>NC_090923.1:1025384452-1025694356 GCF_040938575.1 Ambystoma mexicanum | reverse complement strand
GTAAATCTTCCACTTTACCTCCAAAAATCATCAGATTTTCAACACAGTAATCCCGTCGGCAGTAAATCTGCAAAACTCCCCACGGAGTCCTGTGGTCTCCATAAATTGGGAATTACCACCACTTGTAATCCTGTGGTAAACCCACAGGACCAAGTAGTGGTAACGGTAATATAGTTTGGTGGTAATTCAGCAAATTTGCTGCACAATTACCACAATTATAATCAGGCCCTTTATTCCTTATTCCTTAATTCTTAAATTGTTAAAGTCCATTGCATGTGCTGTGAGATTCACAAGGTGTTTACACTTCACCCTAAGGGAGAGCCCTTTTTCATGAAGTTAGGGAGCTGCGGCTGCTACCCAATAGTCCCCTAAGGTTGGTTTAATGGGAGGGGACTCCCCCTCTAGGCATAAGGATGATCACTTGGGGTACAGCCCAAAACATGTTTCGACTACCCAACGTTCCTTAGCCCTCCCTAATGGCCCGAGCCACTATTTTGAGAACAAACCTATGTATTGTTGCAACATAGGGCCTAAGATCAAAAGTATTAGGACGAGGAAGAACATAGGAGACATGAAGATCATGAGCTGTGATAACTTGTGTAATCCGCATGTGAGAAACTGGATACAAAGTATAAAATGAACGAAGGACTGTTAGATCAGAGAAGCCCGCTCTCTGAGCCGAACGCAGCTGTAACAAGAAGCACAGTGGCGGCAGAAGCAGCAGTATCCAGTCCTGTTGGGGAAAGCAGCCGGCACCCAAATTCTCCAGTGCGGGAGATTTCAACGCCGACCGAAAGCTGTGAAGAAGTGGAGAGCGGCAAGGAAGTTCTCCACCTGCTGAGTGAAGGCGGACTGCATCCCGAAGTTTGCATGTTCTTTAAAGTAACATTTATTTTAGAACTCAGCATACTGTGGGTTGCTTATCATTTAAAGTTATATTCATTTCAGCGCTTCAGCATATAATGGTTTGCTTGGATTTGAAGTTCCCTTCCATTTTTGGGTTCCAACTATCTTAATTCTGTTTATTAATATGGTTTTGAATCATTTCGGTGTTGAATAATGTGTTTATACTTATGGTTCATTTTCGGTTGATCTGTTCAATATTCATTTGTTTCGCTTTAATTTAATTGCCAGGTGTTTGGAGACCTTTGAAAACTTGTTTCTTGACACATGCGACCTCTCTGATACAAAGTATTCCCAACTGTTCGGTAATTGACACCGAAAGAACTAGAGAATTAAGAATATGTGCTAATTCAAGGCTTCCATGGACCGCCTCCCTCCGTAGTGCTCAGCGCCTCGGCATCCTGCTCCAGTAAGGATCTGTGCTGCTTGCATCGGCCCCCTTGCTGCTTCTGTCACTCTCTTCCCAAGTGGGCTGGTCTCCTTTTATACACCTGCAGCCCATTGATAGGCTGCAGGTGAAAATATCCAGTTAGCTCTGCCTGACCACAATCAAAGGGACATGCCTGACCCTCACAGCTCCTTGTCCCAGTACCAGAGTGGTAAAAGAGACTAGTCTTCATTGCTCTTAGTTGCCTCTTCCTCGTCCCAGTACTGTTGTGTCAATTGTGGAGAAATGAGGGGAACTGGCTTATAACAGCCTTTGAAGGTTGGGGAAAGGTTGGTTGTCAATAGAGAAAGGGGGCTACCATGTCTCGCCCAAGGGCACCCCAGTCCCCAAGGACTCTCCAGCCAGGTGATCCTCCCTTGCTTCTCCGCCCCCAGGGTCGGGATCCAATAGCAACAGCCTTTCCCTGGCCATCTGCGTAGAGGATGCAAGGGGTTTAGGAGTGAGAATATCCTCAGGTTTCTCACACAAGTTACCCAAGCCCCTTGAGAGGTAAGGGGAGGTACATGAAAACCGAAGGGGTCATAGATGTTGACACAGAGGTTATGGTGGCTTTTTCCCCACCCAGTATTAGCAAGGAAGTAATGGGCATAACGAGAGAAGAGTCTGGGATCCCAAGAGTACAAAGGCAAATATTAGAGGAATTCTTCCTCGGCGCAGTGGTAATGAGGAAACCACTGGCCAGCAGAGAAGGGTTTGGAACCCTATCGGTGAGAAAGAACTGTACCAAACAATACCATGAGAAGGGAGCCATTCTCTTGTAAGAAGAACATTCTATTAGTTGATTCTTTAGTTTTAGTGTGAGGGTCAGAGTAGGATTTGAGACAGAACGGTGCAACTATGATTTGACAGACATTCAGACAATTAATTTAGTTTTAGTTAGTGAGGTTTTTTATTTAAGAAATAAAAGTTTATAATCAAAGCCGTACCACCTTTGTGTCGCCTTCCTTGTTTGACACCCTTACAGTGTCCACAGAACAAATAATACATGAGATAAAATCATGTAATTTCCAGATACACAAAACTCCCAGAACTGATCCAAACCAATATTCTGTGTACAATGCACTTACTTACCCCAATAATTTGTCATATGTTGGAATTAATATCCGGCATTTTGTGAGCAGATGTCTGTAGTCTCTTAGACTGATTGCGAACCACACAGTCTACAATAAATGTACAGGTCTAGGAATGTTAAGTCTGGGACCTGTGAACATAACGGAAGGCAACGGGTTAAATCTTCGTAGTAGTGGAAAGCGGGGCAATCTGTAGTAGGTGACAACAAAAAGGTATTTTTTCAAGACATGAATTTAAATCCTTGTTTTGCATGTTTGGCTCAGGATTTCTTAGAAGCTAGATAGTTCACCTTGTTGCTCCATTCCCACAAACATTTAGTCAGTTTCTTAGAACAATAAACCCATCTGAGATCTGAGCAAGAATTAGCAAACGTAGAAAGAACATTGCTTTTGTTAGAAAAATGCCTCAGTAATGTTCCCAATAGACAAAGGATAGCATCCACAGCCACAGTAAGCATTTTAAGATATAGAGCTCTTTGTCTTATCTTCAACATTTTATAAGTCGCAACTCGAGCCTCATAGCATTAGACCCTCAATGGAAAACCCACTAACCGTACTAACACACTTTATTGCTGCGAAAAATGTACTCTGGGCCTTGGATGTGTTATACATTCTTGTAAATTAGGCTCTTGTTTTTACAGCTAATTGCATTTATTTACCTGTTCTATTTTCTGACCATCAAGGAACCACGTGTATTTAGTAATAGAGCTGGGTTTCACAAAAGATATCATTTTGATTTGTTGTAGTTAATCTGTAAAAAGTTGGAAGTGGAAAAAGAGGACAGTGCATTCAAAGAATGTTGCAAACCGATCGCTGCTTGATCAATTATTATAATGTCCTTTGCATACCTTAACCACAAAGTATGGATTTCTCACAATTTTGGAGGGAAAGTGTAGGCAGACATGAGAGCTCACCCCTATTTCAGGCCCATATTGATGTTAATCGGGTTAGAGAGACTTCCAGAATTGTCTAGTCTTATTTTAACAGTGGTGTCCAAATATAGTTGATGCATCAAAGTTAGTAGCTCCCATTGTATACCATGATTTTAGAGCTTTTTCCAGAGCAGACTGCGGTTTACAGTGTCACAAGCAGTGTATAATTGACAAAGGGCAGGTGTAATGTTTGACACAAACAAAGTTTTTTAATAACATTTTGTAACATGAAAATATTGTGTATCATAGTCTAAAACCTGTTTGAAAAGTGTGCCAGAGTTGGGACTCATTTACCCACTTTTTCTGTTCTTTCAGCACAATATAAGGAAAAAGGTTGCTAGGAGCAACGAGCATATCCAGTAAATTATAGTTGGTGAGGTTGATACGAAGTCCCTTTTTATATACCGGGATTATGTGAGATTGTTTCCATGACTCTGCATGGCTCATTGATGTAGCTATTCTATGAAGTAACGTATTCAATTTTGCAGCCCAGCGCCAGGGTTCCTTTTTAAAAAGAATATTGCCAATCCCATCAGGGCCAGGTGCTTGTGACGCTTTGCTTAATCAGATTAACTACCACCTCAGAGTAGGGAGGGTAGAATGTGGTCTCTTGCACAGGTTAAAAATAAGTGCTACTAATAAAACGGGTCCAACAAGAGTCTATCAGGTTAATGCTCATCCTTGTGTCACACGATTTAAACTTGTTACACATGGACCAGAATTTCTTAGTGTCATTGGATCTAGGAACATGGTACATCAGTTGCAAATGCACTGTATGAGCAGAAGCTTTGTATATACGCAACCCATTTCTCTCATTTTTAGTTTGCCTATACAAATAACTTGCTATGAAGATACACTAGGTTTGTCTCTAGAGAGACTTCTAATGGCACCTCACAGTCCTCTTTTACATCCTGTTATTATGTATCATATGGGGCCCGTGCCCGTCTGACTTAATATAAACCTTCTTATTATGGCTAAATCCAAAATATTTAACTTTGTAAAAGCTTGTTATGATGTCGTCAAGACTGAAGTACAAATTGTATGATGGCAAACATTTGTCTGCTCTCAAAGAATCATTTTTTTTTAAATATATTTCCTTCATTCCACGTTATTTCTTTATCCGTTATGTTATGGTATTGGGATTTATACTATGCACCACTGCCACTTTCATGGTATACAGGCACTCAGACGGATCAGTAAAGTAAGCAGGGTTGCGGGGTAGGTTAGTGCGGTGGAGAGGGAGAGCAGAAGAGAGCTTTTGCTGTGCTGTTGCTAGTTTCAGTTTTGGAAACCCAGTCACTGTGTTTTGGATTTGCTGCTATATGTCATTGAAATGGTGTTTGTGCTGTCGAGTGGGGACATGCTTAAGGTTGATGTGTGTCTGCAGTGTAATGCTGGATGTTTAGTTTGTTGTGATTGTGCATGATGTCAGGGAGGGTGTGCTGTTTGCTGCGTGATTGCAATTTGGTGGGGTGGTAGAGGTATGTGTGTGCAATATTTGGTGGCCGAGTGGTGTGCTTGTAGAAAAATGAAGATTTAAGTATGGTGAAGTGAAAAGCTCTGTGAAGCCTTGTAGGTTGCATTATTTTGTTAAGTCTAGATTGCTTATATGGGGATGTAGGTGTTATGCTTTCTTTTCATGGGGCTTGTTCAGTTTGGTGGAGTGAGTTTGTGGTATTTTTGTTTGAGCTGCCTCTGCTTGCGTCATGGATAGGTGTTTCCTCCTGGGTTATGCAGAGTGTTTTGAAGTAGACCCTTTTTATGATAGGTAGCCAGAGTAGGGTTCTGAATGCTGGTGTGACTGTTCTCACTTAGTGAGTATGATGAGTAGTCTTGCTGCAGCGTTCTGTATTTGTTGTAGTTTTAGTCTCGTAGTCGGGAATTTCAAAGTAGATGCTGTTGTTGTCATCTATACTTGACATGACGAGGGAGATGACAGCGAGTGTTCTGTGGAGGAAGAATACCCATTTGTGTGTAAACGGAAGAAGCATTTCTTTGCTACTGCATTGACTTGTGGCTCTAGTGTGAGTTTGGTGACAATTAATATTGTGAGAGTTTAACTATTTTGGAAGATTTGGGCTTCCCATTTCTTTGGGCCAGGGAATGTGGGGTTGATTCAATGGGTTGTTTGGTGTGATCATGATTTATTTTGACTGAGTTGAGTTTGAGGCTGTTGGTGCTCATCTATCTATCTATTTGTTTGAGGCCGCTTGTTCAGTTGAATCAATTTTGTATATGATTTGTGTGTCATCTGCTTAGTTGTTACTGGTGAGTCCATGGGTTTTTGACGAGTTCTATGTATAGGGTTATGTAGATGTTAGTGTAGTGGTAAGAGGGATGAGCCTTGTGGTACCCCACATGATGGTGTGTGGTGTGCTGAGCTGTATGGACCTAGCCATGTTGTTTCCGTACTTTGTTTTACTAAGGACTTAATCCATAGCAAAGCTGTGCTATTGATCCCTATTTTTTGAAGTCTTTTCATGAGGGTTTCGTGGTTAACTGTGGCGAACTCCACTTAGCGTTCTAGTAGAATTAGTGCTAAGGTGATGTTGGAGTCTGCGTTCATTTTTAGGTCGTCCAGTGTCGATGATAGTGCTGATTACGTTGTCCTCAATCGCCTGAATCTAATTTGTGCTTGGTCTAGCATCTGGTTGCTTTCTACATGTTCCGGGATTTATCAGTAAAAGTAGTATTCCAGGGGGAAGGGATTTTTGAGATGGGCCATTAATTGGTTAAATCCTCTGTGCTTCCTGAGCAGTCTTTGAGTTAAGGGTTAATGTGCGCCACTTTGAAACTTTGAGGTACTGTTCCTGTTGCAAGTGAGTTGTACATGAGTTTAGGTATATATTCTGCTGGGGTCCTTGGGTGAGGATATTCTTGTAGATGTCTGGTGGATAGAGGTCTACTGTCGACCATGCTTTGCTTCACTAGGTTAGTGAATTTTTCTTTTGCGATTGGTGCCAAGTTCTTTAATCGCGTGGCTATTTCTGTGCTTGGCTGGTTAATTGGTTTGTTGTTCGTGCTCTTATGCATACTGTTGATGACTTGGTGGATGTTTATATTTTTGCTTTTGAAGTGGCTTGCAAGTTCATCACATAGTTTCTGGGAGGGAGTGGGTGTGTTGTTGCAGAGTGTTGTGCGTCTTAGCTCATTGATAATGCAGAACATCTTTCTCTGTTTGGTTTTTCAATGCGTTTGGCATAGCAATGCTTTTTTGCTTGGAGGCTTTCGGTTTTATATAGCCGTACCTGTTTCTAGTATGGAAGTTTATCTCGGTCATATTCTTTCCTGAAGTGGGTCATGAACCATTTCAGTAAATTTCTATTTTTGAAGGGGTGGATGGCTTTGTCGGTGCAACATCGTCTAGGGCACCCTAGATGCATTTTTTCCATCTGTGTCGAATGTGTCTTAATAAGGTGCTCTGTGGTTTTTGGATTAAAATCTGGTGTTGAGATCTATGGTGTTTAGGGATTTCCAGTTACTTTTCTGAATTGCAGCCTGTATTTGGTTGGTGTGTTTGTATTCGTGCAAGGCATAAATTAGTTTTAAAAAATTGATTAGCAGAGTTTGCTAATGAAAATGTTTTTGAGTAGCAAACAGACCCGTTTGATTAGCAATTTTGTACTAATATTGTTAATGTCACCAGAAGTTACTTGTACCCAATACATGAAATGAGCAACAATACAGCAGTTTTGCGTACCACTGAAATAAGACATTAGTGAGAGGAGTCAGGCCTTGCAAATTCTTTAAACTTCAGCTAGACCTGCAGGTCGGGCAACTTAGTTTACCTATTCAACCCAAGAGAAATGCAATTGACCCATAGCAACAGAGGACAACACATTTAAAATGCGATTTCTGTAAAATGACATATCTTGTAAATGCTACTCGCCGTTCATAAAATCTACTCAATTGTGCGAGTGGGCGAAAAGACTTTGCGAGCCATAGGTGAGTCTGTAAAATGCAAAAGGTAAGCTGCATGAATGGACACAAATAAATAGATATGATAAAAAGGCTCTGAAAACAGTTTGGCCAGCTGTCTCCGGCAGGTCGTAACATATAATACAATCATAAAGCAACGCAAGCTATAGAGGCTATTTACAGTGTTTGGTATTGCAGTAGATCTGTGGATGTACAGACTGGGTGGAACTATTGATCCCTACTCTGTGTATGCATTTAGTTTGCTTTGTGTATTCATTATGTAAGAGGAAAGAAAGACTAAGCCGAGTGTATTGCATACCAGGCAGAGAACTGGCCAAACGAGGTGGACTATTGTAGTTAGTGGTCATCTCACTTCCAGGGTACCTGGTATAAAGCAACAGGGTGATAATGTAGAATCTCAAGGAGTCACAAGGTTGAGTACCAGTAGCAAGATGTATGCAACCTGCAGGTTACATAACTAGGTTTGCTATCAAAAGAATTTCATCATGTGATCATGTACATTTTCAAATGTTCACTAGTCAACATGATGCATTGTCCCCAACAAAATGAAATACAATGAAATACAGATACACTAACCTAAACTTTACTCTAAAGCATGGAGATGATGCAGTGTTTTACAATATCAATACCGTAATTATGCATTATGTAACAACTTAATTTTAGGAATGGAATTGCATGACTTGTCTTTTTAAAAGATATAAAGTTGGCACATACAGGTCTTTGCCAGACAGGATATAGAAGGCTTAATAAAAGTATCATCCCAATAACTTCTGGTTTGCAATTATTTGAAACAGAAATTCTTGCTTAGCACTCATAAAGACTTAAGAGTGGAGGAGATGATTACTGCTGCAATTTACCTCCATTAGCACTTGAAGTGAACAGTGAAAAGCGGGTCAAGAGAGGACTGCAGGACAAGCTGTGCGTTCATTGAAGAGGGCAACTTAAATAGCTAACTTTGCTACACAAGTGTTCATTTGATTAGCAAATCTACAGAATTGCATAGCAAATTGCTATGCAGCACTGCTTATTTTATGCCTTGTCGTGTTGGAGGGTGGATCATAGATGGTATTATAAGGTGGTCACTCCAGGGGATGTGAATTGGGGTTGCAATTGTGTGACCAGGTTTCTTTTGCAGAAAATTACTTCTAATATATCCTTTTCTCCCATGGATTCCTCACCTATGATATCCATGTCTCAGAGCAGCTGTTCTCCAGAAACCTTTTAGCTGCCAGGGGACTGATCCGCCCAATGCCTCTATGTGCCCCGCGTCAAACATGACGAAGGGGTCAGTATATATAGCAGATATATAGCGGCGCTGCCTGACCTCAGATCTTTATTTCTACGCACTCTTTTTGCTAAAATGGCCTACTCCATTGAAAGCCTCTGGGTTCAAGCTGTGTGCGGCTGGCAGAGGTTGTTGGTCTCAGATCCGTACAGGATTCGTCTATACTGCGTGTGCGAGGACCATGACAGTCAAGATTGCGGCTCATGCCAGCGGATGCACCCGAAGGCACTCTGGGAAAGGGCAGCAAAGATCGTCAAATCTGTCAACAAGGCGAAGGGTGAGGCTCTGCCGTCTCGGTCGAGGTCGCACAGCGCGGAATGTTGCTCCGAAGAATAACCGGCCCCATGCAAGGAAAAGGAGCAGCAGCCTCAGAAGAGGTCCCACTCCCCAAGTGAGTCCTCACACTAACATTCGCTTTCCTCTTTGAAGAAGAAGAGCCACTGCTCCAGGAAGTCGCCAGAGCATCCGGCGCAGGTACCTTTTCCGACCCAATCCTCCATGCTGGTGGAATGGGAGAACTTAAGCCTGAAGACATCTTTGCCCGCTGATGGCTCTGGCCTTGGCGCCTGTGATGCAGGCGACGGTGCAATCAGCTACACCGCCACAGGGTCTCATGTATGATGCGACTGGCATGGTACCCTCTGGGGACCACTTCCACATGCGTAAGGGCTTGGGCCTGGACCAGACAGAGACAGAGGTCTCTTGGCGCTGACAGGCCCCGCTTCGGGAGGAGCAGCCTCAGCACTAGTGTTGTGGACACCGCGATTCTGCAGGAATACTTCCCACTCCTTATGGACACTTTCATGTGAAAGATGTACGACAACTCTGGCGAGGAGGGCGACCAGGATCCCTTTGGGCTGGACCCTATGTATGAGTTCTAGGGAGGTGATGGATTTCTCAGAAGAATTCTACAGGATGAGGACGTGGTGGATCTAACAGAGGACCTGCAAGGGGCCAGTGGCCTCAACACTTCCACAGAGATGGACTTTTTGCTAGCTCCTACCCTTGTAAAGCCTCAATCCTCTTTCCAGCGATGTATAGGTAATGTGGCCATTACTCTGGGGCTATCGGCTCCATCCAAGAAGAGAGTCCCATTCAAGCCTGTGTCTCTGCGGCATCTAACAACTTGGCCGAACTCTGAAAATCCGAAAATCTGCAAGGAGCTTGCCAACCCTGCTGCAGTCTCTACCCCTCTTGTTCCCTCCCAGGCTCTTTGCAATGCCATTGCCTCTCACTTTATCTAAAAAATGCAGGACATCCTGTCCATCCTCTCCTCTCGTCCCCCCCCTCTCCCTGCTCAGCCACCCCCTCCCACTCTCCTTCTCGCCCTTTCCTCTTTTCTCCCCTGATGAGGTCGCTAGACAAGTCCGATCTATGGAAGCCTTGTCAAAACAGGTCATCTCTTTTCCTCTAAAACCATCACAGACCACATTGACACCCTCGCTCCCGCCCTTGCCGATTTGTGCAGCCACTCCTTTGCCCCAGGATCCTTCCCCTCCCCTCTGAAGCACTCCCTTGTGCATCCTCTTCTCAAGAAACCCACAGCTGATAATTCTTGTCCCGCTAACTATCGCCCAATTTCCATGACTCCCTTTCTGGGCAAACTGCTGGAAAAGATGTTCATCTGTCAGCTTAAACTTAATTCCGATTCTGTTGGCTGTCTCCATGACCACCAGTCTGGCTTCAGAGCTGCCAGAAGCACGTAAACTGCTCTCCTGAACATCCGTGAAGATCTGATCTCCAACCTTGACCCTAACATTTACTCTGTCCTCATCCTACTCGATCTCTCTTCTCCCTTCGACAAGGTCAACCATATCGTCCTGCTCAACCATCTCCATGATAACCTGTGTATCACTGATCAGGCTCTCGCCTGGCTGACCTCTTTCCTCTCTGATCGACCCTCCCAGGTCCAACTTGGGCCATTCCTCTCTACCTGTGGTGTTCCCCAGGGGGGTCTAACCTCTCGCCCTGGCTTTTCAACCAATACCTGGAAACTCTCGCCCACTGCATTGGCATTTTCTGCTAAATTTTCCAGTGCTCCGCTGACAACACTCAACTCATTTTCAGGCTGCCTTCAGCCACCTCCTCCCCCTCTCTCATCTCTGATTGCCTAACTGCCACTCAAGATTGGTGTGCCGCCAATGATCTTTGTCTGAATGCCTGCAAGACGGAGATCCTCCTCATCGGCACACCTTCACCATCCTTTTCCCTCACTCTCTGGCCGGCCTCCACTGGCCCTCCTCCTACCCCAACCTGCGAGACTAAGAACCTCAGAGTCATCTTTGACTCCACACTTTCCTTCTCCGTCCACATCTCTGATGTCTCTAAAAGGTCAAGCTTCCTACTGCACCTCCTCAGAGGTACTCTGCATTTCCTCTCCTTCCCCCAGAAGCTCATTGTCTCCCAAGCTCTGGTTCTCTCTAGGTTGGACTATTGTAACAGCCTCTTTCTAAATCGACCTGCCTCTACTCTCTATCCTCTGCAACTAATCCAGAACAGGACTGCAAGACTTGTCCTTGACCTCAAGCCTTGGGATCGAATCTCTCCAGCTCTGAAATCTCTCCATTGGCTCCAAGGATTACATTCAAAATCCTCTGCATTGGCCACAAGGCTTTCTCGGGCCTGGGTCCAAAATACCTTCAGCTATCCCTCCGCAAATACCTCCCCTTTCGAGCTCTTCACTCCTCTACCTCTCCCTCAGGGTCAGTCTTTTTTCAAAGAAACAAGCTGGGGGTAGATCTGTCTTCGGCTGGGGCCTCCCTCTGGAACAGCCTCCCTGCCACTCTAAAACTTGAGGAGAACCATCAGCGGTTCCGGAAGCACCTCAAGACCTTCCTCTTTGCTTCTGCCTTCGCTCCCCCCTCACCTGCTGATCTGTTCGCTCTTGGCACCGTGCACCTGGCCACCCTCTGTCCTCCGGGCACAGGTACCTGCTCACCCTGCCACCCTCCCGCACTGCCTCCGGGCCACTCCTTGCACTGAGGTCTGTATCTGTACCCATACAGCCCCCCCTTTTTCTTCCTGCACTTATCAGACCTACCCTGTCTGCTCCCTTAAACCCAGCACTTGCTGGCTGCACTACCACGGTTTGTTGCCTTTATTATTTATTAATTTATTATTAGTTATCTGTTTCTCCTTTGCTCCGCACTTTCCACTTTTCCCACTTCCATGCACTTTTCCCCTTCCCCTCTCCCATGCACTTGCACGTTCTCAAGGTCACTGGGCCTAGTAAGATTGTTGTTTTGTTCTCCCCTGTTCCACTCCCTTGCCTTGTTGCGCTCTGAATCACTTGTGTACAAGTGCAATAGAAATAAAACATCAATTCAATTAAATCCAGGTCCAGCACGAATTATGTGATGTACACTCCTGCCCTTCAATGTGGCAGTGGAGTCGCCGTATTGGAGGTATGGGAGAATCCTGCCTCTGTTCTAGTAGTGGAGGGATCTGGCGAGGAAGCACCATCCCGCTCTGTTTGACCCAGCTTTTCTTTCCTCCATTCCTTCACCTGAAAGCTTGGTGGTTCAGGCCTCTACGGCTAGCTTCAAGACTTCTACCTTCCTGTCTCTTCCACTGAGAGTTAGCGATTTGACACATGGGTCAAGAAGGTGTTTGCGTTAGGCAGTTTTG
Source organism: Ambystoma mexicanum (assembly GCF_040938575.1). NCBI lineage: Eukaryota > Metazoa > Chordata > Amphibia > Caudata > Ambystomatidae > Ambystoma > Ambystoma mexicanum. The sequence goes on along the minus strand of NC_090923.1, from coordinate 1,025,682,152 downwards.
CACTGCGGGCCGTGAATGACTCTTGAGCCTTGGCAAAGTTCTCCTTTGGCTGGCATTTGCCAATATGGCTGAGTATGTCCCGGAAGGCAAGACGAGGAACGGTTTCCTGTCCTTGGTCTCTTACGGCAAGAAGGCTGTAGCCAGATGCTACAGTCAGGACTGGGCACAGCGGACTGTGTGGGCAGGTCTATGGCCACTAGCATAGTTGTCAGGTGCCACTCGTGGCTAAGTACGTCCGGGTTTGCAGCCAACATCTAGACCAGGCTTTTGGACATGCCTTTCGATGCCAGAACTTTTTTGGATCCAGTCCTCTAACGCAACTGCTAAGTCCTTAGGGCAAGCAGTGAAAACAGACTTTCTCGCAGCCGTAGTCTCTGTGCAGGGTTTTTCACCCCTTTCTCTCCTTTTCCCAGAGGGTGTGTGGCCATTCTGCCCCAGGTAGAGGGCAAGGCAGGCGCTTCCCAAGTGGTAGAGCAAGGGGTACCAAGCAGGGGGCGCACTGACGGTTGAGTAGACATTCGGTCTCCTTTATGCGTTCCAGCCGATTCCTGTCATTGTTTGCCCCTTTTCGGAACCATGTTGAACCTGTTCTCTCTGGACTAGGAACCAAGAAAATTATAGTGGGGCACACAACGACTCAATCGCAAGAGGAACAGACAGGCCTGGAAATCATGTGCCCAGTAATGGAAATAGTCAAGGTAAATGGCAAAGACTACTTTATTAACAATCCGTATAAAGCAGGGACAGCAATAAGCGCACAAGTCTCCAAAACTCTCTGATTCTTTAATACAAAACATCAGCTTTTAACCAGAAAATGTCATAATTAACGTAACATTACAATCTTAGTTACGAAAGCCTACGGGATCGAGGGATTGGTTAGGGGAATTGTCTACATATAGTTTGTATAGGGGCTAGTCCTTTCATTGGATATAACCCCCACCTTGGACCACCCCAAAATTATAAAGGTAAGAAAGACATCTTAACGGCAGGTCATTGGCTAATGCAACAGTTAAGAGTTGGCATCATTTTGAGAGTTGTGATTGGTTGGCATGGTTCTTACCAACATTGAACACTTAGCAGGTCATCAGCACATGAGCAAAAAATTGTGTTAGTGGGAGCGACAACAAGAAACCGCTTCTTCCAATTAAATACGACACTGTCCCTTATTTCTAGGCCACAGGCCAGGGTCTCTCGCTTTGAACTTAGCCTTATCTATCATCTCTTGCTCTGAGAATTTGATGAGATGAAGGGAGGTGCCTATGGAGTTAACCCCATAACTGCCAAGTGCCCCCCCTGTCAGAATTCCTCTTCACAAATTGAACCCGTAGTGTAGAAGAATTTTTCCACCAATGTACCCCTTTGTATGTAAGAATACACAGTGGGGGATATCCCACCGAGACCACGTGGCTGTAGGAGGAAATATAACAAAATTAGTACCAAAAGACTGATTGAAAATCACAATTATAATCTAAAACCCAATAACACTACCCTGAGTGAACTGAATAGTAGGAAAGTACTACCACGGTCAGGTTAAGAAAAAAGGCCCAGAAAAGTTCTGCAAAAAAAACAATATTCACTATGAGTAATCACTATGTGCCTGAGAGAATAAAGATACTGAGCTAAGTGAACTTTACCACAAGAATTTCCTTGCCAGGGAATATCCATGAGGGAATCCGTAGAATGAATGACACGAGCCGCCTTCGGCAATCCGCAATCACAAACGATAATCTCACGGTGCGGGGAACAGTTCTTCCAAGAGTTCGAATTCCCGCGTTGCAGCGGAGGCTGTCCCACGGTGCAGCGGAGGCTGTCCCACGGAGCAGCGGATCTCACGGTGCGGGGATTCCCGCCTGGCAGTAGAGGCTGTCCCACGGTGCAGCGGAGGCTGTCCCACGGTGCAGCGGAGGCTGTCCCACGGAGCAGCAGTGGCTGTCCCAGATACCAGAGCACATGAGACGTGAATTCAGAATCCAAAAAGAGTAATCCATAAGCCGGTCCAAGTCCAAATATACCTGGCAGGCACCAAACAACAGTCAAGGAGATAGCAAAAACGAAATCCAGGTCACGGAAGCCAGAGATCCAGAAACCATGAAAAGCTATGAGGAGAAGTCGCCAAAACAGTAGGGTAATCCAAAGCCAAAACAAGTACAAATCCGGGTCAAAACACGAGGAAAGATCGTAGAATTACGAGACAAGAAACAGAACGCCAAAATGCTCAATCAGAAGCGCTGAGTAACTAAGGAGGAGGGACTAAATACCCAAGGTCACCTGATCAACGTTTTGATCGTGCACAAACGTTAACCCTCCTTAGCAACGCATCACTAAGCTTCCATGGCAACCTCCAGGCTCTGCCACGGATCGCGTTTCTGGCAACCAAATGCCGTTGTCCCAGCACTTTCCTTTGTTTACTTTGTCCTGCTGCTGAAGGCGCACGAAAACCCGTACGCAAGTTCCCATGCCTGACAGTACCCTCCCCTAAAGATAGACTCCTTGAGGCCCAGAACGCAGAGATCAAGCGAGGAGCATGAAAGTGCTGTACTGGTTCCCAGGTTCTTTCCTCCGGTCCATAACCCTTCCAATCCACGTAATACATCCTGGTACCTCTAGAAACCTTGGTATCCAGAATTTTATGGACCTCATACTCCTCCTCACCTTGCACTGTGATGGAAGGAGGGCGTGCAGGGAGAGTGGTTCCGTGAAGAAAAGGTTTGATTAGAGATACATGAAAAACGGGATGTACCTTCCACTTGGCTGGAAGAGACAGCCGAACCACTACGGGGTTGATTACCGTAGTGATATCATATGGCCCTACATAACGCGGAAGAAGAGCTCTCCTGCCAGGAATACCAGATTTTTTGTAGATAGCCAAACCCTATTTCCCACACTATACTGAGGAGCCGGGGACCGGTGGACGTCAGCAAAACGCTTGGCGTTTTCTTGTGCAACAACAAGGTGTTTCTTCACCTGATCATGGATTGTACACAGATTCTGGATGCAAGAAGAAGCCGCCGGCTGGCGTGTGGGCAGAACAGGGGCAACAGGCAAAGACCGAGGATGGCGACCGAACATGGCAAAAAACGGGGAAGAGCGCGTAGAGGAATGTAAAGAATTGTTATACGCGAATTCGGCCATAGGAAGCAGTGAAAGCCAGGAATCCTGATATTGATGAATAAGGCACCTTAGATATTGTTCCATGGTGGAATTGAGGCTTTCAGTTTGTGCATCTGTTTGGGGATGATAAGAACTGGAATATCTTTCATCAATTCCAAAAGAGGCAGTAAGTGACTTCCAGAAATGAGAAGTAAACTGCGAACCCCTATCCGAGATGATAACGCACTGAACGACGAAGAGGCGAAAAACGTTCTTCAGAAATAAATCCGCCAGGCTCAGGGCAGATAGCAGACCTTGACAAGGCACAAACAACGCCATTTTGGTGAAGTAATCAATGATTACCCAGACAGTGTCAAAACCTGAAACCGGAGGCAAATCAACCACAAAGTCCATCGAGATCATATACCAAGGATGCTCAGGAACGGGCATGGATTGCAAGAGTCCAACCGGTTTAGTACTAGGAGCTTTACATTGAGCACAGACGTAGCAATGGGAAATATATTCAACAACGTCCTTAGACATCGACGGCCAGCAACACCAGCGCTGCAAGAGATCAAGAGTCTTCCTACTACCGGGATGTGCAGCTAAACGTGAATCATGGCACCATTGAATAGCCTTCTTCCGAGTACCACTAACCGGAAGAAACAGTAACCCCTTGATATGTGGCAACCCCCGAATGGTTTAAAGATTGAGTTTTGCTGGTTCTGCAGGATTGTCTCTCACCCAATCCTGTAGATCACTTCTTAGTGTGGGTTGAATGGTACAACCATAAATCACTTAGTGTGGTAACAAAAGAGGACCTTTCGATCTGCGAGGGAGAGATTCTCCATGGATACGTGAAAGAGCATCCGCCTTCGTGTGTAGAGCACCAGGGCGATAAGTAATCGTGAAATCGAACATTGAAAAGAACTCATGCCATCTCGCATGCCGGGCTGTGGAACACTTAACAGACTGTAGGGCTACCAAATTCTTGTGATCAGTGTATACCTGAACAGGAAAAACCAAACCCAATAAATGGTGTCGCCAAACCATGAACGAATCACGAACTGCTAACAACTCCATCTCTGTGATAGTGTAATTCCTTTCGTAAGAGGTAAGTTTTCTAGAGTGAAAGGCCACCGGGTGTAACCCCTTACTTTCCAGACATTCCTGAGACAAAATCGCCCCCAAGGCTATGTCCGAAGCATCCGCCTCTACCACAAACGGTAACTTCGGATTAGGGTGTTGAAGAACAGGTGAGCTGGTGAGAGCGGATTTAAGATACTGAAAGGCTTTGTTACAGTCATCATTCCAACAAAAAGGTGTCTTATTGCTTGTTAGAGCGGTCAATGGGGCAACCAGAGATGAGAAATCTTTAATGAACCTTCTGTAGAAATTAGAGAACCCCAAAAATGATTGTAAAGCTTTCAGGGAGGTAGGGATTGGCCAGTCCAGAACTACTTGAACCTTAGACTGACTCATTTGTACTCCGTTACAAGTAATCTCATACCCCAGAAATTCTACCTCAGATGCATGAAAAATGCACTTCTCTAACTTCGCATATAAGTGGTTGTCACGAAGCCTCTGTAGAACCCTCGTAACATGTTGTACATGTAGTTCGTAAGATGCAGAATATATTAATATGTCATCCAAATACACCACAAGAAACTGGTCCATCATATCATGGCAAATATCGTTAATGAAGTACTGGAAAGTAGCGGGCGCGTTGCAGAGTCCAAATGGCATGACTCTATATTCGAATAATCAGTATTTGGTCTTAAAAGCCGTTTTCCACTCGTCTCCGCTACGGATCCTTACCAAATTATAGGCCCCTCGAAGGTCCAACTTGGTAAATATTACGGATGACCCTAGTTGGTCCAAGAGTACAGAAATCAGTGGTATGGGATACTGATTACGCACAGTAATGGAATTGAGGGCACCATAATCAATACATGGACAGAGCTCCCCTTCTTTCTTGGGTACAAAAAACAAAGGGGAGGCTGCTGGAGAACGAGATGGGACTATGAAACCTGATTTTAGAGATTGATCAATGTATTCCTTCAGAATGACATCCTCCTTGTGGGTTAAAGAGTAAATTCTTCCTGAGGGAATTTTGGCTCCAGGGACCAAATCAATGGGACAGTCGTACTGTCTGTGTGGAGGTAACACTGTACCCCCACCTTCATCAAACACATCTCTGAAATCGGAATACTCAATCGGTAATTCGACGGCCATGACCGCCCCAATTGTGACTGCAGTATCCAATAAAGGATGACATGGATTGCAAGTTGAAACCTTCCCCTCCAAACACCTGGATTCACAGTACTCAGATAGGAATTCAATACTGCCAGTGTGCCAGTCAATTGAAGGATTGTGCAACTTGAGCCATGGAATGCCTAATATAAGCTTGAACTGGGGCGCAGAGATCAAATCGAAATAAATGCGTTCTGAATGACCCTGAAGTGTTTCCATCACCAGATGCTCCATCTGTCGTACCACCATACCAGATATCAAAGTGGAACCATCAACAGCATTAACTACAACAGGGTTTTCCTTTTCAATAGTTGATACACCTAATGTCTTAGCATATTGAGTATCGATGTAATTTCCGGTCGCACCGGAATCCAGAATAGCACTGGCCTGGACGACCTGGTCTTGAGACAACCTAAATCTCACCTGTAAGGAAATAGGTCGGTTGAGATCGTAGTCCGCAGAAACATTGGTACTCGACAATCGGACTCCTCTTATTGCCGAGCTTTCAAGTTTCCCTGTTTCTTATTGGGTTTCTTGGTACATTCTTTTAACAGATGTTCGGAAGAACCATAATAAAAACACAAATTGTTCTTCTTACGATGATCTCTCTCCTCTTGAGAAAGAGGACCCCGTGTACCGGCTCCGATTTGCATGGGTTCAGGGGTACCTGCAACGGGTGTGGGATTTACCTGGATTACAGGTGGAGTACCACGTTTTTCCCCTTTCCTGGCAGCCTTACGGGCATCGATCTGAAGAACTAATTCCAATAACTCTGGAAAAGTAACCGGAACTACTGGTACTAAAGCAAGAGTATCTTTCAACGAGTCTGATAATCCTTTATAGAATAATGACGCCTTCTTATCGTCAGGCCATCCAGTTTCTGCAGCCAATTGATTAAATTTGGCTAGATATGCCAGAAGAGTCAAATCCCCTTGCTGTAGATTTAACAATTCCAGTTCCATAACTTGAGACTTGTATCGGGTATCAAACACTTTACCCATTGCTTCAATTAATGCATCACAACCAAATAATAATGGGCTACCCTCTTCCAAAAGAGGGTTAGCCCAAGCTGCGGCAGTACCTCCAAGATGCGACAGTAAAAAAAGCCGCTTTGGTAGAGGAATCAGGAAAAGAACCTGATCGGCATAGAAAATGTAAACGACATTGATTCAAAAATGTCCTGTACTGCTTGGGGTCCCCATGGAACCTTTCTGGGGGAGCCAACGGGAACTGTGAGGTAATGTATACCCGGCCAGCTTCTGCCTGTGCAGGTACAACAACAAGCACATTAAGCATCGCCGGAGCCACTGGCGGTAATGGCTGAATGGCGGTTTGTAATTCGAGGATTTGTTGTTGTGTAGTAGCGTGAGCATGGGCCATATCAGATCTTAAATCAGCCACTAACTGAAGCAAAGTAGCCAGGGTCTCGTTGGGGTCCATGTTAAAGAAGGCTTCTGATTCTGTCAGAATTCCTCATCACAAATTGAACCCGTAGTGTAGAAGAAGAATTCTTCCCACCAATGTACCCCTTTGTATGTAAGAATACACAGTGCAAAGGAATCAACTAGTTGAAAGAATGGATATCCCACCGAGACTACTTGGCTGTAGGAGGAAATATAACACAATTAGTACCAAAAGACTGATGATTGAAAATCACAATTCTAATCTAAAACCCAATAACAATGAATGACACGAGCCGCCTTCAGCAATCCGCGATCACAAACGATAATCTCACGGTGCGGGGAACAGTTCTTCCAAGAGTTCGAATTCCCGCGTTGCAGTAGAGGCTGTCCCACGGTGCAGCGGAGGCTGTCCCACGGAGCAGCGGATCTCACGGTGCGGGGATTCCCGCGTTGCAGCGGAGGCTGTCCCACGGAGCAGCGGAGGCTGTCCCACGGAGCAGCGGAGGCTGTCCCACGGAGCAGCGGAGGCTGTCCCACGGAGCAGCAGTGGCTGTCCCAGATACCAGAGCACACGAGACGTGAATTCAGAATCCAAAAAGAGTAATCCATAAGCCGGTCCAAGTCCAAATATACCTAGCGGGCACCAAACAACAGTCAAGGAGATAGCAAAAAACGAAATCCAGGTCACAGAAGCCAGAGATCCAGAAACCATGAAAAGCTATGAGGAGAAGTCGCCAAAACAGTAGGGTAATACAAAGCCAAAACAAGTACAAATCCGGGTCAAAACACGAGGAAAGATCATAGAATTACGAGACAAGAAACAGAACGCCAAAATGCTCAATCAGAAGCGCTGAGCAACTAAGGAGGAGGGACTAAATACCCAAGGTCACCTGATCAACGTCGTGATCGTGCACGAACGTTACCCCTCCTTAGCAACGTGTCACTAAGCTTCCATGGCAACCTCCAGGCTCCGCCACGGATCGCGTTTCTGGCAACCAAATGCCGTTGTCCCAGCGCTTTCCTTTGTTTACTTTGTCCTGGTGCTGAAGGCGCACGAAAACCCGTACGCAAGTTCCCATGCCTGACACCCCCCCCCCCCAGTGCCTTGGCCTTTTTTGGTGATTTCGGCATGTTGCCATTCAATCCCTTGTCATTTTTTTGTTACATGAGATCTCTCGGCCAAATTTGTCCCCTTTCTTTCCCAAATGTAGGCGGTCGTAACACCACCAAGGAATCCTAGTTTGCCTTATAACCAAAAAGGGAGAAAATTTGGGGTTTTTTCTTCAGAAAATGGCAATAAAAATGATGTACAAAGAAGCCTGTGGTTCTTTCTTTCTAAGAGCTAGGAACACATGGTTTGCTGTGCTGAATTCGCCATTTTCCAGGTTTTCAAGAACAAGTTGAGTGGAAACGAAAATAACATATTTTGATATGCTAACCAGCCGTTTTGTGAGAGGTAGGTGATGTTGGCCTTTTTTGTCCAATAGGACATGCATGGATGGAATGGAAGAGAAGTGTAGGAAAGCTGAATGGGAAGACAGAAAGGCATACATTTCTGAAAAGTAGACAAAATTCCAATTTTAGGAAGTGGTGATTTGCGCAGGTCAGGCAACAACTATGTAGGGAAAAATTCCATAGTTTGGTGAAAAATTGGGAAAATGACAGGAGAAAAAGGTATGTGGTGGACATGGTTGGCCAGGTAAGGCAATGGCTTCTGTGAATTTTGAGAAAAACAATGCGCCGCTGCATTCCCCCGGCTCTTCCTGTTAGGAAATCACACATTTTTCATAATGTTTTATAAAACAAGCAATACCACAAGCCAAAAACTGAGCCATGGTACATAGGATTTTTATGCTTACGACCTAAACAGACGTACTTAGCAGTGTAAATAAGGAAAACAAATGTGGTGAGGAAGGGCAAGCATACATTTTTTGAAAGAGCACAGGCAGACCTTTTGATGGGTAGGTGACTTGTGCAGGTTACAAAAGTGTATAGTGCCTAAGGCAGCAACTAAATGTAGGTCACATTTGCGAAATGAAAGGGATGTTTGACAAAGTGCAGCAGCAAATGTGGCGAAGCGTTATGAAAACCATGCAAACACAACAAATGTCATACCTTCCCGCGCTCCTACGGGTGTCCAGACAAAAACGGTACCTCACATGTGTGGGTGCAACTACCTGGGCGCAAAGGGAAAAGGCTAAATCGCTGGTAACCCCAAGTCTTTCCGCAGAGCAGATTTTTCGGGATTTTGATCATGTGGACAACCTACAGATTTGGGCCAAGGGTGTCGAAGCCACCAAGGAAAACATGCATTTCCGAAAAGAAGACCCCAATGGGCATCCAGAGGTCTGACTTGCACGAATGGCCCCAATTACCTTATTACTTGCAAGCCCAGGCAAAGACCCACATGGGAGACGGATGCCCAAGGCCAGGGACATTAACCCTGACTTTTCTGGAGCTCTGGCTGGCCTGCGTTGCAGCTTCTCCCTTCGGGAAAGGTCAGGGTCCCTACCGGGGCTCCCTGGGACTGCCGCTGCACTTGGGGATGGTCAACCCACATGGGAGACAGCCGGCCAAGGACAGGGACATTACCCCCGACTTTTCTGGAGCTCTGGCTGGCCTGCGTTGCAGCTTCTCTCTCCGGGAAAGGTCGGCTTCCCTTCCGGGGCTCCCTGGAACCATTGCTGGGGTTGGGGACGCTCATACCACATGGGCGGCAGCCGCCCAAGACCAGGGACATCACCCCTGCCCATCCTGGAGTGCTGGCTGGGCTGCGTTACACAATTTCCCCCTGGGGAGGAAAGGGGACCCTGCCAGGGGCTACCTGGTGCTGCCGCTGTGCTTGGGGATGGTACACCCACATGGGAGACAGCCGCCCCAGACCTGGGACATTACCCCTGACTTTGCTGAGGTGCTCGCAGTCTGTGGAGAGCAGGCACCCTGAGCATTCTTTCTACTTCTATTGTTTGGAGGCGCGGGTAAAGTTCCTTTAAGAACTCACTCGAGCCGCAGAGCGGCCACAAAGCTGCTCATAGAGGTGCTCGCAGTCTGTGGCACTCCGTGGCTGTCCGTGGCCCGTTGCAACCCCCAAGGAAATGTCCTTACTGCTGCATGAAGAGGAGGGTCATTGGCTTAGAAGCCAACAGGCGCGCAGCGAAGACAGTGGTCTTGGGCACCGTAGTCTGCTCATACCTTCACAGCGCTGAAAAAATCCAGCAGTATGGTTGGCTGTCAAAGCCTCACAGAACATTTGCCCACTACCCCCGATATCGGCAAAAACTGACATCAGTTGGGAGCTCCCCGGCACGATTACAAAGAAAAGCCTCATGGCGGAAGATACCACACCTAAATGTCTAAACAAAGCAGGGTCACATCAAGAGGTATCTATCGATCCCGTGACTTGGGATAACTTGCCGGGCAAAATTGCCGTAAAGAAAAAGGAAATTCATAAGAAACTCACTTACGCAACTGAAAGCTTGAACAACCCCTCAACAATGGATCCAACACCTCCAGAAAGCCCGGAGTGGAGCGTGAGCGAAACACCAGACCGAGAAATACAATCGAATCCTCCTTACCTCGACTCAACGCTCACCATCCAGGTGCCTGGTGCTCCTCCCACGGTTCGTGGTCTGTCCACCGGCCTGCCACTCGTCGCGGGTTGGCGAGAGACATGGCCTGGTCTGCGGAGAAGGAGGAGCCGGGTCGGGAGAGCGCGAGTGAGCTCGTCACAGAGGTGAGTCTACCCCCATAGCGGGAGGCATCGGAAGTTGAGGCGTGTGAGACAGAAGTGGAGCATTCCCCCGCCTCTCAGGAAAGTTCAAAGTCAAAGAACGTTGCAAACCAAGTGCCAAACAAAGCAGCACTCAGCCCCAAAACATTAATAGAACGTCCCCTCAATTCTGAGAACGCAAATCCACCGACCTCTAATCGGGACAAGGTTTTTATGAGGATAATCAAGCGAGCCATAGAACTTACGCCCTTCAAAACTTCGATCTTCAAAGAGATTCCGGACCAGAAATTGCGGATGACAATTGCCATTGACATCCACCCAGTTAGTATCACGGCAGATCTGACAAGCCCCCCCTAAGAGCTTCAGGGCTTCAGACACTACTATATGGTCAGACAATTGTTCATACTCTACAATAGAGTATTCTGACGATGATGCCGAACAAGCGTCTCCTACTGGCGAACCAGTGATCTCTGTCACGTCGACAAATGTTAAATATACAGAAGCAAAGCAAAACAGTACTGAAAGGCCAACCAAAACATCTCCTCAAAAAGTGAGAGAACCAAGAAAAATAAAACGCCTAAATAACCCACCACATTATCTAGGGAAGGACAGGACTAAAGGGAGCCCGACACATTATATTTACCGTTTTACCAGCGGCTCCAAAACCACTCTGCACAAGGCACAACTCACATACAAGAAGTCTAAAGTGAAGAGACCACACAGCCCCCTACAAATCAACTGGTCTTCCGGATTTATCTGAAGCTTTATCTGAATTTATCTGAAGCTCTGAAACTTTATGCCACTAGAAAACATCAACAAAGCCAACAAAGGGAGGATTCTCTCAAATCTCAGCAACCAAACCACTTCACAGAAACAAACTAAGGAAAGCTTTGGACCGGTGGCGTACAAAAACTCCCAGTCACTGTCTACGAAAGAGACCATTAAAGCTGGCGACATGAAACCAGGAAGGGACACGATCAACCAAGAATCCCAAACCACCCACTTCCCCACTAAGTCCCCGGGAACATCTATTAGAATAAATGACAGTGGGTGAAGTGGGAACAGACACCCCCAGTAAAAAATGGACCTCTTTTCTGTCATGTCATTGCTCCCTTCACAAAGTTATACGAAGCCTTGAATGACACGCTAAAAAGACCATCTGACGATAGTCGCGTACACACAAACAAGATTAACCCTACTTGAAGGCTATATAACTGCAAAAGAAAACACAAGACCATCTACGAAGGACTCGACCTCGCAAACGCAGGAGACTGAAAACTCTGTACATGCAACAGCTCAGACACAAACTGAAAAAAAACCACCCTCAAAACTTTTCTGTTCACGGGCCCAGCAACTAAGGACCTCCAACCAAACCCACAAACCAGTTCAATCCATACACCCCCGGCAGTGGAACCAAGGAAGTCTTTTCTCACATCTTATGCAAATTCACACTTACAAAGGACAAAGAATAACCAAAGTATTCACCACGTTCAGAAGAAAACATCTGGTCACCAAAAACGCGACAGGCCGACACAAGAAGTCCTCTGAACCTCGGCCCAAAGGAAACGGCTGCACAACTCTGAACCCTGACTTTTCAATCCAAAGAGAAAAGGATTCAATTCCTGACTTTCCAACCATAAAACCATGGGGTGGGACGAACCAAGAGCCAACGCCTAAACTTAAAGAACAGTCAGCACTAAAACAACCATCCCTGACCTTTGGAAAAAGATCAACTTTAAAAGTGTGAAGACATACACAAAGTCTAGCAACAGGAAACGCAGAACCAAGTCAAGTTTCTCGAAAGGCACCACCTTCTCCAAAGGAAAGTGAAATGATGGAAGCTGTACTAAATTTGACCCAATATTCCATCGAGTCCTCAGACCTGGAACAAATTGAACTACCAAGGGGCAAAAGAAAAGCAGCATCTCCCACACATTCTTTGGCCTGCGGGGAACCAGCAAAAAAGGCCCCAATCCTCAAACTCTCAAGCCCAACCTTCTTCACCCATGAAGGAAAAAAAACAGCGTGTTCTTCCCAAGAACTTGGTTCAAAGACCACAAAAAAAAACTCACCAGATGGCAGAAGCAAAGAAGTTGTGGTGAGGCAAAGGAAATCTCGCTCAGTCTCTAGAAGACACAACCAGACTGCAGGAAAGGTAAGGTGGACATAAGAAGAGGCGACGTCCAAAAGAGTAGACCAGCCCCGAGATGGAGATCCAAAGTTCATACATCTCAAAGATCAGAAAGTCCACCTTCACCTCGAAGGCAAGTACATCACCATAGCTTGAGGTACAATAATAGAGGCAGAGCTGAAAAAAGATCAAGGATGGCTAGATCAGAAAGATCTACGAAAACTTGCTTGTTTCTACTGGAGCGCCTATGGAAAGATTGAAACCACATCATCCTAAACAGAAAAAATATATTGGCCCTCTTGCATCATATTCCCTCATTGAAAAATCTTTCATCAGATGAGATAAGTATAGTGGAATTTTCTCATGCCGACTCAATGGACAGCGTTTACCTCCACATAGAATCATTAGTGACAAAGAATCTGTTGAACGAGTCCAGAAACAAATTAAGATCACTGGGCTATGATTTAATGTAACTCAAGAGCTCCCAACTAGAACGACAAGGGAAGAGATCCAGCTCCAAATCAAGACACAGCTCTGACCATTATAGATCAACGGAACGAATCAAAAGGATATTGGGGACATCGACCCACTCAAGAACTAGGGAAGACGAGGAACACAAACAACAATGTAAGCGAGCCAGAGCATGTAGACAGGAGTCACAGGACAGGAGCAAGCACGCGCCTGAGCCTCCTGTCAAAATAAGAAATTACCGTAGTAGGCATAGAGAGAGGTCTATAGGAAAAAAAAAACACATACTAGGAAAGTCTCAACCCTCTTGGTAAATACGAGAAACAAGAAGTCTTCTACTCCTGATCTAAGAGAAACATCTCTGGCGAACTTGTTTGAGAACGAACAGGTGCCGATAGGTCTGCAGAAAACCTGGAAGATAACGATCAATCAAGAAAAACTGAGGACCAGACACATGGAATCAGCCAACACACTCAAACAAAGCCGTAGAGACGAAGAAGAGAGAAATTGGGCCTGGGTTCCCAAAGCCTTAGCTCACAGCCACAGATCTTAGCAACAAACAATGCAGTCATGCTCTGAAAGCGAAGCATGAAATGGGGCTAATGAGAGTGCTTCCAACCGACTAATCCGTGGCTCATGGAACACCAGGGGTCTCTCGCATCTGCTGAATAGCTTGTATGTTAACTTTGGCACATTCGACCTTCTCTGTCTCCAAGAAACATGGTCAACGAAAAAATCATCATTATATGGCTGCGATTTAGCTTTCTCGCCAGCACTACAAGGACCAGTTGGTAGACCACGAGCAGGGCTAATTACAGCCCTCTGTACTGGCCAAGACCTTCACTTAGAAAAAATCTTAAAGGCATGGTCTAGTAAAAATGTTTATTGTCCCTACGGGTCGGCCATGTTTTTTTAAGCCTAAGTGGCTCGATTTTAGAAAACTTTCCTATGGACCTTACCCGAGTTTTCGTCCATTAAACGCACGCGAAAACAAGCACCAGGGAGCCGCCATTTTCTGATAATCCTATCTTTTCCCCCATCGCCCTGGCTGACCTGCTTTTGCGGCACTAAATCATTTCCCCCGCCCCTGAGCCTGACATTATCAAAACATTCATATTCCCCGCCTCTCTCCGTGACGTTACTGTGCTGCGTAGGCAAACGCGCCTAGTCGTCTTCTGCGCGACTCCACACAGAACCTGGAAACCAACACAGATCAACTCACAACACAGCACGCCACAATTCGGAATTTGAAACTGTACTTTAAAATGAAACAGCAACACGGTACATTTGGTAAAGTACATTTATTTGACATTCAATGTTTAGAGAATATTCAGCAATTGCCATATGAACTCCGAAAGCCATTTATTTTCTTTTATCTGTATCCGCAATAACTGTTCCGTTTCATCTTGAGTCCCGCGCTGTTCCTTTATGGTACACAGGTTGTTCATTTTCGTAAAAAGAATCACTTTGGAAGCACGGTGAACCGCAAGGCTGTTCCATCAACTAGGCACTAGTCCAGCCTAAAGGTTGATATGTTGCTTCTAGCCACTAGTACAGCGTAAGGGCATGTGGGCCCTTGGCGATCGTCCCATAATATGGTGATCGTGCTCCAGTTGTTGACACGAAGCTGCAGGTGTCTGCTGAAGAATCCATCCGCCGGTGTCTCAAACAGATTGCAGTGGCAGAATGGGATCAAATACCTGTTATGAAAACAAAAAAATTATAATTAGTCTCGCTAGCCGAACTTCATTAATATTACTCATTTTATTTATTACGGCCGATCAGAAACTATTTGCTTGCAAGGATAGTTCAATGGAGTATGTTCGTCTCTAAAATCAATGCGAAAAGTAACGAGATAAATCGAGGCAAACACACAATGATAAACGACAGTCTACATGCGTGAGGAATGATATGATATATGATATGACATTTGTAACTCGCCTATACTCGTGTTTCTAGGCGTGACGAGGCAGGTGGGGAACAAGGGCAGACAGACAATGATCCTACTAGGCCAGGTGTCTTTCTGATCGCGCATGGGGAAGGGCTGTACATGGTTAGTTGAATACAAATTAAATAATAGGGCCAGCTGGTGGCAAGTGCAAGGTAAATGCCGGGAGAAGGGACTGAAGGATACAGAGACAGTCCCGTAGTGCAGGTAGGCAGTGCAGGAAAAAGTGGCTGGGCCAAGGACCGAGATCGGTGAGGCCAGTGGACCTGCATGCCCATGTGCCCACTACGAACACGTTTTACTTGCTTTTCCTAGCTCTTCATTCATTCATGCATCCATTCATTAAATCTTCATTCCGGTATAAAAGCGTGTAAATATTTACTTACATTATATTTGAAATTTCCATTGTGTCTCTTCGTAATGCAGTCTGTAAAACGGACCGTGCTCTTGACAATTTTTCGTATACTGAACTAAAATGAAACTCGGTCTAGTTTCTGAATTTTCTGCCTTATCGTCTCTTACGTTATTGCGCACTCCCTTCAAATGTAGTTCTTTCGGCATGGTCCCTGTCTCAAGGTCAAAAAACAATAGACCCTTATACTTCCAGTGCGACTTGTTGGCCTCATCTGGGCGCTGTCCTTCGCATTCTTTATTTGCAACATCACGTAGTATCGGCATCTGTGAGAACTTGAAGTTTAGACTCCGTCTATGTAGTGCCCCTCAATGTGCAAATGCGAACTGGCTTCTCTCCCAAATGCCACGGCCCGCTTGGCTGGCTTGTTCTAAGTGCCCCAATTTTGTCCCCGTTGTCTGCGGGCTTTGCAGCCCAAATTGAGACATTTAATTTTTTGCGGAAGGTCAGGGAAAGTATAAAGTAACACAGGAGTTGAGTTAAAAGTGAGATTTATTGTTTGTTTGTTTGTTTTATTATTTGCAATACGCAAGCCTCCCCTCCTTTAACAGTGCGCAGCATTTACATTTACATGAGATGAGACATGAGAAAAATATATACATACACATATGTGAGGTGAATAGAGAGAATTCAAAGATGACACCCAGCTTGTTCGCCATCCATGATGGTGAAGGTAGGGGTTAGGTTTACAGGTACACTGTACAATAACATTTATTTACAAAAAGACAATCGTATTGCAATTATTTAAACCGGGATTTGTACTTCACAATCAGCTGTGCTTCGGTTGGGCATGGCACAGTCGCAATGTTCGGTGGCAATGGATCACTGCTCTGCACAGAAACGTCCAAAATTCCATATCTGTGCTTCTCTAACACAGCAACAATAAGGACTTTCACAAAGTCGAACTGCATTTCATCATAGACTGGTTTGATCACCCATTGCTTACTTCGTTTTGAAAACACCTTAGTGTAGCGAGGCATCCTTACTTTACCCCTAGTCCTAGATTGTTCACGTCCGACATTGCTGTCATGGGCCAAGACCGCTAGTAGAGTGCGATGTTTCATGCCCTGAAAGCTAAAATGCAAGCGCTTTGGCCTGTACTTTAGGCACATATTGTGGAACACCTCCAAATCTCCTGTGTGACAGAATTCTGTCAGTCCTCTCAAATCTCTTGATAGAGTTTTGTCGAAAACAATCGGTGAAGATGGAATCAACCAC
This sequence comes from Ambystoma mexicanum, assembly GCF_040938575.1. Classification (NCBI taxonomy): domain Eukaryota; kingdom Metazoa; phylum Chordata; class Amphibia; order Caudata; family Ambystomatidae; genus Ambystoma; species Ambystoma mexicanum. The sequence continues at coordinate 1,025,665,499 of NC_090923.1, read as the reverse complement.
TTCTTCTTCCGTGCCTCCTCTGGGGACAAAGGGCCATGTTCACATTGGTGGAAATGTTCATTTGCTGTCCAGCGGTGAACGTTGGTACAGTGGTGCCTCAGTGACCGCCATTTTTCAAGTAGTATTTCCACTGACCCCTCACAAGTTTTTGAGCTCCACCAAAGATGGTTGGTGATAGAATGTGACCACTGCAAAATACTTTCAAAACCTTTTTTTTTCCCTGCAGCCGAGATTTTCTTATTGATTGATTTAGCAAGATGCCATACGTCAAATTGATGTTTAATATTTGGGAACTGCTCTCTCATTGTCTTGGCAATTGAAACGTGTCTATCCGTGGCTATGAGGTTGATGTGCATTCCCCTTGATTGTAGATATTCCACTGATTTTATAAATCCTAGTTTCTCCATGGCCACTGACGATGTACATTGTGTTACCTGCACGACCACCGAACTCACAATTTTCTTACTATCCATGTCCTGAAAGTGGTAGGTGCAGTACTTGGCAGAAAATCCAGGGCTGTCGCACTGTCCATCGCTGGCTAGCTAGAATAGTTTGCCTTCGAATGTACTTGCTAGAGACAATTGTTCAATTTTCCAAGCATCACTAATGGCCGGAAACAGATAATCACGTTGGTATATGTAGTACAGCGCTTTAGAAATGAAATGAAATGGAGTCCCACAAACTGAAAGAAAGCCTCTAACTTTCTAAAACTGGAGCCACTAAAAAGTGATGCAGCTGCACACAGTAGATTGCCTGCTGGCAGTTTCCCCAGCATCGGTTGTGCAGACCATGAGAACCTATGATTTAATCTACAGGCGGCATTCATTTTGACGTTACTGCCTTTTATTTGACGAGTCACATTAATCAATGGCTTTCCACATACTTTCCCTCTAATGGAATGCACACATTTCAGCATACTTATAATTTCCATCAAACAACTGTCGAATACAATGTATTTGCTCTCTTTCATTAGACTAGTCATCCTGCGTCAACGTTGTTTCGGCCTGTGACGTTTTGGAGATTTCAACACATTGGAAAGTAAAATCGCTGATATCAAGTTCTGATGCGTCTATGGATGCTGCGGCTGGTTCATTCTCTGTCATTTCGACATCTATTACTTCAACATTGATGGGAGAACACAACAATGTCGACAGGTTTTTTGGTGGCAAATTTTTGGCGGGTGTAGATTGTGTAAATTGATCTGCAACTACTTCAGAGCTATCTTCAATACATTCAATAACATCTTCTTGTGGTGGGACGGTCGCACTGTAGCTATGGTCCAATGCAACTTTGCTGTAGTCTCCAAACACAGTTAATTCATGTTCTGGCCATTGGACATGAGCATCTCGAGCCTGAACACGCCTTGCCTCAATTAATAGTTCCTCCATAGTGTACACGGTCTGGCAAGCCACATCTCCCATTCGCTTCACTGTGTGTGTGTGTATAGTTCTGACACCCACGGGTAACTGGAGGAGAGATTGGAAAAGGGATGTTCAATTTAAACACAAGATGGAGTGTAGTAGAATTGACTGGAAAAAAACAATAGTCCCCAGCACAAACATTTTTTTAAAGTTATGAACTGTTTGTAACTAACCTTTTTTGTTTTTTTTTCTTTGCAACTTTTTTGACTCGACCTTCAACATCTGCACGCTGTAGCTCCGATTCGTTTCCCCATGTCCTCCCTTCCTCTTGCGCTGCAACGACTATATTTTCTGTATCCGCATAGACAGCACGGAATGAGGCTCCATCGTCTCCCTGAAACATAGTACTTGTATCAAAATATTGTTAGCATAAAACAGACATGAGGACGAACACACAGGTACATCTCAATAGCCAAACACGATTTAAACATTGTGTGCAACAATCAAAGGACAAGTATTCGACCAGTGATGATCTATTTCGTTGGAAGTGTCAGTATCCATACCTCTGGCTCTGCATGGACTGCCATGAATGGTTGTATTGGAGAGGAGGCATCCGCATCTCCCTGAAACACAGTACTTGCATTAGTATGCTTTTCAATATTGGAAACACAACACACACTTGGGGTCGACTGCACAGGTACATATAAAGAGATGACCACAAATGATGCATTGTCCAAAAGAATCAAGGAAAATCTAAATATGATCACATTTCATCGACTTATTTCTCTGATTTATTTACATCTGCATCATCTAAATTGGAAGCTTCGTCGTCTCAGCACTTGCGTTAATAGGGAAGAAAGTATAGCAAATGGAATCACGTTATATGATCACGCATGATGGAGCTGTCATTATCCATACCTCGTGCTGCTGAAGAATATCTATGGATGCTGCAAATGTAGTGCGCACTTCCGAAAGCTGTTGCGCCGATTCGTATACGCATGGTTCCACTTCCCTGGAATTACTTGAATGTCAGGCTCTGCATCAAGTGCAGGTGTTGACGCTCCATCAACTGCCTGAAACATAGTACTTGCATTAGTGAGGATTACAATAGTGAAAACATAACACACACCTGGGGTCGACAGCACAGGTACATATCAACGGCTAACCACGAATGAAACATTGTGTAGAACAATCAAACGACAAGAATTCCAGCTCTGATGAGGACGCTCGATGGAGCTGTCAGTATCCATACCTCCTGCTGTTGAAGAACATCTAGAAATGTTGTAGATGTGGCGGACGCTTCAGCATCTCCCTGAAAGACAGTACTTGCATTAGTATGGATAACACTAATTATAACCGAAAACAAACACCAGTGGACAATAACTAAGGTGTATATCAATTGGAAAGCACTAACCAAACATTCGGTAAAATGATTACACGATAAAATAAAAATATTACTTGACATGCATAAAACAGGTCTGTAGCGGATTCGCCTCGTAAGATTACCTGATACGCGCTAGAAGTGGTTGATAACTGGGACCACGTCAAGGATGTAGAATGTTCTTGCTTCAGATTCAAGGGATAGTCAAGAAGTTGTAAAGGTAAATTAATGATTGATAATGAAATGCCAATATTAAAAATAACCATGTAAGGCGACAGAATACTTGTAAAATGCTCAATACAGCACAGTTCCCTGTTCCCATATACATACATTGCGTTTGTGGGTTATGAAATCGAAAAAGAATATATTGGTAAATGTCATTATTCAAAAAACTATACAATCATATCAATATCGAAATTATTACAAGGGATAGAACACCTACAATATCAATTAATCCGTTCGGATACCTACACACTACCGCAAGGCCTAAAGCTAAATCCGGACACTTGACTCACCGGTGGCGGAATGTGGACGAATAGAGTGGGAATAGCGTTTTCGAGCAATTTCCGTGTCGTTCGCCGTTTATTCTTCTTTGTTACCCAAGATGTTGTGTACATGTCCAAGGAAAAGTGCCGGCTGCAGATGCGGTATCGATCACCCCTCTTGTCCTGTAAGACTTGTTGGACTCTACTTTCCAGCTCATCCAGTGGATATCCGCAATGTCTGACCCATTCTCTTATTCGATCAACAGTGTTCGGGAATGCATGCATTGTAGTGCCTTCAGAATTCGCATGGGTCTTCGAAGGGCAACCGCTAATTGAACAGGCAGGCATTGTTGATAAATCTGAAAAGTAAATATCGACATTATTATACAATCTTCAAGAATAAAGATTTGATACAAATGTAAATGAATCATACAATGATCAATGCAAGGTTTGTTTTGGTTGCAGGAACTATACCAGTTCAATATGTGCGGCTTAGTATTTGCATAAATTGCAGAAATGTATAAATGATGTGACTAAAAACTAAACATGTGACTCATCCCTTGGATGTTCTGTATTGCGCGAGAAGGAAACATGCTTACATCATAGACTGGACCCCCGAAGGATGCAATTCGATGACAATTGACACAGATGAAAATAAATAGATCTATTGATAGCATAGCAATGGAAATTCAAGTCAATAGCAATGAGACCAATGAACATAGCACTATTGGGTACTCTACTCGCAAATAGATAGAAATTTAAAAATCTGCGAAATATGACCAGGATACATGGCCTTACCTTGACCATCAAACAGTTGGATTCAGCAAGCAGAGCAGTATTTTGCGGGAGAATAGGTGGATGGCCACAGATAGCGCACTGATGGGTATGCTCGAAGCGGTCACAGAAGTTCACGGATAGCACGACGACGAGCAGATTAGCATCGATCTCAGTGGTTCCCAGGTAGCACGTTCAGGAGTTGACTTGCAAAGCACAAAGATGTTCTCATGAGACATATCGAGTGGTTTTTAAAGTATTAGAAACTGGGGTGTGTTTGTGAATGAATGACGTATGTATGTCGTGGTATTAGGGGGGCGGCCTGCTTGAAGGGGAGGCCTGCATGGAGACACGGGGGTCTGAGGAGGCCATGTGACCGATAGCCCCTTGGCGTGGGACACCTTTTGAAGTGTACATGTAGTTTGGCACCTTGGCCTTTCGCGCCCCTGACAGCCCCCCATGCCAGCGCGCATCCACTGGCGCAAACCGCCTTTGATACAGGGGGGGTGGGATGGATGGCCCTGGGGCGTGCATATAAGGCACAGGAAGACTGCTGAATGGAGACACACTTATGTGGATTGCAGGGGGGCTGCCTGCTTCAAGGGGAGGCCTGGCTGGAGACACGGGGTCTGAGGAGGCCATGTGACCGATGGCCCCTTGGCGTGGGACACCTTTTGAAGTGTACATGTAGTTGGGCGCCTTGGCCTTTCGCGCCCCTGACGGCCCCCCATGCCAGCGCTCATCCACTGGCGTGAACCGCCTTTATATCAATATATAGTATATCGCCTTTATATCAATGATAGTATATCGTTGCTTATCAATAACAAATGCCACATACCGGAGATTCTTGTGAGCACAGACCCACACTTCAACCGGTGTATTATAGTGGTCAAGACCCTAAGGCCTGTATAATCCAATGGTAATTGTTAGTATAGATATATGTGTGACTTTTATAGAGACATAACCTACTGAAAGACTTTGAACAAGTGTTATTTAGTGCATGCATTATCGAGAATATGTTACGTTAGCTTAGATAGATAGTGACCACCCTGCTTTACAGCGACCAGACCTTCACCCATTCGGAGCACAGATGTCTGACGTCCATCCTTGAATGGAGACACACTTGATTCATTTAAAAAATCGAAACAAACGTTGTTAAAATATATGTGGTGTTTTATTTTGTATCTTATTGTCATGACACAAAAATACAAGACTTTAAAGATTATACAGGTCAGGTTGCAGCACAGCGAGAGAAAATCCCCTGTACTGACCGCTGTCACTCGGGAACATTTCTCTAATGGCACGAACGGCACAGGCGGGTATCACTCTTCGAACGCGGTGTCCAAGCCTCCCGTGAAGCCACCATGTAAAGGAACGATAGGCCACCAGCCTGTACCACCTGTGAAAAGGAATGAAACAAACTGTTTTTAAATGACCAAGAGAGGTTTAATAAACGTTTGTTGTCAATGACAATTCTTGTAACTAATGGCATTCTGCACGGACAAATGCTATCTAGACAATGCACACTATTGAACGACTTACATGTGTTACAATGATATGTAGATGTAATTTTGGATATAGTAGAAGAACATGAAATAGGAGTGGCATGACAAGCAGAGTATACTTACTCGTTACTCGGATTACGAGGACGAACAGTTGCGCGAAGTTCGTGCATAAGCACCATCATTATTCTCAACACGGCCCGTGTGAGACAGGCTGCCCTGAAGTGTGGCAGCTCAGTGATGCATTGCGGTTGTGGCTCGCCTTCCGAAATGTAGGCCAGGCATCCCGAGTTTTCTCGGCAGCAGTTGTTCTCGTCCTCAGTTGGCATTAGCTCGCACCGATTGCATGTGGAGACGCCGTCCATTCGACTAGGCCCAGGCTCTTCATCTGTTGATTCGTCCTGCCAACTGCCGTCCGAATCCCCATCGTTTTCGCGTGCTTCCCTTTCCAGTAGTTCCTCCTCGGTATACTCGGGCTCGTACATGTAGGGCATTATTCTAGCCATTGTGTGGTAAACAGAGTAAAATAATTTACCGAGATGGTACAGGTGTTCACACGGGCTACAAGCGGCGAAGGTAGCTGACCAGAGCACTGAAACGAGTCACAGAATACTCAAAGTAACACAGAGAGAGGAATGGAATCGAAAATCTGCTGCTGTGTGTTGTGAAACGGTCTGTTTATACTTATTGAGGAAAGAGGCGTCCTGCCATTTCCATGGCGACACGTCATTAGCTGAAGCGCAGCAAATGTTGACACGAGACGTGCTTTGGCGTTGGGAAATGGGCGATACGAGTCTGCTGATGACAGGCTCAGGGGCGGGGGAATTGATTTAGTGCCGCAAAAGCAGGTCAGCCAGGGCGATGGGGGAAAAGATAGGATTATCAGAAAATGGCGGCTCCCTGGTGCTTGTTTTCGCGTGCGTTTAATGGACGAAAACTCGGGTAAGGTCCATAGGAAAGTTTTCTAAAATCGAGCCACTTAGGCTTAAAAAAACATGGCCGACCCGTAGGGACAATAAAAAATGTTACTAGACCATGCCTTTAAGGAACGATCCACACATTCTGGCAACTGTAATTGGATGGAATTCCTATCCAATCCACCAAGATCTCTACTCAAATGAAAACTTACTTGGTGATTAATACTTATTGGAACCCTAAAGAATTACCAGCCGAGCACTTTATCTCCAAGATCGAAACAATCTTAGAAGATGCCGGCCAAGACTACAAAATTGATCACACTATCATATGCAGTGACCTGAACGCTCCAATCGTGCAGAAGAGAACCGACGTCAACCAAGTTACGAAATCGGCTCTCTACGAAAAATCCAGGACAAAGCGACCTGGGCTCGCTAGTCAGAGGAAGGAAATGGGAAGCAGCCATGGAAGCCTGCGATATGCATAATGTGCATACTCTGAAAAAAACAAACGAACCAAAGATTCCAACCTGGGAACTAGCCAGCCACCAGGCCACCACAATCATATTTATGTCTCAAGAGAGTTACTGGCTAAGGTCACTACCTTCGAAGTTCTTCGCACATTTGACAGTGACCATAATCTTTTGAAGGCGACATGGGACATAGAAATGCCCACAAATCGACCCTCGCAACCACAAGTGAGGGTTAACCTTGAAGTTAATAAGGGGGGAACTCGATTGCGTCTCAAACAATCACCAATCATCGACATCACCCACCGATACCGACAGGCAAAAGCAACGGACAAGAAAAAGGATGATCGGGCAGTGACCAATTACTGCCCTTTGTTGACCCCCTATCAAATAGCAACATCGGAGCCCAAAACGACCAAGAAGCATCACCACATCAACAACCAAATTCTGAAGATTAAAAAACTCGAAATCCAGAGAGCAGTAAGGAAAACAAAACGCTGCCCCTCGGTCTCGAACAACGAAGAAGCCATAAAAGCCACAAAGAAATATAAAAATTGGCTAAAGGGACACAAAACCTCATTGTACCAAGAAGATGCGGAGTCTATGTTAAGAACTCTTTGCGGCAAGCAATCCAAAGCCTACTGGTCGCTAATATCAGCTGGAGGAAGGACTACAGAGGAGTCCCTACTAAGTAGTGTGAAAGAAAAGGACCGGATATCCCACTTTTCAAATTTGTTTGGTATACCACCATCTACAACGTTGGATCCCAAACGCGGCAATGATAAGTGGCAGATTGAAGTTGATAAAGCAGTCATCAAGGACAAAATCTCCAAACTAAAGGCCTCTCGAGCCCCTGGACCGGATGGGCCGTCCAACATGGATCTGAAGGCAAACCCTGACACATGGTCAGCATTAATAGTGGAAATATTCAGAACCTGCGCAGATACAACCACTATACCGCGTTCATGGAAAACTGCAAACGTTGTCCCAATATACAAGCAAGGGGACAAAGGGAACCCTAACAACTATCGCCCCATAGCCCTCTTCGATAGTATCGAAAACATTTTTGACGCCTTTCTGTTGGACAGATTCAAGCTCTGGGTCACCTCTTCAGAAGGATACGACCCACTTCAAACCGGCTTTACTAAGAACTTAGGAACAACAGCTAACATAATGATCCTTAGCATTCTAAAGGCCAAAGTTTTGGAAGGTGCCCCTAGGTTATTCTTGGCCTTCATCGACCTCTGAAAGGCCTTTGACAAAGTTAACAGAAGAAAACTGTGGTGCAAACTCTCCAAATGGAACTGTCCTGAGCCTGTTCTGGCCCTGATTAAAGAACTCTATACAGATACTTCAATGAGAGTACGTCTTAGTGGCACCGTACTCCTCTCGAAGAACATCTACATATATCGAGGTGTAAAACAAGACTGTCCACTGGCACCCACGCTTTATAACGCCTACACAGGGGATTTTCAATACACTGAAAAAAACATCAAAGCTTTTACCCCAACACTGCGCTCAGAAAAAATCATTAGGCTCCTATATGCAGACGACATAATTTTAATTGACCAAACTATGATAGATCTCAAAGAAAACTGGATAACCTTCATGAGTACTTGAAACTCAACGACTTGGAGATTAATACAAACAAAACTAAAGTGATGAGTTTCGAAAAAACAGCAAGACGAAAATATAGTTTCATGGGTTCTAGTGAAAGAATGCCTAGAACAAGTCAAAACCTTCAGATATTTAGGGGTTACCATCAGCAACAACGTGCAAGAAATACTGATGCAAGAAACCTTGAGACTCAAAATCAAAAGCTTGACAAATCGGACAAAATTGCTGGACAAAAAGTTTGGTTGCTTTTCTTTAAAAGCAGCATTAACCTTCTATAAATCCAAAGTGGTCCCAGCAGTGGTTTACGGAGCCAAAGCAATGCTGGCAATTCCTCCAGGCATTTGGAACAAACTGGAAGGTTTGTTTTGGAGGAAACTGCTCAGTCTTCCGCCATCCACACCGGTGGTATCCATTCAAAGAGAATCAAGTCTAACGTCACTGAAAGGCACAGTGGATCTTAAAGGATTAATGCTGTTTAGGAAAATACGAATGTCCAAGCAAAATGTTCACTTACTGATTCACGAAGAAATGAACAAAGGAACAAACAAAATGTTAGGAAATTGGACAGTCAAAAATTTGGCGCTCCTGGAAGAAATTGGAAGTTCGGAGGAAGAGCTCCAGAAAAATCTGACTAAAACCACAAAATAATGTAAAGAAACAGAATGGTGCGACACACTGAAGATGTCTGCAAGCTACAAGCTCACAAGCACTTAGCTATCAACGCCCAAAAATTGAACAAACCAATAAACTATCTGGTCAAGTATCCTAGCAAAAAGATTTGTTCAACCTTCATGAGAGCGAGGCTAAACGTACTGAAAACTAATTAAATTTTGGCCATCAGGAACAAAACTAAGGAAAACATGTGCAGATTCTGCGCTCAGCAAAATGTTGTTGAAACTGTGAGACATCTCATCCTCACGTGTACAGCACTTTCCTCTAACAGAAGAACCCACCTAGGATACCTCCTCACACCTTATCGTTACCTGGACGAGGACTACTGGTGGACCTTCCTAATGAACGAGGCAAATAGGAAACGGGTGATCGCATTTGGAAACTTTGTGGAGATCCTCGAACTGAACGCACAACCAAATAATAGGCCCAGTCTAGGATAGTTCCAGAGAGAATAATAACAAAACAGATCCAATCAATCGAAATCGAAACAGCCGATACAAAAACAGCAATAGACATAGACACTTTAAGAAGGAAACACAAGTAAGGGGACTGAAGGAAGCAAAACTTGTAAAAATGGGTAAAATACAGTTAAATCAATTAAGAAAAATAATTACCCTCGACTTTCCCGGAGCTCTGACTGGCCTGCGTTACAGCTTCTCCCTCCGGCAAAGGTTGGGGACCCTGCCGGGGCTCACTGGATCCGCTGCTGGGCTTGGGGACGGTCAAACCACATTTTCGACAGCCGCCCAAGGCCAGCGACATCACCCCCGTCCATCCTGGAGTGCTGGCTGGGCTGCGTTACAGAATTTCCCCCTGGGGAGGGAAGGGGACCCTGCCAGGGGCTCCTTGGCGCTGCCGCTGTGCTTGGGGATGGTACACCCACATGGGAAATGGATGCCCACGGCCGGGGACATCACCTCCAACTGCCCTGGAGTTCTTGCTGGCCTTTGTTACAGCTTTTCCCCACCAGGGAGTCTGGACAGTGTGCCAATACCTCCCCGAAGTGAAAAGCTGTAACGCAGGCCAGCCATAACTCCAGGATATGTCGGCGGTAATGTCCCTGGCCTTGGGCGGCTGTCTCCCATGTGGGTTGACCATCCCCAAGTGCAGCGGCAGTCCCAGGGAGACTTGGCAGGGTCCCCGTCCATTCCACGATGGGAGAAGCTGTAATGCAACCCAGCCAGAGCTCCAGGGTGATACGGGGTTATATCCCTGTCCTTGGGCAGCTAACTCCCATGTGGGTTGAACATCCCCAAGCCCAGCAGTGGTTTCCGGGAGGGCCTGGCCATTCCCCGTCCTTTCCCGGAGGGAGAAGCTGTAACACAGGCCATCCAGAATACCAGGATGGTTGGGGCTCTTTTACCTGGCCTTGGGCACCCGTCTCCCATGTGGTTTGACCATCCCAAAGTGCAGCGGCAGTCCCAGGGAGCCCCAGGAGGGTCCCCCTCCCTTCTCGGAGGTAAATTGTGTAACGCATCCCAGCCAGACCTCCAGGATGGTCGGGGGTGATGTACCTGTCCTTGGACACCCGTCTACCATGTGGGTCACCATCCCCAAGCCCAGCCTGGAGCTCCTGCTGGGCTACGTCACAGCCTTTCCCTCTGGGGAAGAATGGGGACCCTGCCGGAACTGCCACTGGACTTGGGGACGGTCGACCCACATGGGAGACAGCCACTTAAGGCCAGGATCATTACCCTGACTATCCTGGAGCTCTGGCTGGCCTTCGTTACAGCTTCTCTCTCCGGGAATGGTCGGGGACACTGCCGGGGCTCGCTGGAACCGCTGCTGGGCTTGGGAACGATCAAACCACATCTGAGACAGCCACCTAAGGCCAGGGACATCATCCCAACCATCCTGGAGCACTAGCTGGGCTGTGTTAAAGAATTTCCCTTGGGGGAGGGAAGGGGACCCTGCCGGGGCTCCCTGGAGCTGCCGCTGTACTTCGGGACGGTACACCTACATGGTAAACTGATGTCCAAAGCCGGGGATATCACCTCCAACCGTCCTGGAGTTCTGGCTGGGCAGCTTTTCCCTTCGGGGAGGTATTGGCACACTGACGGGACTCCCTTGTGGGGAAAGCTGTAACACAGGCCAGCAGGAACTCCAGGATGGTTGGAGGAGATGTCCCCGGCTGTGGGCCTCCGTTTCCCATGTGGGTGTACTGTTCCGAAGCACAGCGGCAGAGCCAGGGAGCCCCTTGCAGGGTCCCCAGTCCTTTCCCAGAGGTAGAAGCTGTAATGCAACCCAGCCAGAGCTCCAGGGTTGTAGGGGGGGCACATCCCTGGCCTTGGGCGGCTGACTCCTGTGTAGGTTGAACATCCCCAATCCCAGCGGTGGTTCCCGAGAGGCCCGGGACATTCCCTGTCCTTTCCCAGAGGGAGAAGCTGTAACCCAGGCCACCTGGAATACCAGGATGGTTGGGGATCACGTACCTGGCCTTGGGCCTCCGTCGTTCATGTGGGTTGACCATCCCCAAGTGCAGCGGCAGTCCCAGGGAGCCCCGGCAGGATCACCATTCCTCCCCGGAGGTGACATCTGTAATCTGTAACGCAGCACAGCCAGAGGTCCAGCCTATGCTTGCGGACAGTCAACCCACATGGGAGACAGTCGCTCCCAGGGAAACACCAATGTTATGCTGGCATGGGGGCAATTTGTGGCCTGACCCTGCAATTGTGTCCCAGCCCACCAAAATATCTCCCCAGATGGTCCACTCCACCAACAATCCAGGCCCAGCTCCACCCACCCCACTGACAATGGGCCCTAACCATACAATAATAAAAAACAGTACTCACATAACCTTGCAGCTGCTCGCGTAGAAAAAGCTGTAAACGAAACAAAAAACATTTGTTACCTATGGTCACCCCAGCAAAAGCCAATCATTACTACTCTCCGATCACGGCGCCCTTTTCAAGCCATCCCTGGTGGTCTACTGACCCTCACCCCCAGTAAAAACACATTTGCCCCTTCCTAGGGGCACATTGCAAGATTGCACTAGCAATCTGCCCCCGGGAGGGCTACATGAGAGCCCCCCAATCCATTTGGTGTGGGGGCTAGAGGGCCACCCCCCTTTTCATTATGTAAGTCGCTGGTGGATTAGGGTGCCCCTCACCAACAAAGTAGAATTAAAAAAAGAAAAAATGTGCCCCCTACCCTAGAGGCAGATGGCCCCATTACTGTGCCCATCTGCCCCCAGGGTGGGCAAAACTTACTGCCCCATGCTTGGGGGGGCCTGTACTAAGATTAATGGTGCCCCCCCACTCCAAATGGATGGGGGGGCACCTCATGTAGCCCTCCTTGGGGGCAGAGGCCTACATGAGGTGCCCCCCATCACCTTAGGGTGGGGGCGGAGGGCCACCCCTCCTTTTCAATATAGAATAATCCTGGTGGTCTAGTGGGCCCCCTTGGACACCCACCCCATCCAAATCTTTTTTTAATTGACATTTATTTTTTACCTTCCCCCTAAGGGCAGATGGGCAACCATCTGCCCCCAGGGGGGCCAATAAGTGCAACCCCATGCTTGGGGCGCGGGGGGCTGCACCAATATTTCTGGTGGCCCTATCCCCCCCACTCCAAATGGATACGTGTGGCCCCATGTTTTGGGGACCCAGAGGGAGGGGGCTGCTTACATGGTAAGCAGGCCCCTCCCCCCCACCCACTTCACAAAGAGATCCCTGGTGTCTAGTGGTATTGCAGGGAACGGATAGAGCACTCTGCGCCCGATCCGCACCCAGCAATGCTTCAAAAAAGGTGTTGTTGGAAAGGGGAGATTCTCCCCTTTCCAACTACACCTCCCTCGATCTGAACGGCACAATAGTGCCACAGATTGAGGGAGAGAAAGGTGGAAACTCACCTTTTATTTTCACAGTGGCAGCCAATTCGGCTGCTGCAGTGAAAATTACTTTCAGTTTCACTTCAGCACGCATTACGCGCAATGACGTGAAACTGACGGAAATTCGACCCCCGTGCCGTGAGGAGGAGCCTCCTCCTCACATAACCCGAGGATTGAATTTCAATTTTGTGCAATCCCTGCTTTGCAGGGATCGCCGAAAATGGCGTGCCAAAATGACGTGCCAAAAAAGATGAGCTATCTCGTCCTTGCCAACAGGGAAGTAATTTCAAGGACGAGATAGCTCGTCCCTGGCACTAAAGAGGTTAATGATTAGCCACAGTCTTCCAATGATAAGTCATGTGTGAGGAGACCACGTTTTCAATGATTCTACTTGGCTTTTACTACGATTTCCGTTTATATTTATACAGATGTTATTCTCTTCAGCCACTGGAGACCTACTTGATCCACTCCTTATGCAGTATTTAAGATTTTAATTAATGGGCACCAGAATTTCAAAGGCTGTTAATTTGCCACTTAATCTAAGAGAAATATGCCTTGCGTTTGGGAATTATCTTCTGTTCTCTCCGGAGCCATGTAGGCATCCCTTTTGCACAGTAACCTTGAAAGGGGCTGCTCAGCCACTATCTGGCCTGAACAGGTCTGTATTGCAGCTAATTCAGAAAGTCGAAACTCCCTGCAGCTTCAAGGCATCTTCGAGGCTTGCCATTCACTCAAACATGGTTTTGCCGTCCATTTTATTTAAAATGGCCACTCGCGAACAATGCATTTCTACGTTAAGAAAGCTATATATGTATATTGCTCATGTTATGTTTCAGTGTATAAATTGATTATATTATGTTCTTCATGTCTGTATGGTGCAGGTAATATTCTTTTTTTTTAATTCTTTTTTTAAAACTTTCTTTATTGGTTTTCGATTAACAAACCATACATTTTATCGTATGCTGCATATGTAATACACATCCACAATTTTCCCTTTTAACCCCCCTTCCCCCAAGACCACAGTCCAGTTAACAGTCCAAATCAAGCCGGTTTAGTGGCCGGGGCTGATCAATCCCTCTGAGTCGTCGTCTGCCGCTCTAGGGTGAATTAATGGTACAGTCAATGACACCCAACGGTGCAGTTCCTCACTGGAATCCAGCCTCTGTTTGTGGATCGCAGTTTCCCATGCTCCGGTCTCAGCAGCTATCCACTTCGTGAGGTCACCCCACCACTGCGCTTCGACGGGCCTCTGGGGCTCTTCCAACACATGGCTATGCGTCTTTTCGCAGTGATATAAATTAGGTCCCTGAGTCTGTTTAGAGGCTTGTTTTTGTGATTCTGCCTGTATCTGCCCAAGATACAGGCCGCGGGATCTTGCACTTCCAGTTCGATGTCTGCTTTTGCCACTCTTCCATGTACCTGTGTCCAAAAGGTGCGTATCACTGGGCAACCCCAGAACATGTGAGTCATTCCCGCCCTTGGCTCGTTGCATTTGGGGCATAGCTGGATTGCAGCGCCCTTGAAATTTGATATTGTTTCCGGAGTTAGGTAAGCCCGATTGGTGATGTACAGTTGGATGAGTTGTAAGCGGGCGTTTCTGGAAATTTTTTTGTGGTATAGGGTTATCTTCTCCCAACCATTGTCCTCAAATTCTAGGCCTAGTTCGTTTTCCCACTTTCCTCTGCTTTTGAGCTCATTCCTGGTCGTGCCTGACAATAAGGCTTCATAGAGCCGTGAGGTTTCGTGGCCACCTTCGGCAGTGTTTAGCATTGTTTCGATGACCTTGTTGTGTATTGCTAGGATGTCGGCCACCCGGCCATCTGTCCTTCATAGCCTGCATCACAGCTCTGTGGAGTAGGAATTGGCCTGCTGGTCTCGCTGAGGTCGGAGAATGTTAGGATTTCTTGGTCCTGAACCAGATCTCCTAGGGTAGCCACACCGTAGGATTCCCATTGCGCCCGCGTTTCCAGTCGACTCCATGGGCGATGGGCCATGATAGCCGCTATGGGGTTTTGAAGGGAATATGGATCTACGGACCCCACTGTTCTGCAAGCCCTTTTCCAAAGATGGGTGTCGAGGTTGGCTAGGTATGGGTAGTGCCTTAGGGCTCCCTCCCTGGCCCAGAGTAGGTCTCTGAGTAAGAGTCCGGACAGAGCTGGTTGGAGGAGTCTGGTGTCTGTAGTGATCTCATCGGCCATCCATCGCATCACGTGTCTTAGCTGGCTTGCAAGGTAGTACAGTTCGAAGTTGGGGACTTTCAATCCCCCCCTTTCATAGGGTCTTTGGAGTGTCTCCGCGCCACCCTGTGCCTGCCTCCCTGCCAGAGGAACCGCCTGCATAATTTATTAATATCTCTAAAGAAGGAGGGGGGGATGTTGTAGGGGACGTTGGTAAAATTGTGTGGTAGGCGGGGAAGTGCTACCATCTTGAGGAGACCCTCTCTTCCGGCCACAGAGAGCGGGAGCTTCCCCCAGAAATCCATGGATTTTGTCAGGGTATCTTTAGCTCGAACCGTATTGAGGATATGCTCTGTGTATGGGTTTCGGTGTATAGTGATTCCCAGGTATTTAAAGGAGGTCACCTGCCATTGTAGATCTAAGGGGGGCAGGGATCTAAAGTCTTCTCTGTATAGTGCAGCTAGCGGGTAGAGGCAGGACTTGTCTTTGTTAATCCGGATTCCCGTGTAATTGTAGAATCCTTCTAGGGTTTCTAGGATGAAGGGCAGTAGGTGTTGGGGTTGTGTAAGTGTAATAGTGTATCGTCAGCGTACGTGAAGACCAGGTGGGTCACCCCGTCTATCTCAATGCCCCCATCTCCATATTCCTGTCTAGGGTATGCGGCCACGGGTTCGGTGGCGATGATATATAGCATCAGGGACAGAGGGCATCCCTGGCGGGTGCCCCTGTGGAGGCACCACGCATCAGAGTATGTCTTGTTAGTTCGCACCCTGGCGGTTGGGTTGGTGTAGACCAATTTGGTCCATTTCAAAAAGACTGGTCCTATCCCCATTTTCACCATGGTGGCATATAGCCACTCCCATCGAGTCGAAGGCTTTGGTGGCGTCTAATGATGCAACTGCGTATTTCTGAGGCCTCAGTTCTGTGCTGTAAATAACGTGGTGCAACCTTCGCAGGTTCTCCATTATGGAGCACCCGGGCACATAGCCCGTTTGGTCCTGGTGGATTAAATGTGGTATTACCCTACACAATCTGTTCGCTAGGAGGGAGGTTAGGATCTTGATCTTGTTATCAACGTTGAGCATGGATAGGGGCCTGTAGGAGCCTCAGTCCGTTCCGTCTTTGCCAGGCTTGAGGAGGGAGATGATTACGGCTTCCCTCATGGTGTCAGGGAGGGTGCCACACTCAAATGCTTCATTAAACACCTGGGCCAACAGAGGAGCTAAAGTCTCCTCACAAGTCTTATAAAACTCCCCAGGGAGGCCATCAGTACCTGGGGCTTTTCCAGATGGTAGGGATCTAATGACTACCTTTACTTTGTCGGGAGTGATGGGTTCGTCTAGTGTTTCGGCCATCTGTGAGCTACCAGTTTAGGTAGCTCAATGATGTCCAAGACATCTTCAATGCCAGTATCAGCTACGTGCGGGGACTCGGAGTATAGGTTGTGATAAAATTCTGAAAAAACAGAGTTGATTCCCTCTTGGGTGTGTGCGGTGGTGCCATCTGGCTTAAGAATTTGGCAAATGGGTGTACGGGGGGGACTCTCTTTTATAAAGCCAGGCTAGGAGTTTCCCGGGTTTGTCTCCCAGGGCGTGGGTTCTTTCGGTGTGTTTAGCGTAACTCAACTTCCCCAGAGATTCCCAGTGTGTTAAACAGGTTTGCTTTAGGTCGGTTATTTTATGTAGGAGTTCTGGGGTTGAGTCAGCCCTGCTTTCCAATTCTCCCAGTTCCCTCTCCGAGCGTTCTAAAGAGGACAAGATGGATCTACTGGCTCCACCTATGGACGCAATCATTTCTCCTCTCATGACCACCTTGTATGCCTCCCATGCAGTGCCTATATATTTGACGCTATTCAGATTCCTTTCCCAGTAATCCTCAGTGCTATCACTTATGTGTTCTCGGAAAGCTGTGTCTTGAAAGGCTTTGGCTCTGAGCCTCTAGGTAGGGATCGGGGGTCTGGGCGGGAATACTTCCCAGGTGGCCAACAGCGGGGAGTGGTCAGACAGCACCCTGGGTAGGTAAAGGGCGTCACTAAACATAGCTTGTTGTTCTTGACTCACGAACAGATAATCCAGCCTAGTATGGACAGCATGATATGTGGAGTAAAAGGAGAATGCCCGTTATTCAGGGTGTAGTTCTCTCTACAGGTCTCGGAGTAACAACTGGTGGGTCAGTTTGGACAAAATTTTGGCCGGAGGAGGGGATGGGCGGGTATGTTTATTATCCGATCTATCCTTTAGGGGATCTAGAGTGCAATTGTGATTGCCTCCCCAGATCATGACGCTGTCCTTGTGAGGGCTGAGTTGTGAGTACAGGGAATGGAAGAAAGCAGTAGCATCATGGTTGGGTGCGTAGATGCTAATTAGGCATATCTCTCTGCCTTCGATGGAGCCGCACGCTAGTGCCATCCTACCTTCATCATCCGTTTTAGTGCTTATTAGTCTGAAGGGGATGGTCGGGTTAACCCAAATTAAGACTCCCCTGGCATAAGAGAAGTAGAAGGATCCTATCACGGTCCCTCGCCAAGTCTTGGCCAATGCCTTCAATTTATCAGCGGTTAGGTGCATTTCTTGGAGCATGGCAATCCCGGCTTTGCATCTTTTCAAATATGTGTGGATGCGACGTTGTTTCACAAAGCTGTTCATGCCTCTGACGTTCCACGTCAAGATTTTGATTGTGTCAGCCATGAATATTAGGGGATCCAGTGTCCGCTCTAGGTCTGGCTAGGTGCCTTGTCAGTGGCAAAAAGCGTATGAAGTGAACCAGTGGTCTTGGTGCATTTCGGTAGAGGTTCCTGACTGTAGTGCCCCCATCTCCTGTCTGTCTCTTCAATAATTTTGAACTCTCCAGGCATAGGGGCCGTGTTGTTTCCGTGCTGTGTGTAGTGGACATTGGTGGTCTTGGTGTTTCCCCTTTCCGGCACCTAACATCCGTGCCAACTCCCGTTTCCCCTCCCCCCATAACTTTAAACGCCCCAAACTTAAAACAGGTTGAGCGAGGTCGCCCTCGATGTGACTGTCCCGTTTCCGCTCCGTAAGACCGTATATTGGTCGTCTGGTGCCCTACGGGCGGTTATGTGTATACCCAGAAAAAGGAAACTTCAGGGGGTAGAAAAGTGTTTGTCTCTGGTGTCTCGCCGTAAAGAATCAATCCAGCTTCGTTGAGTTTAGCTTCTGCGTGGAAGGGCCCCTGTGGGTCAATGGACCTGAATGTTGCCATCATGAGGTGTGGCTCAGCGTGGTTGTCTCCTCTTTACTTCAATGTTAGGGATCTGTTCCCTGTCCATCCAGTCCCGAGCTTCCGCCAGAGTGTCAAATAGGTGGGCTTTGTTGTTACGAATTACTTTCAATCTGGAGGGATATAGGAGCATGAAGCGCAGTCCGGCAGCCTTTAATCTGGCTTTGGTATGTATGAATTGTCCCCTCTTCATTTGGACCTGGAAGGTGTAGTCGGGGTAGATAGATATTTTGGCAGAGTCTTTATGGATCTGGCCGCCTGACCTTGAGTAGGCTAGGATGGTCTCCCGGTCCCTGTAATTAAGAACTTTTGCTATCATTGGTCTGGGCTGGGTGCCAGGGGGAGGACTTTTAGTGAGGGATCGATGGGCCCTCTTGATCGTGAAGCCTTGGGAAAGTTTCTCTGCGCCAATCTTCTATAGCAGGAGGTTTTCCACGTAGTTCGTGGGATCGGATCCCTCAATGCCCTCCGGCAGGCCCAGGAGGCGGATGTTGTTCCGGCGTGCTCGCCCCTCTGCCTCCTCGGCCCTTTCCTCCAAGTTCTTCACTCTTTGCTGTAGCTCATCAACATCTTTGAGGAGCACCGTTTTAGCTTCAGTGTTTTCGCGCACCTGGGTCTCTAGCGTCTCAGTCCTGTTGGCCAAGGAGCGGACATCCTGGCGTAGGAGGCCCAGGTCTATGGCCACCGCGTCAATCTTGTGCTCCATAGTAGTCTGGAACAGTTTGATGGCTTCGAGGATATGGGTGTTGCTAGGTTCAGTAGCTGTTCCCGGGGAGTCAGGCTGCACTTCCGAGGGTGTGTCATTCGTGGTTTCGGAGACTATGGTTCCCCCAGCTGTGAAGGTATCAATAGTAGTTTGGTGCTGCTTGGACCTGGCCCCTTTAGTGGTCATATCCGTTGGTCTGTTGGCTCTCTGTTGTCTCTGGCGTGGACTTGGGGTGGCCAGAGTATGGGTAGGCTGAGCAGCCGTTTGTTCGCCTATGCAGGCGTTGATGGTTGGGCCTCCCAGAGCAGCCCGCCCAGTAAGCGTGGATGTATAGGGATTTTGGGGGAGATCCGTGGTGGTGGCTAGTGGTACGCGCTGTGGGCTCACCGTGTGTCGAGTAGGCTGCCTCACAAGTATCAAGTCTGAAGGAGGGCCTGCCCACCTGGGCTGCTCCTTAGGATTCCTGGTGCGCAGTATGTTTGGTGGGTTTAGCACCCCCCTCGGGGGTCTCAGTGTTTGTGCTAGGCATGGGGGGGGGGGTCCCCAGAGTGGGCCTGTGATGTGTCCTGTGGGCCCTTCGTGCTTCAAGGTAGGTCGCCGCTTATGTGCAGGGGCCAGGTCGAGACACCCGGGGCCGCTCCTCAGGTTACCGGGTATGCGGTTGTTTGGGGGATTGTACTCATGCTGCGCCCTCTCTGGTGGTCTCGGGGATTATGCCAGGCTTGGCATGGCGCTTGCGGCACTCTCCGGTGTTCAAGCTATTAATTAGCTTTTCCCCCGCTCACCTCGTGGGCTTAGCGACGCCCGGGCTCTCCGCTCTTCGTTCGTCCGCAGCTCCAGGGGCTCCACTCCCCATCCACATTAGCTCGCGCAGGCTGGTGAGGAGGATCCGGCTATTGGTCCAGGTCCAACAAGGTGGCCGCTCACTTGCAGAGGCCCGGCTGTGTCCGAGGGCTGCTTTGCGAGATTCCAGGCATGGGGATTGTACGGGGGACTGTGGTGCGTGTAGTCCCTCTCCAGGAGGTCCCAGTGGTTTGTAGGGCACGGCACGGCACCCGCGACGCCCGTGCCTTCCGCCGGTGTGCCCGCTAATGTGGGGCTTGTCTTCACCGCTCACCTTGCGGGCACCGGGATGCTTGGGGCCTCCGCAGTTCTTCCCAGCAGCAGCTTCGAGGGCTCGGTTCGCGGCAGAAAGGCACCGCACCTCGGCAGCTCCTCCTCTCAGCCGCGCACCTGGTGTGTCCTCCGCTGGCAACCCGCCCAGATCGGGCAGGATCGCAGGGGCTGTGAGTCTCAGTGTATGCCCAAGGATGACCGATCGGGTCTGCGGTCCGAGTGGAGCTCTATTGCATGGACTGCCGCGTATCTTGGTATGAGGGAGCCGCCATTTTGACTCCGATCCGTAGTGTATATTCGTGCGGCCGTTCGGTCGAAGCAATACACACTCGGACGCGGAAAAAAACAGCCTGTGGGTGCAGGAAGGTATCGGCTTTCGATGAGGAGGTTCGCGGGCTTCAGGGATGCATATATTATGTGGAAAACAGCTTATGACGGTCGCATCGATCGGAGCACACCCAGAGCACGTCCTCTTCACATGGCAGTTAGCCACACCCCCCCCCCCCCCGCAGGTAATATTCTTAACGTCTAAATGCACATTTGACCCAAGTGTCTGTGTTTCTTCATGGTGAGTGCTTATCTGCTTCATGTCTATTGTCTTAGTACATCTTTTCGGCAGTCAGGTCACTTGGTCTCACCATCTTAAGTTACAGCATGTTCAGTTCTTCTTGAGTTTGCAGGTTTATTTCTTCTTCTGTTGTTCCAAGATAAGGTTGGTCGGGTTGTCTTAGTGAATAGTGTCTTTCACATTTGTGGTATAGGGGCCGATGCCATGAATGGCGTATTCTTTTACCTCTCAACAACGTGTTCTCCGGAGTTGCTTGACATGTCCATCTGTCCTCCCTGGTGCCTTACAAGGAGAGTCGACTTGCTCTCCCAGCAGCCTGAACCTTCATGTTTGGCTACTGAGCAGCTGTGGTATAAGGAGTGGGACTTCTCCAGCATGGGGTCTGGCATGGATTCACATGCTCATGAATATTCCCCGTTGTCACTGCAGGGGTGTTGCTTGGTCTGGAAAAGACTAATGTCTGTGATGTCTATTAGACTATGCTAATGTCGGAACTGTGGGCTAGCTAGCCTTTTGGTTGTAGCTCCTGAGATTCTATCCAGGGCTACAACCAAAAGACCAGGCGCTATAGCCCCCTTAACCCCCCCTAGCAACGCCTCTGGTTGTCAGGCTGGAAATCTTTGGTAAAAGAAACGGTTTCACTTTCACTTCAAAACTGTATTTCTCCTCTAAACTAATCACTGTCTTCTGAGTCATACTGCCCCCATCCAATGACAGTCATCTCCCTAAGCTCCACCCCTGGTGGCCATCTTCAGATCTTTACCACGTGCTTCAGTGTTGGGAGTCCTCAAGTTGCTCTCCGAGCTAATTTTGTATTTTATAAAAAAAAATCCCAAAATAGTTGTACTTTTTTGACCGATTTTTGTTGATCGCCTTCGACAAAGGACAGAGACCGGCAGCGCTGATCCGCTACCAGCAAAGATCTTTATCCACTTTCAGATCATCATCATAATTGCTGCCTTTCAGCCATGACTGAATAGAAGGAGGAAAGTCAAAGCCTCTTCAAACTCTGTGCGAAGTGTGGGTTAAGAAACGTCTTCATGGAAGATTAGCATCATAAATGCTTTTATTGCCTGCATCCGGACAATGATAAGGAGGGATGTGAGGCATACCGTGGTTTCTCGAAGAAAACCAAAAAAAAGACTGCTACAGCAGACTGTCGGTGTGGCTCAAGTCGAGCTAGGCCACTGACTCAGTCTCTGGGTAGGGTCAAGCCTCAACTAGGGCCGGCAGGTCCGAGGAGCGAATTCCCACTGGGAGGAGGTAGAGATCCTTTGAGGACGCCCGCTTGCGGGGGTCCAAGAGAAGACCAAGCTCTGCTGGGTTCCTCGCTTATGCGGGCCCCAAGTCGGGAAAGAGGCGATCGCCATCACCGTCTGGCTCCACAGTGAGCCTACCAATAAAAGGGCCATCTTCAAAGAGAAAGTCCCTAACCCTGTCCAAACTCTGTGTCTGCAGATAAACTGATGAGGGACAAGTCCTGAGAGGACTCCTCGAAGCTGGCAAATACCTTGCAGCATGTCAGGTCAAATGAGTCAACGACAGCGCCGTCGGCGAAAGCAGCGATAAGCACATCGTCCATGAAGTCAACAATGTCCACTACGGTAGCGCTGCTGTAGAGTGGGTCCACGAAGGAAGTGACGGCCACTCCACAGGTGTCTTTACCCCCGAGGCGAGAAACAGTTGCGGAGGCAGCGACTAAGGCAGCGGTCATTCAGGGGTCAGGAACAGACCCGGCGACCGGTCCGACCCAGCAACATCCAGAGAAGGGGAGAGAAACGGTCCCTCTGGTGGAACTTCCCCGGTACGTGGACCAGCGGGCTGCTTCAGATAGGCCACAGCAGATGTACTCAAGTACTGACGAGCGAGAGAATGATCCTCATGACGGTTACTACACGGATCACAAAGGGGGGGAGGCTCTGAGGGCAGTGGACCTGAGTCCCCTGCTTGCAAGAGAAGACGCATCAGCCCAGACCCCACTCCACTGACTCCTTTCACCCCAAGACCTAGGGACGTGTCGCTGCCCATTCTAACGACACTACACACACTGGTCGCCGAAATCCAGCAGAGATTGCTGCCACCGGGACCTAAGCCTCCACAGGAAACACCAGATCCTCAGAGGTTGGGCTCACCCCCGCGGAAGAGAAAGTCCAAAGGGGGCGCTGGTCTTTGGCTCCATCTGACTCCACCACGTCCTCGTCGTGAGAAAGCCCGCCCAGAACCCTGGCCCCGCACATGGACATGGCTACGGCCACCGACGAGGACGATGATTTCATCACGGCTGAGGGAGGAACACCACACGCCGACGAGCCCCATGGGGCCTCCCCACTGGACGAAGTTGGATCCTTTCATTCTATCATGTTAAGGGCCTCTAAACTGTTTCAGTTGGTTCCTGAGGAGACTAAGAAAGAAGGTATCTTGTACCAGCATCGCGAGTCAAGGAGAAAGACTATCATGTCCGTTCCCTTCCTGGATGACCTCTGGGAGGATGGCCTGGCTCTAATGAGAAACCCAAGTACGGCCTCGACCAAGCGGGACAGATTGGAGTAGTAGTACAGGGTTCCAGATTCAGCTTCCAGGTGCTTAAGGTCTCAGCCCTCGCCTGATTTGGTGGTCTCAGCCACAGCCTAGAAGCGCTCAGCGAACAAATCATCGGCAGCCAGGAAGAAGCTGGATGCGATGGGAAACAGGATAATTTATACAGCAGCCTCTACCATCAAGGGAGCGAACACCCTAGCCATTTTTTCCTGATATGACCGGGAACTATGGTTCAAGCAGGGTCCTATTCTGGACTTCCTGCCGGAAGACAAGAAGGACGAGGCACTAGTACTCTTTCAGGAAGGGGAAGTGGTCAGATTGTCAATAAAGTGCTGGATATGCCATTTGACGGGAGAACCTCTTCGGATAGCAGTCGACAAGTCTTTGCAGACAATAAAGACTGACACGAAGAGGGCACGCTCTCTGGGAACTTTCCGACAGCTGTCGTTCTTTCGCTCTTTTAGAGGAAAACCAGGAAGATCTTCCAAGGGTTATAATACCCCCTACCAGCAGCCTTTCACGCTCCTCCACGCAAGAAGCATACAAGGGTCACTCAAGGCAGCGGAGGGCAGTGGTGGCGCCACCCCCCAGGGCAAAGCTCTGACCTCCAAGCAGGCCTGAACCAGCCGTGGCCTTGGGCACCCATTTATGCACCCCGGTGGGAGGCCAGCTGGCAAAGTTTGTCAGTACGTGGGAAAAGATCACCACGGACAGATGGGTGCTGGACGATCTCGGATAGCGGTACACTTTGGAGTTCCAACGCAGGTGTCCTCTTATCCTGCTGATTCAGTGACAAGAACAACACTGACCATAGCTTCTGCAAGTGGTGTGGGCCATGTTAAAGAACTGGGCAAGAGAACCTGTCCCCCAGCCTCTCTGGCGCTCTGGAGTATATTCCAGATACTTTCTAGTTCGAAAGAAAACCGGGGTTTGGAGGCCAATCCTGGATCTATGGCGTCTCAACAAGTACTTAAAGTCCCAACAGTTCTGGGTGGTCATGTTGCAAAACGTGCTTGGCCAACAGGAGCAAGAAGATTTTCTGAAGTTGTTGGATCTGGAGGACGCCTACTTCCACATCCCCATTCACAAGAAACACTGCAACTTCCTGCAGTTTGTAGTTCAAGATCAGCACTTCCAGTTCAAGGCTCTGCCTTTTGGCCGGAAGTCAGCCCTGAGGGTTTTTACAAAGTGCCTGTCCCCGGTGGTGACACAACTTCGTCCACAAGGCATCCACCTATACCCCTACCTGGATGACTGGCTGGTGCATTCCTGCTGAAGCTCTCGGGCAAGCGAGCACACATCAAGAACCGTACGTCTGCTGGTGGAGTTGGGGTACTCCATAGACTATCTTGCTTGACACCATCCCAGGACACGCTGTTCCTAGGTGGCCGACTCAACACGTGTTTGGCGTTGCCCTCGGAGTAGAGTGTGAGAGCCATAAAAGGCAAAGTGCAGCACTTGTCGTCTGCTCAGACGGCAACGGTTCGGTCCATGAAGTCGCTGCTGGGCATGATGTCCTCCTGCACCAGCCTTGTTCGCATATGCAGATTTCACATGAGACCACTCCAGGAGTTCCTGGATGCAGGGCGGATGCAAGTGTCGGGGAACTTTGCAGACAAGATCTCACTCAACGAGGAGTTCTGTCGGGCTATACAATGGTGGGGTGTAGGGCAGCATCTTGTCCAGGGAACTCAGTTTCAAGTTCCTCCTTAAGAGGAGAGGGTCACCACGGATGCCTCTATAGGAATGGGGAACCCACACAAGACAGTTGCACACCAGAGGCTTCTGGTAACCGGAAGAGAAGGACCTCCACATCAACGTGCTGGAGCTCCGGGCTGTATTCTGGGCCCTCAAGTCTTTTCTGCTATTGTTGAAGGGCAAGATGGTTAGGATCTTCACAGACAACACTACACCACCATGTTCTACATCTGGAAACAAGGGGGGACCCATTCACCGGTTCTTTCCAAGGATGCCCAGGACCTGTGGCACCAGGCCATTCCTCAAGCATGTTCCTCGTCCTGTTTCACCTAGCAGGAGTCAAGAACACCATCGCAACTCACTTAGGAGGGAACTGCGTTCTTGCCACGAGTTGGAACTTCACCAGGACCAGGTGGATCGTCTGTTCAGCAAATGGGCCAGCCACAGATAATTTCTTTGCGACGGCGATGAACGCAAAGTGCCAGATGTTCGCCAGCAGGTTCCTTCAACCGAGGAGCATGGTGGACGCATTCTCTTTCCCGTGGGAGGAACGGTTCCTGTACGCTTTTCCTCTGTTTCCACTCCTCTTACGTGTGATCAACACACTTGGACAATGCCACTGCAGGATGATACTCATCACCCCAGTGTGGCCGAGACAAATCTGGTATCCGGTCTGTTAGGGAGAATTCTCTGTAAAGGCTAATTTCCCAAACCTAGTGAGTCCCCTAGCAGCTTTGCCGGATTTTTGGGGTTTATTTCTTTTCTCCTGCTAAGAGTGAGACTCTTTTTCTCCCACTCTTAGGCATGATTTGAGAATGTCCTTTGACTGTGTAATGTGTTTCATGGGCTATGGGGTATTTTACTCCATAGGGCTTGATGTGTTTTTGGTAAGTGTGTTACACAGCACCCTCAGTGCAGTAACACAGAGGTGTCATAGTGACCCCCAAAAATAGACTCCATACCCTGGGACTGACTACTGTCTCCCAGGGCATGTAAAGTCACCATTGACTTTACTAGTCTTAAATTGTGAACAGAACCATTACAAACCATCATATTGTGGAAGTACTGGTAGGGGTAATTAGACCCCTGGGTCTGTTTTTCGAGGGGGCACTGTGCAGTCCCCCCTCGTCGAGTTTCTGGCTGGTGGCAGTGGTTACCACGCGAAATATTCCACCGGAATATTTCCTATGGGATTTTCCCATTCATTTTAAACGCACCACAATGTTAAAGATACCGCCGGGTTATTTATTTAATATTTATTCGCCGGTTGGGTCTTTTTGCCAGGACTCGGTTTTAAAATGGCGTTTGTGTTCGCCTCTGTAACTCCAACCCAATTCGAGCCCTTTGTTCCACTTTTGGCAGGCTTCTGCACCAGAAGCCTCTAAAAGTGGTGCCACTTTGTCTGGGTCTACAGGACGTGTGGGAGGGGGGAATGGGCACCCTGGACTGATTTGCCTCGGCAACTCAAGTCACACTCTTGTGTGATTGGCCCAGTGGTGAGCCGCCCGGCTCACCACTTAGCATGTTTGAGTGACAGCTAGGACTGATGAATGGGGGTTTTCTGCATAAAAGCAGGGCTTTGGGGACTGGAACTTCAGAAGTCGCCACAGGACCTAAAGAATCCGAAGAGGGAGAAGCTGAGCCGACCTGCAACGACGACACCACCGGTGGAGCCCTGCTGAACCGACTCACCACTCCCCAACGACAGAGATCTTCTTCCTGGAGAGTCTTCTTCCTTTGAACTGGTGGGGTTAACCAGTTCGCCCTCTTTTCGCCTTCCTGGATCGTCTCGTGGACGAATCGCCCGTGCCAAGCACCCCGGCGGCCGGATAGCCACGCTTCACCACTACCGTGAATAAAAGGGTAGTACCTTTTAACCGGGAAACTCTGCGACTGGTTTCTTCCCTGGCAGTGCAACGACCTCCAGCTTTCCTCCACGTCGAGATCTTCTCTTCCTGCACCCGCTGCCAGGAACAACTGCCCCTGCTGGAGCTTTCTCACCATTTCAGGTACTGGGTCCCGCCTGGTCTCCCTTGCAGCAGACTGTTCAAGGTGTCCCGTAAATCCTTGACTCTCTATCCTGGGGTGACCTGGGACCTGTTAACTAACTTTTCTGAACTGATCCAACTCCTTTTTGAACTATCTGCAAAGACTTTTAAAGTGTACTTCAACTGTGTGATCTTGGGCACATTCTCCCTTGCTCTCTCCAAGAGTGGGCCTGGCCTATGAACTTTCTTTCTCTACAGTAGACTCTGCCTTTCTTGACTTGCTGTAGTTCTTTTAAAAGTGTTGGTATTGTGTGCTTTCCTAATTCTGCCTTTTCCCCTCCCTTTTTAATTAATTATTGGAGTGCCATCTTGGTTAAGCGCTCACCTCTGTATTGATAATAAGTGGTGTTGTTTTCCTAAGACTTGTCGAGTAATTAATCAGGGAGGTGTATATATTTCTAGTGACTCTGTTTGAACTTGCTTGACATATTAGTGCCAGTGTATTTTTACAAGTGTGTTTTTAAATAAATAATTATATACTTTTATACCCAAGCTCTGGTGAGTGTTTGCTTGTGCTACTGTATTTTTGTACCTAATTTGTATACTCTATATACTGCCTAACTCTTCTTGAGAGAAGTCTGACTGCTCAGCCACAGCTACCAGGTAAATCTGGGTGGTTGTTATGGTGTTTATCACGAGAAATTCGAGTACTTGTTGGTTTGGTTGTAGATCTTGATGTGGCAGCCAGACTGACGACTGTTTCCAGACGGACGTATGACGCGAGGAACCGACCCTTCCACCACCCAAGATGGTACTGGGTGAAAGATGGACCGACTCCCAACGTCACGGGGTGCTCTCTCCTGATTAGCGTGACGTCAGGACAGTGCAAGCACTGACAGGAGAGGCAGATGTTCTGTGTACTTAAATGTCCGATGAGGATGATTGCCGGAGTGAGATGTCCAGAAGAGCAAGTCCAGGAAACAACGGAACTGATGCTGGGAATGGCCGTAGATCCAACGAAGACCAAGGTAAATGGCAAAAAAGGGGACTGAAGCAAATCCCCTACTGTCCACAGGGGAAGAAGGCAATGCAGGCAAACGTAGCTGAAGAGGTATGGTCAGGCCAGAGGGAGGCAGCCTGAGGAGGGTCCAAGGAGTACAGGCTGACAAGCAAGAGGGCGAGGAACTGACACAGGAGAAGGGAGAACCCAAGGGAGACAGCCCAAGAGCAGGTACCCAAAAGGACTGAGGAGAGAAGACCCCCGGAAGGAATGGCCAAAGGCGGGAAGCCCAAGGGACCCACAAGGGAGGCAAGCAAGGGGGACAAGCAGGACAAAAACCAGGACCCAGGCAAGAACAAGGCAGGTAACAGGAAACTGAGCAGGAACAGCTCGGGAGTCGAGCGAGCAACGCGATAAACAAACCACGTTGAGACGCAACTAGCTCCCAGTCTCGACTCCTCTTATGGGCCGTCAGCAACCGAGAGGCTTGAGGCGCAAGCCGTCTCGTTGCCTGGTGCTGGCGAGCCCAAAACGAGGCTTGGAACGCAAGCCGCAGCAGTAGCGAGGGCCCAGTCTACTGCGCATGCGCGGAACCGGGAACATGGTCGTCCGTGCATGCGCAGAGACACACCAGCACGGACCCCTGACACTCTCCCAGCGGCAGACCCCCAGGTACGGAAGCGCGGATAGAGCCGCCAAGAGGAAGCGGAGCGGACTGGCGTAGAGGATCCCGGTCTCCAGGTAAGTGGCGTGACACTGGTACAGACTGCTACCAATTGGGTTTACTGCCAACACCTGTAGTCTTAAACTTTTTGCAGTGGTCCCTAAGGGAACTGCACAGGTTTCTGCCTAACACGGACCTGCTGCATCTGTCGGTGGCCCTATCGATCAGGCTGCCACCGTCCCCGGACCCTCTCACCAGAGAAGGGGGCGATTCTGCATCACGACCTGGATTCTCTGAACCCGAGGGCATGGTTCCTACAGCTTTACTTTACTTTAAAAATGTATACCGCGCAACCTATGCACCCAGAGTCTTATGGGCGCAACACAAGAAACCGACATAAAGGCCTATTGAAAACAGAATGGAGAGGAGCAACTACAAGGGTTATAGTGATTCTAGATTATTTGAAGATCTAGGGTTTGGAGGTTAAGCTTTACCCGCAAAATGTAAGGACATCCTGGCTAGGGCCAGAGTCCCATAAACGTTGAAGTGCTACAGACATAAATGGAACCGCTTCTCCATGTGTTGCCGGTCTCAGAAGATTACTCCGTGTCACAGCCCAGCAACTTCTACCATACTTGCTTTCCATGGCCAAAGCAGGACTGGCTCACGCCTCTATCAAGGTGCATCTCACAACCATATCCAGGTACACCAGGTTTTCCGGGCAGACCTTTGCTCTGGTCTCACACTCGTCAAGGAGTTCCTCAAGGGACTCTGCAGGACTTTCCTGCCAGTGAAGGTCCTACGCCGGCTTGGGAGCTCAATGTAGTGCTAACTAAGCTCATGGAAGCTCCCTTTGAACCTATGCATCAGGTCCCACTCAAGTCTCTCATGTAGAAGACTGCTTTTCTCGTGGCTATCCCCTCGGCCAGCTGGGTCGGGGAGATCCACACCCTGTCTTGCAAGCAGCCTTACTTGTCTTTCCACACTTCAAGGTTGGTACTGCGTACACACCCCACATTTATGCCAAAGGTACCGGCGGAATTCCATCTCAACGAGCCTTTGGTGTTCCTTGCCTTCTTCCCGAATCCATCGTCGCCAGTGGAAAGTGCCTTTGCTTTCACTGGAGTTTGCTCATGCCTTGAAGTTCTACGTGGCACGTACAAAGAATTTTCAGAAGACTTCACAGTTGTTCGTCAACTTTGGACCTGTAAATCAAGGAAAGGCCTTATCAAAGGCTTCCATCTCCAGGTGGCTCTCTGGCTGCATCATGCACCGTCATCGACTGGCTAGCAGGCCGCTGCCAGGCCGGCCGAGAGCCCACTCCACCAGAGCCATCGCAGCAGCAACAGGGTTTCTCCCTGGTGTGCCCCTGATCAACATCTGCAGGGCTGCTACATGGATGTCCATGCATAACTTCACGAGGTTCTACTGCGTCAACAGGAATTCCAGGGAGGGGTCCCGAGTCATGACCAGCGCTGCTATGCAACCGGTTTGTTTGAGGTGAGTCTGTTCCAGAGGTGAGTGTTTATTGTTTCTGAGCCTTGCCACCTCCCGTGGTTGTGTATATGTACTGCTGTGTAATCGTTATTCATGAGCATGTGAATCCATGCCAGACCCCATACTGGAGAAGGTTTAAGTTACTTACCTGTAATGATTGTTCCCCAGCATGGATTCACATGCAAACTCTCCCGCCTTCTCCTCTGTGGCTCTTCTTGGTTCATATTGCCACTTTACATGCTTACCAAATCTGAAGATGGCCACCAGGGGTGGAGCTTAGGGAGAGGACTGTCATTGAATGGGGGCAGTATGACCCAGAGGACAGTGAATGGTTTAGAGGAGAAATATATTTTTGAAGTGAAGGGGAAACATTTTTTTCTTTTACAGAGGATTCCCAGCCTGATGAAGGGGAATATTCATGAGCATGTGAATCCATGCCAGACCCATGCTCGAGAACAATAGTTACAGGTAAGTAAATGAATCCTTGTCAGACGACATCCCCGATGTGCTTTAAGCTCGCAAGCGTGCTGCAAAATACATTCATGCTTGCAGGTGGTGTACATTTTCGGTTTGGTGCCAGGAGTGGGACCTGCATCCTTTATCCTGTCCTCTATACCCTATGTTGGATTTTCTACTAGCCTTTGCCCAGGCAGGCCTGCAGATTGCCACTGCATAGGGTTACCTCACCACTATTTCTGTGTTCAGGGGGTCCCTGGAACAGGGCTTGTTTTTCATAATCCCCATTGTTTGGTTCCTCGCCGCCATTTTGTGGTACAGGCATGGGATTTGAATTTAGTTTTAACATTTCTTATGGGCACTCGTTTGAGCCCATTCATTCCTGTTCTATTAGGTTACTCACTTCTAAGGTGATTTTCCTAGTGGCCATCACTTCCGTGAGATGGGTGAGTGAGCTCAAGGCATTGTCTGTTTTAACTCCCTATTTATTTTTTCCAAAGAGAAGGTGACATTGGGAGTGAGAACCTCCTTTTTGCCAAAGGTGGTTTCAGATTTCCATCTTTCTCAGAAGATGCATCTTCCTGTGTTTTTACCTCGGCCTCACCCTTCCAATGCAGAGGAACGATTCAATTGGCTGGACCTGGTACGGGCCCTTAAGTTATAAGTCTATCGTACTAGAGAGGCTAGGAAGGAGGACCAGCTTCTCATAGGTTACACTGGTGCTCATACTGGTAGGGCTGTTACCAAACGAACCCTGTCCAGGTGGATCTTTCTCTGCATCTCAGAATTTTTTTTGTAATGATGTGCCTGAGGGTCTCGGAGCTCATTCTACAAAAGGGGTGGCTGCCACCTCTGCCCTGGAGATGGGACTCCCTGTCCTGGATAGTTGCCAGGCGGCAACGTGGGCATTTTAGCACACATTTGCTAAGCATTATTGCTTCGATTCCCTTGTGGGTCGGGGATGCCTGTTTTGATAGGGCAGTCCTCCAGAGTTTTCTGATTTAGGTGGTTTCCTTGCTTCTTCCCGCCTCCAGATATACAAACTTCTTTGGGAGTCTATCATAGATCAGGAATCCGTCACAGGAAAGAATCCACTAGAAGAACAAATAACCTTTTGGTCATGTTCTTTCTGATGGATGTTCCTGCCACACGGCTTCCTCATCGCCCTCCCTACCAGCCCCTCTTTGCAGCCCTTAGTTCTACGGGCCCTCAGCGTCAGAGTGTTAGGGAAAATGTAGCTGCACAGTGCAGCTACTTATACTGATCCCGGCATCACTTTGGACGCGGGGCGCGTATAGGCGTCGGACAGACCCAATGCAGAGCCAATCGGTGCCCCCTGGTGGTGGAAAGGTTTCCGAAGAATAGCTGTGCTGGGATATGGCTGTCATGGATGAGGAATCCGTGGCAGGAACACCCATCAGAAAGAACATTACAGAGAGGTAAGTAATTTGTTCATCTTTCTGTCTGAATGTTTATATTGAACAAAACTTAGAATTAAATACAATAGAGGCTTGTTGCAGGATGCCTCTCCTGGACCTAGATATTTCAAATGTTTAGAATTATAAAGAAGATACCCATAATAAACTTTAGTATTACAAATAAGTAACATTACACTATGCTCAGTTTCTTGTGAATTTAATTTGCTTTTTCACCTGTTTGCAATGAGATTATGATGGAAGGGGTTGGGATTTTAACTTTAATACCTTTTTATGGTTTCATAGTCTAGGACACTTTAGAATTATATGGTATACAGTCTTTATAACGAAAAATAAATAATGAAAAAAATGAAAATATATGTGGGGGTGGGGTAAAGGGTTAAATCTTGTGGTGAAGCGGTTGGGCTGGGTTTTTAGCTGGGGGAAACAGGGCTATTTGTTATTGTTATTTTTTGTCGTTATTTTTGTTTAGTTATACTTTCGTTCGTAATAAATTGATTTGTTATTAAGACATGTTACCAATTACAGATTTTTCTCCTGTCCAGCTAAATTTATTTGCCACAGAAGTGGTGAAAGCAGATTGCTTTCATAAGGAAAATAGCCAGAAGGTAGTGCGAAGAGCAGAGAGGTGCATATTTACTTTCACCCAAGCAGGACCTGTACATTCTACAAGCAAGCTCCAGTGCCCTGCTTGCGTCTGAATTCCAGATGGGTTGATAATGTGAATGATTCTATTGCCTACGAGAGCTTCTTTTACTATGGTTATGTCTTTAAGCCTGTCATTGTGGAAAAAGTTAGTATCCGCTAATCATATGATTTGTTAGTACTGATACAGAAAGTATATTTTGATATGTTGTGCATGGAAAATGTCAGTATCAGCAGAACTTGCAAGTTGCCACCGATCAGAATTTGTCACTGCATGTGCCTTCTTTCTCTTGTTAGTCTGGAGGCTGCTGATTAATACATTTTCTCATGTAAGTCTTTGAGAACCACGCATTCATTCTATCCTTCAAGGGTTCAGTACCCCAGGAGATGCCTTTGCTAACCTGTGCATAATTGGAGGTCCACTAACAGCATCTCGAACACACCCCATGTTATCCTAGGATTTGTATTCATAGTGAGTTTTTATTTAAAGCACAGTTACCAAAAGCTCCCGGCTTTGTAGTTTTGAATCAAAACATTTTTTGTGTCAAAAGATAATGATTGTAGCATTCAACACCACAGTTTTGACAATATGGGTTTTATTTTCCTGCCAGGAGATGTTGATGACCTGCCAGTGATCAACCTGACTGTCCCTTCCACCTCACCACCTTCTGCCACCGGGCTTTTGAAAGATGCAGCAGCAACTCCTCCATCCTCTCCATCCATGACCAGTGGATTGGCCATCATCGGGTATGTGTACAGTTGAA
This sequence comes from Ambystoma mexicanum, assembly GCF_040938575.1. Classification (NCBI taxonomy): domain Eukaryota; kingdom Metazoa; phylum Chordata; class Amphibia; order Caudata; family Ambystomatidae; genus Ambystoma; species Ambystoma mexicanum. The sequence continues at coordinate 1,025,632,004 of NC_090923.1, read as the reverse complement.
TTGTTCTTCACCAAGGCCTCCATGAATCAGGAGATGGTAAAGTTGGGTACGTGAGGGTCTAAATGTAGCATCTTTCCAATGCCTGAGAAAATCGATGTTTCTAATGGACGTATTCCTCCCATTGAATCCTCATCTATGATATTTCTGCCGCCAGGGGGTGCAGCGTGGCTCTGTTTGCGCTCTGTGCGACACACCTACACGCAGAGCACTAGACATTACGTCAGAGCAGTATGTATAGAGGCGCCATACCCTGTGCCCTCACTTTCTTTTTTTCTGCACACTCTGCTCGCTACTAGGAACACCGCTCTTAGCTTTATTCGTTACCAAATTTGTTGCTATGTCTCTCGAATGTGTCGCATTGCAGAATCCAACGAGGTCTTCAATGTTCAAAGCCTGCACAGATTGCAGGCGTTAGATGTCTGTCTCGGACCCACAGCACATATGACTTTACTGTCTTATTGAAGGCCATGCAGTGCAGGACTGCATGTTGTGCCAATCGATGCACCCAAAGGTGCTTTGAGAACTTGTAGCAACTTTTCACCTTTGTCTACAAAGAGTAGGGTGATAAGCGGACCCGTTCGAGGTCGTCAGGCACAGACCACAGCACAGAGGAATGGTCCCCTCTTTGGAAGGATAATAAGAAGCACAGCAAGAGTTCGAGACCACCAGGCAGTTCTTCGTGGCATGAGTTTTCTTCGTCTTCGAATAAGTGGAGCCACCAATCCAAGGAAGGCCATGGATGAGCGGCTCTGCAGGTACCTTTTACTACACAATACAGTACTTCAGAGGAGGGATAGGGGTTTCAAATGAAGATGCTAAACATCTTTGCTGCAGCTCTGGCCCCCAGAAAGGTATATGTATCCCAGTTGGAGGACACTTATGATGAGGAAGGGGATCTTGTCCTTTTCGGGCTGCAGCCCTTCCACCCCAGGGAGAAGACAGACTTCCCAGCAGAGTTTTATGGGGAGCAGGTTGACTTAGTGGACCTGGCATTAAACCTGAAGGAGTTAAGTGGCATGGCCACCTCGCCAGAGGTCGACATGATCCTGCTGTGACCCCTGGCAAACCCCTGGCAAACCACAGGCAGCTTTCTACAGTCTCATGACAAAAATAGTCGACACCTTAGGGCCGTCTGCCGCTTCACGTCCTAGGGTGCAGTATGACCTGACGGACATCTTGGACGAGGGACCTAAAAGGGAGTCTGGGTTTCCCTCCAACCAGGCAATACAAGGGCCAGTGATGGAACTATGGGCCAAGCTGGTGTCATTTCTTATGGTGGACCGCAACCTGGCCAAGAAGACACTAGCCTGCCCCTCTGGGCCCCTTGTTTCTTTCTGCCCATGCTTCCCCAGAGAGTTTGGTGGTACAAGCTGCTATGGCCAACCTTAAGACTACCTAATTTCTGTCTTGGTCCCTTTACAGGGAGAGCAAGAGATTGTATGCATGGGGTAGGAAGATTTCCTGCTCTTCGAGCCCGGGCCTCGAATGTGTCAACGTCACTTGTGCCTTGGCCACATTTTCTTTTGGCCTGTGGTCCTTGATGGCCAAGGCGGCTGAACACATCCCTGAAGGGAGATGCAGGATGGTTTTGAAGCACTTCTTAAACACAGCATGTAAGCCTCCCAATACATTTTTGCAGTCTGGCCTGGACACCGGAGACTGTGTCGCAAGGATGATGGCCACCAGCACTGTCCTGCAGCATTTCACTTGGCTGAGGACATCCGGGTTCTCTACTGATGTGCAAGAGAAACTTCTGGATATGCCTTTCGATGTCATTAACTTGTTCTAAACCAAGGCAGATGAGTCCCTCCAGAAACTTCAAGCCTCTAAGGCGACCGCCAAGCCGCTGGGGCTAGCGGTGAGCAACAATGGCCCACGAGCCCGGTGGGCAGATGTTTTCGCCTCTTCGCCACTTATGCCCTGAGAGGTAGAGACCAAGCACCCTGTGCAGGCAAGGATGAAGTCGTCCCTACAGGCATAGGGGCCGCGGTGCACCCAAAGGGGGTGCTGTCACAGTGACGAAATGGTCCCATTAGCACAGATGGAGGAAGGGACCGAGGTAGTACCTCCATGTTCTTCCTGCGTCTCAATGTGCTGGCCTAGTTAATTTCCAATATGGTGCCTGCTATTGTTGGGTTTTTATCACAACACGAGCAGCTGGCGCGCTGCGTTGCAACCCTCCCATTCTTTCTGTGGGGTACAACGCTAGTTTTTCCTCTGTGCTCTGCTCTATGGCTCAGTCTTTGGATTTACCTTTTTTCTTGGTCCCGCTTCTGCCTCTTTCTTCCAACATTGATTTTTCCCTTTATTCTCCTCTTTGTGTTGCTGCGGTCATCATTTTGATCACTTGGAGCTCCTTTTGGATTCCTTCATTTCTGCCCATAAACATTGGATCTTGCATTGGCTTCTCAGAGTTTTTTAAGCCTATGCAGGCTTTTCCCCTGTTTTTGGGACGTTGTCCCACTTGCCCGCCTCAGTGTCCCTTGGGGATATACCGTGACGGCCGGTCAAGACAGCCCTTACCTCTACAAGGAACGATTACAAGAGAAAAAGGATAAGACTGAACTAACATCTCGGCGGACCTACCCAAGGAGACAGTTTACAAACATAAAAGTGAGGGGTGCTTCCGACCTCCACAGCGCCCTCCCCAGACCCTTGTGCGATGCCTCTCTGAAGTTGACTTCCGCCATTTATACCCACTGTTTATCCCATGTGGGAGGAAAAATGCCCCTGTTTGGTGAGGAATGGAGAAATACCACTTCGGACACTTGGGGATTATAGTCAGTTCAGCAGGGATACTGCCTGCCTTTTGCCTCTGGCCCTCCAGTCCACTCCCCACCCCACTTGTTGCAAACCCTTGCCTCTGTAACCTTTCCTACTGGAGGAGGTCCGTCAGCTTTTGGCAAAAGGGGCCATAGAGATGTTACCCTGCTCGAAATTAGGCAGGGGTTTGTACTCGAGATACTTTCTGGTGCTGAAAAAGGCAGAAAACCCATCCTGGATCTGTAGCTTCTGAACTTTTACTTGCACCTCCAGGTGAATAGCTACGCGGCACCATCCAGGTTAATACGCTGCACAGGGATATAATCCCAGGGATTTTCAATACGGAATAATATTTGGCTCCATTGTTTGGACGTATCTGCCCTGATTTGAGAAAGGCTTACAAAGCCGAAACACGTGACCTCATAAAGGGCAAATGAGCATTTAAAATGAAATAATAATTTGACTCTACAACAAGGCAGTTGTTGAATTGTGATTATTAAACAATAAACCTAATTTGGCACAAGTCTCCAGGAGAGTTTCTTTTCACTTGTGTACATTAGGGGGGACATTGCTTTCCTCCCACCCACTCCAGGGAGACACAACATCAATCTTTTAAAGTGATGCACAGATTACAATACCGATGGTACAAAGGATGTATATTTTGAGTCGCTAGCAGAAGACCAGCCTTCGAGAAAGCACTTCCTTCATTGATAATTTACATATTAGCTACATTCGTGCAAGTGCTTAAAGGTTCTCTGGTGCAGAGTTCAGCGTGCTCAGTGATTCTTAGCATTCCTGTGTGGGGGCAGGTTTTCAGGGAAGCTTCCGAAGCAGTGACTTTGTGAGCTTTCACCGCGTTCAGAATGAAAACTCCGAAATTAGAGCAAAGCAGCCAAGATGGCGTTTTCGATAACGCAATGGCGCGGTTCAATGTGTATGTTCAATGTGTGTGTATGTGCTTAGGCCAACATTATAATGCAAAATATATCTACTTTTACATTATGGCATCTTGCATCTTGGTAGTGCCCGAGGCCCACCTGTTCATGAGGTTGCTGAAGTGGCTCCTGACTCACAATTGTCACAGTTTCATGGAGGAACTTCAGACCTTCTACTGGGCCCTGAGTGTGTGTCCGGAGACCTTCAAGGGTGGTCTGTGAAGGATAACCTTGTGAAGACGTCACTTTTTCGGCAACCATGGCCACAATTGACTCTAGTCATGGAAGCGGGCCTGAAGGGCTGGGGCGCTCACGTCCAAGACCTTACAGTGAGCTGACTGTGGTCCCCATCAGAGTGCTGGGAGCAGATCATTCTGCTGGAGCTGATAGCGATCAGGCTGGCCCTGGTCGCTTTCCTCAACCTCTGTTAAGGGTATGTCGGTACTGTGCCTGATGTACAATACTGTAGCCAGGCGTTACCTCATCAAGAGGGGAGGCATAGGCTCCTTACCTCTGTGCAGAGAAGCAAAGTAATTGTGATTCTGGCCTCTGTAGAAGAGTGTGTCTCTGACTGCGGCCCATCTGGCTGACAAGGTGATAATTCGAGCGGACATACTGAGCAGCCCGTTATGGCGGATATTTGCTCACTCTGGGGTACTCCCCAGGTGGACCACTATGCTTTCAGTGTAAACAGGAAATGCAGGTGGTTTTTCTCCAACTATTTTCCTTGTCCTGGAGCCCTGGGGCACACCTTGACGGTTGAATGGGGCTTCTACCTACTCTAGGCATTCCTGCCAATCGCTTTCATTCCACTGGTTCTCGGGAGACTGCATCTGTTTGGATCCACAGTGATCTTGGTCATTCAGGACTGGGCCCGGAGAATGTGGTACCTGGAATTAATGGACATGGCCATCTGCCCTCCCTGGCATCTTCTGCAGATTGCAGACCTCCTCTCCCAACCGGGGGGAGGGTCCTGCACCCAAACCTCTGAAGCCTGAACCTTTCGTCTTTGCTGCTGAAAGACTGAGGAATATCTCCCTATACGGAGTGCGGTTTGTTGGAGGATGTTCTGAATGTGCTCCAGTCTACTAAACAACCACCACCAAATCCATTTAAGCCTGCAGGTGGCATACGTTTTCAGCTCGGTGCCGCAAGAGAGTTATGGACCCTTTTACTTGCTTCTCTGCCTCTCTGTTGGAATTTCTACTGTTGTTGGCCAAGACAGGCCTACAGATTGGTACAGTGAAGGGGTATCTTGCAGCCATTTCGGTCTTCAAGAGGACTCCAGAGCAGAGCTCCTTTTTCAAAATCCCCACAGTCATTCAATTCCTGAGGGTCTTTCCAATTTGTTTCCCTCACGCCAGTTTGTTACTCCGGCGTGGGATTTATAGTTTTGACTATTTTAATAGGCACTCCATGTGAGGCCCTTCATTCTTGTTCTTTGACTCCTCGCCCTTATGGTAAGTTCCCTGGTTGCCATCACTTCCCCTCGATGGGTGAGTGATCTCCAGGCTCTGTCTGTTAATCTTCCCTTCTTGGCTTTATCCAACAAGAAGATGACATTGAGAGTTAGACCCTCTTTCCTTCCAAAGGTGGTCTCTGATTTCCATCTCTCTCAAAAGATCTACCTGTGTTCCTTCCTCCGCCTAATCCTTCCAAGGCAGAGGAGCGTTTCCATCGGCAGGGTCTGGTGCAGAACCTCAAGTTCTACATCTCTCAGACAAGGAAGAATGGGACTATCAACTTTACGTTGCTACACAGGTGCCCAAGCTGGCAGGTCTTTTAGCAAACAGACCCTGTCCTGATGGATCATTCTCTAAATCTCGGAATGCTACCTTCGAGGGGATTGGGTCCTCCGACGTATTCCATATCTATGACAGTAATCACCACAGCTATGCTGCTTCGGAAAATCTTCGGCGTCTGTGTCCAGCGTCGATGACGTCGATACGCCACCTCGAGGACCTCCTCCGACTCCCGACGTCACTGGTTGTTATAAGTAGGACGCACGACACCCGTAGCCTCAGTTCCATTTTTTCTGCGACGGAGATCTCGGCGCGCCTTGACTCTTTGGAGTTCCTGTTCTTTCTCGGTTCTTCGAACCTGTTTGTATTGTGAAGTCTTTCTTCGTGAAGATGTCTACCTCGTCTTCCACACCGCGTCTGGGCTTTAAGAAGTGTGGGCACTGTGGGTCCAAATGTCGGTAACGGACTCGCACGACGCCTGCCTCTGGTGCCTCGGGGAGGTCCATGACACGGATGACTGTGTCGACTGCCAGTCGCTCACGTCCAAAGCCTTGCGGGAGTGCAAGAAGTTGTTATCGGTATGTAAGGTGTCCAAGCCACGGAAGTCGAGGTCTGCAGGGCTTTCGATGGACGATTCGAGGGGTGACTCTCCGCGTCGTCGGAAGTCCAGTGGGTCTCGGTCCCGGAGTCGGTCCCGCCACTCTTCTGCCTCTTCGAGGCACTCCCGGAAGCGCCGTCATCGGTCGCCTTCCCCGTCCTCATCCGAGGACTCCGCCCATCGGCGGGTCGCTTACCCCACCAAGCATGCGACGCCGGAGGAATGGGCTTCCTTCGGGAAGAAAATGTTGGCGATTCTTGAGTCGCGCAGGACACTGGTCCGTCCGCGCCTCCGAGTAGGGTCGGTCGTGATCGGTCGAGAGACACCGCTCGCACACCTTCGGGCTTGGGTGGGCAAGATTCGCGGGAGAGGTCCCGCTCGGACAAGGGGAATCGTTCTCGTCATGCCCGTTCCAGGTCCCGGTCCTCGACGCGTGTGCACCTGTGGTGTCTTCGAGGAAGACGTTGACGCCGGTGGCGCTGAGATCGTCGACTGACTCTTTCGAGGCCCTGCCTCCGAAGAGGTCGTCGATGCCATCGGCGCCCAGTCTGTCGAGGGACACGCTCGGGGCTGCGGCCTCGAGGACTGTGTCGACTCCATCGATGCTGTCGACGCCGATTCACTCGACGTCCTCGACGCCTTTCAAGGCTGTTTGGACGGGGGTTCCCCGAGGCTCGGTGGAACCACCTAGAAAGGCTCTGGCAAAGGTCAAGCATGGCTTTCTTCCACATTCTGTGCCTTCTTACCGCCAGCTTGAGTTTATTTCAGAGGTGGATGAGGGCTCTGATGATGGCATGGTTCCGGATACGGTGCCGGACGAGATTCTCTTGGGCCATAGCCAAATTGATGACCTGCGGCAGTCCCTGCACGATGCCAGTGGGCTGCCAGTGGGCTGGACACCTCTCCGGAGGTGGAGTTTTGTAGGCCTGAGCCTGGCACTCATGCCGACTCCTCGTACCGGCGCCTTATGTCCAGGGTCACCGAGTACTTGGGATGGTCTGCTCCCCCAGGGGATTTTCTTCAGGATGACCTTACGGATATCCTCGACCAAGGTCCACCAACTGACCCGGTACTGCCGTTCCCTATAGCTCTACAGAGGAGGGTGGCGGCGGCTTGGACTGCTCCGGATATTCTCCCGGCAGTGGGTAAGCCGCGAAAATACCGCCCAGCCAGTACCGACCCCTGCTACTTGACCAAGCACCCCACTCCGGAGAGTTTGGGGGTGCAGGCGGCTACGGCCCCGGCAAAGCAGGCGTTGTATCCTACCATCCCTCCTGATAGGGACGACAAGCATTTTGACGGCTGGGCGAAGAAAGTGTTTTCTTCAGGGGGTATGTCGCTTCAGGCGGCCAACTCTGTTTGTGCCTTGTCACGTTTCACGCACACTCTGTGGAACTGTGTTTCCTTAACGGCTGAACATATTCCCGAAGGGGACGAACGGGATGGTTTCCTTGCCATGGTTCAGGATGGCAAGGATGCCATGTGTGAGGCCGTTCAGTCGGGTTTGGACTTGGCAGATTGCGTCAGCTGGTCCATGGCGGCGAGCACCGTGATACGCAGGTTTGCGTGGTTGCGGAAGTCGGGGTTTACTCCTGGTGGGCAGGCCCGGCTCCTCAACATGCCCTTTGACAGGGAACATCTTTTGGGCAGCAAGGCTGACGAGAGCCTTGAGAGGTTGCAGACCTCCAAAGCTGCAGCAAAGTCGTTGGGCGCTGCAGTTCGCCAACCTCCGCCTTTTCGTCCTATGGGACAGCAATGGAGGGGAGGTTCCTTTCGTTATTACTCATCCTTTGGTAAAGCGAGAGGAGCTGCCAGTCAAAGGGGAAACTGTAGGAGTGCCAGAGGTGGAAAACAAGGTACTCGAGGTGCCAAGGCCGCTCGGGCTGTTGCTTCTTTGCCCTCAGGCAATGCCGCAGCCGCTTCAACTCAGTCATGAGGCTATGTCTACCCCTACCTGGCCGATAGGTTGATCAGAGCGCGCTCTCCCGAGCAAGTCCTGGATCATCAGTCAGTCACCTGCCACTCCCTCCACAAGCTGGGCTTCTCCCTCAACTTAAAGAAGTCCCATTTGACACCAACTCAGAGGCTCCAGTACATCAGAGCAGTGCTCGACACGTCCCTGGGGCAGTGTTTTCCTCCCCAGGTGAGGGCTCATCACATTCAGCAGATGGTGCACAAGTGTCAGCTTGCCCAGAGTCTCCCTGCGTTCCAGTTCTTGAGATTGTTCAGCCTCATGGCATCCTGCATTCTTCTGGTGCCAGAGGCCAGGTTGCGCATGAGATCTTTGCAATGGGCACTCAAGCTCCAGTGGTCTCAGTCCTCCGGCAGGATGTCGGACCCTGTTCAGGTGCCGTCGTTGGACGCCCAGGACCTTCTGTGGTGGGCCGTCGAAGACAATCTGATGAAGGGGGCTCCATTTTGGCTACCCTGGCCGGAGGTGACGATTGTGACGGACTCGTCCCTCACGAGATGGGGAGCTCATGCCAACGAGTTGACAGTCAGCGGTCGTTGGTCTCTGTCAGAGTCCGGACTCCATATCAATCTGTTGGAGCTGAGGGCCGTCAGGCTAGCCCTGGAGGCTTTTCTGCCGACTGTGTGAGGGAAGAATGTCCTGATCCTGACGGACAACATGGTTGCCATGCACTACCTCAACCAAATGTGGGGGAGGCAGGGTCACTTCCTCTGTGCAGGGAGGCGATGCAGCTCTGGTTCTGGGCAATCCAGCAGGAAGTTTCGATCCCGGCAGTTCATCTGGCCAGAGACGAAAATGAGACGGTGGACGCTCTGAGCAGGCAGAGCGCAATCTCTCACGAGTGGGAGTTGGCTCAGAAGATTCACCATTTGGGGGACCCCTCAACTGGATCTCTTCGCCTCCAGTGTCAAACGGAAGTGCGAGAGGTTCTGCTCATGGGAATTTCCTTCAAAAGGAGCCTTAGGAGACGCGTTTGTGGTGGAGTGGTTATTCCCAGTGCTGTACACGTTTCCTCCAGTTCCCGTCATCCCTCAAGTACTGCGGAGGTTACAGAGGTTCAGTTCCCGGATGATCATCATTGCTCTGGCGTGGGCCCGGAGGACGTGGTATAAGGATTGGGACCTCCCTGAAGATGTGATGGAGGTGTTGCTCTCGGCCAGACGGCCAGCAACAAAGTCCCTGTACCGTTGCCGTAAGTTCTGTGCAGGGTTAAGAATGTGGATCCTTTTGCATGTGACATTCCCGTGGTTCTGTCTTTTTTGCTTTCTTTGGCCCACAGGGGCTTGCAAGTGGGTACCTTTAAATGTTACCTGGCGGAGCTGTCCATATTTAAGCGCTCGTCCGAAGAGTGTTCCTATTTTAAAATTCCTTTAATTTCTCAGTTTCTGAAAGGGCTCACTAATGTATTCCCTCCGTCACCTTTCCAGGTGCCCGGTTGGGATTTGAATCTTGTTCTCAAGTTTCTGATGGGTGCTCCGTTTGAGCCTTTGCATTCATGCCCTTTGAGACTGTTAACTCTTAAAACTGTATTTTTGGTTGCAATCACTTCCGCTCGCAGAGAGAGTGAGTTACAGGCACTTTCAGTTAAGCCACCCTTCACTGTGTTTCGTAAGGACAGGGTTGTCCTTAGAGTTCGTCCTTCCTTTCTTCCGAAGGTGGTGTCGGAATTTCATTTAGGCCAGAAGGTTGTTCTTCCGGCGTTTTATCCTCCTCCACATCCTGGTAAGGAAGAGGAGAGGCTCCAGAGGCTTGATCCTAGGAGAGCGTTAAGCTTTTATATTTCACGCATGTCCCGAGTCAGAGTGGACGATCAACTCTTCATTGGTTACGCTGGAAAGCGTTTGGGACAAGCTGTGACGAAACAGACTTTGTCTCGCTGGATTATTTTGGCTATCTCTGAGTATTACCGCTTGGCGGGTAAGGACCCACCGGTCGGTTTACGGGCCCATTCTACCAGCGGTATGGCTGCCTCTACTACCCTACAGAGGGGTGTTTGTTCTGCCTTAGGGACCACTGCAAAAAGTTTAAGACTACAGGTGTTAGCAGTAAACTCAATTGGTAGCAGTATGCACCGCCCAGATTTACCTGGTAGCTGTGGCTGAGCAGTCTGACTTCTCTCAAGAAGAGTTAGGCAGTATATAGAGTATACACAATAGGGCTAAAAATACAGTAGCACAAGCAAACACTGACCAGAGCTTTGGTATAAAAGTATATAATTATTTATTTAAAACACACTTGTAAAAATACACTGGCACTAATATGTCAAGCAAGTTCAAACACAGTATTTAGCAAAACAGAGGTGAGCACGTAACCATACATGGCACTCCGATAATTTGTTAAAAAAGGGAGAGAAAAGGCAGAATAGGAAAATCACACAGTACCAACACTTCTAAGCAATCACAGCAAGTCAAGAAAGGCAGGGTCTACTGTAGAGCAAAAAGTTCATAGGCCAGGCCCACTCTTGGAGAGAGTAAGGCGGAATGTGCCCAAGATCACACAGTGGAAATGCACTCAAAGTCTTTGCAGGAAAGTCAAAAAGAGGTTGGATCAAGTTGAAAGGTAATGTTAACAGGTCCGAGGTCACCCCAGGATAGAGAGTCAAGGATTTACGGGACACCTTGGACAGTCTGTTGCAAGGGAGGCCAGGCGGGACACAGTACCTGAAGTGGTGAGAAAGCTCCAGCGGGGGCAGTTTTTCCTGGCAGCAGGGGCAAGTCGGGGCTTCATCCAGGGGAAGAGAGGATCTCGACGTGGAGGAAAGCTGGAGGTCGTTGCACTGCCAGGGAAGAAACCAGCCGCAGAGTTTCCCAGTTAAAAGGTACTACCCTTTTATTCGCGGTAGTGGTGAAGCGTGGCTATCCGGCCGCCGGGGTGCTTGGCACAGGCGATTCGACCATGAGACGATCCAGGAGGCGAAAAAAGGCGAACTGGTTGGTCCCACCAGCTCAAAGGGAAGAAGGCTCTCCTGGAAGAAGATCTCTGTCGTCGGGAAAGTGGTGAGTTTCATAAAGCAGGGCTACACCGGTGGTGTCGTCGTTGTAGATGGCTCAGATTCTCCCCTCTTCAGATTCTTTAGGTCCTGTGGTGACCTCTGAAGTTCCAGTCCCCAAAGCCCTGCTTTTATGCAGAAAACCCCCATTCATCAGCCTAGCTGTCAATCAAACATGCTAAGTGGTGAGCCGGGCGGCTCACCACTGGGCCAATCACACAAGAGTGCAACTTGAGTTGCCAAGGCAACTCAGTCCAGGGTGCCTATTTCCTCCCTCCCACACATCCTGTAGACCCAGACAGAGTGGCACCACTTTTGGAGGCTTCTGTGCAGAAGCCCGCCAAAAAGTGGAACAAAGGGCTCGACTTGGGTTAGGGTTTCAGAGGCGAACACAAACGCCATTTTAAAACCGAGTCGTGGCAAAAAGACCAAACCGGGGAATAAATATTAAATAAATAACCCGGCGGTATCTTTAACATTGCACCAAAAAGTGGTGCGTTTAAAATGAATGGGAAAATCCCATAGGAAATATTCCGGTGAAATATTTTGCGAGGTATCCACTGCCACCAGCCAGAAACTCGACAAGGGGGGACTGGACAGTGCCCCCTTGGAAAACAGACCCAGGGACAATCAAATTACCCCTACCAGTACTTCCACAATATGATGTTTTGTACTGGTTCTGTTCACAATTTAAGACTAGTAAAGCCAATGGTGACTTTACATGCCCTGGGAGACAGTAGTCAGTCCGAGGGTATGGAGTCTATGTTTGGGGGTCACTATGACAACCCTGTGTTACTGCACTGAGTGTGCTGTGTAACACACTTACCAAAAACACATGAAACCCTATGGAGTAAAAGACCCCATAGCCCATAAAACACATTACATAGTCAAAGGACATTCTCAAATCATGCCTAAGAGTGGGAGAAAAAGAGTCTCACTCTAAGCAGGAGAAAAAAATAAACCCCAAAAATCCAGCAAAGCTGCTGGGGGACTCACTAGGTTTGGGAAATTAGTCTTTACAGAGAATTCTCCCTAACAGTGTTCCTATTCGTAACATCTGTGATGCAGCCACCTGGGCTTCGGTACATACTTTTGTACGTCACTACTCCCTAGATTCCATCCAGGGGCAGGATCTGGCCTTTGGCAAGGCGGTCCTTTACTCCACAATTTGATTAGGCATTGTAAATTTCTGTTTTCTAAATTCTTTTCCCACCTCCTTGCATTGGTACTGCTTTGGGAGTCTCTCATAGATATGGAATACGTCGGAGGACCCAATTCCCTCGAAGAACAAGTTACTCTCTTACCTGGTAACGTTCTTTCGATGGGATGGTCCGACAACGTATTCCATATCGCTCCCTCCCTGCCTTCCCCGCTACAGAATTTCTTATGCGATTGCAGCTTACGTTTCCGCAAGGCTTTGTGTGTCAGACTGGCAGAAGACTGGTGCCACAAGTTCTGGGGGGAAAAAACTACAACTGAGGCTATGGGCGTCGTGCGTCCTACTTATCACATCGGGTGACGTCGGCCGTCGGAGGAGGTCCTCGGGGACGGCGCATCGACGTCATCGACGCAGGCGCAGACGCCGAAAATTTTCCAAAGCAGCACAGCTGTGATGATTACTGTCAAAGATATGGAATATGTCGTCGGACCCTCCCATCAAAAGAACGTTACCAGGTAAGAGAGTAACTTGTTCTTCTGGCCGGCAAGGAGGTACCTGAGGGTTTCAGGGCTCACTCCATCAAGGGGTTTGCCACCACCGCAACTCTGCAATGTGGAGTGCCTGTTCTGGATTTTTGCCAAGTGGCTACATTGGCTTCCTAGCACATGTTTGCTAAGTATTTCTTCTTCGATTCTGTGTGTGGTGTGAATGCTTGTTTTGGCAGAGCTGTCTTTCAGAGTTTTCTGGTTTAGGTGGTGCCCTTGCTACCCTCCCTCCTTCAGGTCGTTAAATTACTTTGGGAGTCTATCATAGATGAGGAATCAGTTGGAGGAAGGAGTCCATTAGAAGAATAAATTACTTGGCTGACTTTAATGTTTTTCTGATGGTCGTTCCTCCCACGGAATCCTCATCACCCTCCCTACTTGCCGCTATTGGGGTGGCTAGTACCACCTTAGTTCTGCGGTCCCTCAGCATCGGAGTGCTAGGCAGAAAGGGTGGAACTAAAGCCAATAGGTGCTGCACCTCTATATATATATTAGCCCCAAAGTCTTGTTTGGCGCATAGAAAGTTTGGTGGAGCCGACGCAGAGCTGTGCTGCGACCTCTGCGGGAAAGAGCAACTAGCGTCGGGAGAGGACTATCATAGATGAGGAATCTTTGGGAGGAACGTCCATCAGAAAGAACATTCCCTAAAGGTAAGAAATGTTTTCTTTATGTTTACCAATGACTACTCTTATGCCATGTTATGTAATGAAGGGTTTATGACTGTTTTGTCCTTTTCCAGGTATATACTTCGGGCTAGGTTAATTGGGTTTTGGGTGGTATTGAAGTGTATTGAAGGCCAATTGTCCAGAGCCCATAGATGAGAAGGGGGTCCAAAAATCGGAAGGCAGTTTCAGTCTCCTTTCAAGTTCCTGATCAATTTATTGCTCAGAACCCTTTTTCATAGCAGGTTGACTGACCAGCAGAAATGCACAAAGGAAACCCTCAGATTTGCCAGTGCATCCTAGTGGGATTTCAGCCTTTTGTTTGTATAATTAAAAAACATATGAACAACTAAAATCAAAAAGGTCCAATTTGTAGTAAATTTGGTCAATATTTTTCCTTTTTATACTGTAACACAGTCCTGTGTATTGGACTAGAGGATGGAACTAGAAAGACCATGGGGACCTGGGGACACCACCCACTCAATTCAATGATGTGTGTCCTGCCAAAGGTACATGGAGAATCGCCCAAGCTTCCTAGTACATCCCTAGCCTTCTGTTTCCAAAGCCCTGTAAGCAGTAAGTCACGTTGCATACTTGGTGTCTTGGTTGATGTCCTGCTCATGGTCTTCCTGGTGGAGTCTAGGTTGTAGTGTATTCCGGAAGTCTAATGCAGTTGCAGAAAGCCAGGCCCTTTTTGGTTTTGGATATAGTAGGACTCAGGGAAGGTCAGGGGCTTGTCCCCACACCACTGGTGTGCCTCTACAAATTATTATGGTGTGGAGACGGTGCAAGCACTGATCTGGGAGGCAAATATGGTCTGAAGTAAGTGAAAGTCCCCGCAGGAGGTGTAGGTATGGAGGTACAATGACCCACAAGAGTAGCTACACAGTCCCGGGGTACAGCGAAGAGGCACCCAGAGAGGCAGGAACACAGGATAAAACAAGAAGGGAAGAGTGAGATGACTGAAGGCACAAAACAGGAAGCACATGAGCAGGAAGTACTGAGTAGCAAGAACACAGCTGGAAATAAGGCATGTAGCAGAGGGATAAAATGGAGGTATAATATCTGGCAGGAAGAGAGTGCTCTTTGAAAGCCTCGGAATATAAACACGCCATGATCACAATGAGGCTACTGGACTGTATGAAGGGCTATTCTTCCGCACGTGTACCAGGAACACAATGGCAGCATCCCCGGTTTCCGTTTAGCATGAGTGCTTCTGCCCTTCTGTACTGCATAAGTCGTGCTGTCTTCTCCTAGACCTCCCGCTCACCACCGGCCTAGATCCAATTTTCGCCTGCCAAATCAGCGTCAAGGCCGATATTGGTACCAACCTCTCCCAGCTTCCGCAGGTAATGGGTCATGCCGGGAGCGCATGGCAGGGCCCTAACAGTACCATGGAGTATGATGCCAAGAGATAAGAAATGTCCCCATGTATGTCAGCAAGGACTTTCTACTACTCCTGTTCAGTGAGAGTTAAATAGTAACCCTTAGGAAAATACTGTTGTTGTGTCACCAAGAAGTCCTGGAAAGTCCTTTGAAAGATCTACCATTTGTTCCTTCCAAAATTGACTTTGTTTATCCAGGGGAAAAGGATGGACTTTACAAACAACAAATATTTTATGCAGCAAACACAACATACTGTGGAATCACGACTGTAAGTACCCACAGAACTTGTGACAATGTTGTGGATTGCTTTGTTGCGTTGTAATGTACTTGTCTATAGGGCCTTTTAACATTATTATAGTCTCAATGTGCTAGTAGTGGGAACACCCTCAGTGGACCAAAGTCCAGAGTGTTGGAGGTCATGGAGGAGTAAAATTAGCATGTGTGTGCATTTGGCTAAATAATGCTTAGCAGGGCTGGCCAGGCTCCGGTAGAGATCAACCCATGAAGTCAGGCATGTGGATGGGTGCTGAGAGGAGTCGGGAGATGGTGTGAGTGCTAGATTGTATGGAGCAGCTGGCAGTAGCATGCGCCTGTGTGAACCTGGACTGCTTATGTTTGCATGAGTAGGCAAACTGAAAGAAAGAACCCTGTAGGGGTCCTGTGAACGTGTGGTGGGTGAATCAAGGCTTTCTCCCTGTTTGGCTGTCAGTATTGCAACGTACTCTTACGTCCTGTCCCCTTTCCTCCATACTGCATGGGCGTCCCTTGCAGGGGACGGGAGATGGAACCTTTTTCACCAGAAAAAACCTTCTTCCCCTTTAAATTTTATCAGTCAGGTACTCGGTCCTCAGGCGTCACGCTTCTCCCCGGCGCATGTCGACTTCCACAGGGTTCAGCAAGTGTCCATCCTGCAACAGGCTCTTCCCACCTTCAGACCCCCACGCCCTCTGCCTACGTTGCCTTGGTCCAGACCATGGTTAGCAAGCTTGTACAGCATGCAACGCCCTGTCATCGAGGTTGCTGACGAACAGACTTGCCAGGTGTAGGGAGCTCTTCCAGAAGTCGCCCTAGGGGACCTCAAGAACTTCGTGAAACATCGATCCAGGCCCAAGGTAGGGCCTCTATTTTCCATCGCACCCTGCAAGGGAGACCCCTTCCCAAGGACTTGCCCGCATGGGAGGGACCGCTCAGGTCCTTGTACCAGCACGTGCACCGAGGGAGCTCCAGCTATCGGCCTACAGGCCGAGGGATCCCCGGTTCCTCCCAGTGAGAGTGTTGAGGGACCAAAAGGTTCTTTTACTGGGTCTTCACCTGAGGGGCTCCGCCCTTGTACCAGCACTATGTCCGAGGGGCTATGCCCTAGTACTGGCAATACATCCGAGGGGGCACCTAAACGCGGCTCTACCAACCCCTGGGCCGAGTGTGTCACACCTACCGGGTCTAGGTCCGAGGAGCAGGGTAGGCCTTGCGATCCACACTCAAGAGTCTTGGAGGAGACTGGGCCCAGCAAGCCTAGCAACACGATGCATGCACATGGCAGGCAGCTTGACAAAATGGCCGCCACGCCAGACATCGGCACCCGTCCAACGCCATTCCAGGAGTTCGGCAAGGAAGGAGTGTCAAAGTGGGACTGGCCTCAACCAGCTACGTGGCCTACAGCCTATCCTTTATTTGCGCAGGGCAGGGTATGCAGCGGCTCCAGCAGCCAACCGCAACCCCATCAGTATCCCCTACCACGCCTCCAGCCTGTAAAGACAGGTACTTTGAGAGGTTCCTCGGACTCATGAAGTCGCCTCGGATGGGGGTTATCTTCAGGGATGCCATCAGGGACGTGCTTCCTCCAATGCTTCCAGCACCACAGGCTCCTCTGCCGGCGCAGCCTCTGCCCCCCAGCCGATTCTTCAGGCGGTTCCATACCAGCCTCCTCCACAGCCTCCAGCTCTGGTCCCTGTATCCCGGCCTCTGGCCCCTGCTACTCCCCCACCTACCCAGGATCCTCCTGATCCACAGGATACGGATGAGTAGGAGGACCCTAACACACCCTCGACAGCCAAGGCCTTCCACAAGCGTCTTGCTGAGCTGGGGGAGTATCTGGGCCTACCTCAACCCAAGGTCGAGCAACCAGCAGAGGGAGTGCTTGCTGAGGTGCTCACGAGACGCCCCTCTGCCAAAACAGGACTTCCACTGCAGACCGATGTAGTCTACCTGGCCAAAAAGGATTGGCTCAAGCCCCACTCTGTCCAGCCGGTCAATCGACGCCTGGACGCGAAGTACAGGCAGATGGAGCGGGATACACTCTTGCTATCGGCCCATCCTCAGCTGCACTCCTCTGTGATCGCGGCGGCATCACTATACTCTAAGCCTCAGTCATCCTCAGCCTCCTCCTCGGCGACGCTACTAGGCCAAGAGTAGAAGATCTTGGAGGCGTACGGGAAGAAGCTGTATTCCAACGCATCCTTGCATCTTCGTCGGGCCAACGCCGATGCCATGCTGGCTGTCGCTAGCCAATGGTTATGGGGCGAAATTGCAGACTTCCTCCCGGAACTCCCTGCGCAGAGCCAATCACGTTTCAAGGTGGGACTGGCGGATGCCAAGCTGGTGGTGCAGGACCTCATGGAATCCATCGTGGCCCATATTGACACCTCTGGCCGTGCCATCTCTATCGCCACTGACATGTGAAGGACAGCCTGGCTCCGTGCAACGAAATTCAACCTAGATGTCCAGGAACGCATATTAGACCTGCCGTTCGAGGGGGAACCTCTTCCACTCCACCACAGATGAGGAGCTGGACAAAAAGAAAAACGGCTCACAAATGGCCATGTCCTTAACCATCTTGACAAAGACGACGCCCAAATCGTACACCCAGTCACAGCAGCACTCCGACAAGGGGGTACATAAGGAGGGTTTTGCGGCTTCCAGGAACGGAGATCTAGGCAGCCTGACCTCTCGCCGACTACAAATCTGCGCAAGCAACACAAAGGGGATTGGGGTAAGGGCTTTTTCCAGGCCCCCTCCTCCGCGACAGCCTCCGAGGGAAAGAAGGCAAGACATGCCCCTCCAGGTCCACAGGGGCAGGCTTGCTCTCCATGCACATTTCTGGTGCCAGAATTTCGCTGAACCCTGGATCCTCTACTGTAGTAACCACGGGGTACCCACCTACCCATCCCAGCTTCTCCTCCTTCCTCCCCTCCGCTCCCTCAAGTTGGAACAGCAACTCCCAGCCTCCCAGCGAGGTTTGGGCTTTTATTCCAGGATTTTTGCCATTCAGAAAAAGAACCAGGCGGGCCTGAGAGTTGTGCTGGACCTTTCCACCCTCAACTTCTCCTTACCTCTACAAAAATTCAAGATGGTTACGCCAGCTTTTATAGCGGAGATATTGTGCAGGGGAGACTGGATGTGCTCGCTGGATCTGAAGGACGCATACCTAAACGTCCCGATCTGGCAGCCCCATCATTCCATCCTACGGTTCAGGATCATGGGCTACAATTTCCAATACAAGGTCCTTCCTTTTGACCTCAACCCTGCCCCCAGGGTCTTTACCAGACTCATGAATACTGTGGCTGCCCTCCTCAGTGCGCAGGGTCTCCACATCTACCCATACCTCGATGACTGGCTCGTCAGGGCTACATCTCCGGAAGCGGTTCACCACTCTTCCCATACCCTTATAAACACACTGCACGATCTGGGCTTTTCGCTCAATATCAAGAAGTTGCAGCTGCAGCCCACGCAGACTCTGACATTCTTGGGCCTCATCTGGGACACATGCTCCGAGAAGGTGTTTCCGTCGGAGGACAAGATCTCGCCCATCAAGATGGCCACCGCGCCCTTCCTCAGCAGAGGTGTGTCCTCAGCATGGTGGCACCATCATAGCCCTCCCACACGCGAGACTGAGGAGGATTCAGCTGCACTTCGCAGCCTCGTGGAACCAGGAGCAGGGCTCTCAATCTGAGATGATCAACGTTCCTCCGTCTCTCCACCAGGACCACACATGGTGGTCCATGGACTGCAACCTGCGGACAGACGAGCCCTTCCGGCCTCCCAACCCGCAGGTCACCATCACCACGAACACCTCGCTCGAGGGCTGGGGAGCTACCCTGGACGATCTCTCAGTCCACGGCACCTGGACTCGACAGGAGCAGGAGTACCACATCAATTGGTTGGAGCTGAACGCCATCCTGCTAGCGCTCAGAGCATTCCTTCCACTTCTCAGGGGCAAGATTGTCCTCATCCAGACAGACAACTCGACCAGCATTTACTACGTCAACAATCTGGAGGCTCGAACTGCAACGGACCGTACGCGACAGCTGTGCCGCCTCAGATACAATCATCTACACCCACAGAGTCACCGCCCTGGAATTTAAACCGTTCAAGGCTAGATGTTCCAATTACTGCATTTAAAGATATAAACTGCGGCATCATGGTTTGATAGAGGTGTTAACCTGCAACATAGTCTTGTAATTTTGACAAGAACTTGACGATGAAGTCGCCATCTTGGAATTTATTGTCCGCTTTACACCATCGTCTAATGAAATGCTAATATTACTGGTTAGCACAAGACTCTTAGGGGCTGAATAGATAAAACCTTTTTTCCTGACGAAGATGGTGCATTAGTTCTTTTTACCCCCGAAATGCCCACTGTGTCGCTGTGCTAGTTTGGGGATGGTTCTTCATAACCTCTACTAGGGTCGTTGGCCCACCACCACGCATATATAAAGCTATTAATGCAGATGGCGCAGGCTTATTCCTTTGTATCAGCCTCATCCTGGAATTTATTACCAAGTTGATCTTTTCTGCTAAGGACATTTTAAAAGACTTTTCCTCTGTCTGCTGACATAACATGATGGTGTAAAGTAATTTGCTATCAATTAGCCAGGGACAGAGAGCTATACTTTTCTCAGTTTTGAACTACAAAATGTATGTGCATATTTGTTAAATGCATATTCCGACAAGCGAAACTGCCTTGGATATAATTTGTTTTTTTCATTGAATGCGTTCTTTCGACCATCAGCTCCTCATTGGTATATTTATGTCCACACAGGTGTATGTACATATTAATGTATTCCGTTGGTCTGCCTGTTTATGAATTAACTGTTTAACATTTTTCTTTGTCAGCCTGTTTGTTTATGAATTTATTATTTAACATTTTAAAGTTCACTGCTCCTCCCAGAATTAATTATAATGATTGTTTTTGGAGGTCAAGTTTTTGGTGAGATATTATGTTTTCCCCCCCTTTTTTTTCTTTAATTTAATTAAAAACTTGTTTTTGCTTCATATATTCATTACTTGTTGTTCTTTCTTGTTTAATGGGCTGTACTGTGTATGAAAATAGTCTTATAGGTTCCATCTTTTTACAAACTGTGTTTTAATCACGATATCTACTTAGTAAATGCCTTGAGCTTACTAATTACTTTAAATGTTTCTATTTCACGGGACCATCTTGCTGTTATATGTACTACATCAACAAGCAGGGAGGCACCAGATCCCCGCCACTGTGCAGACTGGCAAACAGCATGTGGGAGTGGGCCCTGAAAAACGATATCTACCTCACAGCAGTCCACCATCTTGGGGAATCCAACCTGAAGGCGGACAGGCTCAGCAGGTTGGGAGCGGGCAATTACGAGTGGCAGCTGAACGACTTTGTTATTCAGGAGATCTTCAACAGATGGGATCTTCCCCAGGTGGATCTCTTTGCCACGTGGCACAACAGGAAGTGCCCTCAGTTCGCCTCCTGGCAGGGACAGGGCCCTGGCTCCCTGGCGATGCATTTCGGATTCAGTGGGACGGCATAACTGTGTATGCTTTCCCGCCCACCCCGCTGATTCACAGAGTGATTTGCAAGATCAAGGAGTCTTGCCGCTCAACATCATTCTAATAGCTCCATGGTGGCTGGCCAGGCCATGGTTCTCTGAGCTGCTCAGCCTCTCGGAGATGCCTCTGATTCACCTTCCGACGGGCGTAGCACATCTGCTGGTGCAGCAGGGAGCCAGGGTCATCCACCCCGCGCCACAGAAACTAGCCCTCACAGCATGGTTCCTGAGCAGGTGACGCTGAGGCACCTCTGCCTCTCACAGACTAATCTGGAAATCATACAGGGCGCAAGGAGCAAGGCTACCAGGGCCCAGTATAAAAGTAAATGGGCCAGGTTCTGCCACTGAGCAGACTCCAAGCCTATCGACCCCCTGGTATGTACTCTGGACGATGTGCTCTCCTTCTCGGTGCACCTTGCCCACTCTGGCGTGCAGGTGGACACCTGCCGCACTTACCTCGTAGCATCGCAGCTTATAGGAACTCGGAGGAGGGGGTCTTCTCATCCTCCAAGCCGATTGTCAAGAAACATTTGACAGGGCTCGAAAGGCACTACCCGCCCATCAACAGGCGTCACCCTGTGTGGGACCTGAACATAGTCTTGGGCACCCTGGCGCACAAACCATTCGAGCCAATGGCGTCTGCGGACATCAGGCTGGTCCCCATTAAGACGGCCTTACTAGTCGGCCTCACCTGTGCTCGTAGAGTCAGCGAAATCCAGGCACTGGTCGCCTCAGAACCATATACACCATATACTACCTTTCACAGGGACAAGGTAGTCCTGTGGACACATCCAGCATTTCTGCCTAAGGTGCCGTCTGCTTTCCATTTGAACGAGGAAATAGTCCTTCCTATGTTTTTTCCCGATCCTAAGGATGAGGCACAGAGAGTTCTGCACTGCCTGGATGTCAGGCGTGCCCTGAAATCTACCTTGACAGGACCATGGGCTTCTGCAAATCAGACACCCTATTTGTCACTTTCGGAGGCGCAAGACCAGTGCAGCAGGCCTCCAAGGCCTCCATAACCAGCTGGATGTTCTCAGCCATCAAAGAAGCATACGAGGGCCAGCACAAGCTCTCCCGGCGAAAATGCACGCCCACGCTGTCAGGGCCAAGGCAATGGCCATTGCATTCCAGCACCATGTCCCTTGGCAAGTCATAAGCAGGGCGGCCACTTGGTCCCCTCCCTCAGCTTTCTGCAAGTATTACTGTTTGGATGCCGGCTCTAGATCTGATGCGGCTTTCGGACAGGCGGTTCTCAGGAACCTATTTGCTAAAAGAGGGTCTCCTCTCCACCCTGGGGCTACATTCAGTTGTAATCGCCCACGCTGTATGGGGGAAAGGGGATGGGACATGAGAGTAATTACAAGTTACTCACCCTTTCCTCCATACGCCCCACCAACCTCCCCCTAATAAAACTGGTGTCATTAGGCAATGTTAAATCCATTGTCGACGCATCTATGGGGACTGAGGTGTGGCGCCGAAGGGCAGAGTCAGGGCAGCGCATGCTCCCGGGGCCACAGCCCCGCGCGCCTCTAAATTTAAAGGGCAAGAAGGTTTCTTCTGGTGAAAAAGGTTCTGTCTTCCGTCCCCTGGAAGGGACGCCCATGCAGTATAGAGGAAAGAGGACTCCGTACGGTGAGCAACAAAATTTCCGCCACAGATGCAAATTGGTGTTAGTGCTCAGAGCTAGATGATATTGACTGGTTACATAAGTCCTGTGTTTGCTATCTTGAATCGAAGCAAGATATACAGCGTAGACATACTGTTAGAAACATGGCTATATGTGTCCACTGTCTGTACACTGTCAACCAATTTCCGAGGCCCATCTTTCAGTCAGCTTGAGAATGTCTACAGAATTCTTAACAATGCCCTCTAGGTTCCGAAACCATTCTTCCCTCTTGATTTCTTCATCTTCAGCCAGGTGATCTTGTGAGAAGATTTGTGCTTCAAAAATTCAGAGAACAAACTTCAAAAAAGCAAATGCCTGCTGTCCTTTCAGTCCCCCCCCACCCCCACCCGCCACTCTGTTGCATAAAGGAGATAGTCTCTTTGTGTATCACAATATTTGCCACCGACTACTTCACATAAAGTAGCCTCTTTAAGAAATGTTTTCTATGATGAAGACCTTTCTGGAGCTTGCACCCAGATCTCACAGCCATAAAGTGCTTGTGGAAATACCTTGGCATTATATACTTTTAAGGCAGCTTTGGTTAATTTCCCATCTTCCTGTTGTATAAGATACCACTCATGTATTGTTTATTATTCATTTAGGCCTTGCTAATCTGGAGTGACCATTTTCAATTGGCAGAATAGCAGATCCCCAGTTAGTCGAGGTTGGGACCAGTTCTGATCCCTAATGTTTAATATCAAAAATTCAGTTTTGGATGTTTACACTAGCCTACTGTGTTAACTTTAGATTTTCCTGTGTTGAAGACCAGAGAAAAGTGCTCACAAAAGCCCTCAAAAGTGGCTGTTAGTTTTTATAATTGGCAGTTCTGGTTTAGCCACGATGGATTTATCTGTAAATAACAGAAAAGAAATGGATCACTCACTAATCTTAGGGACATTGTGGCTCAGCCTGTAGATGTGAATTGTCACCAATGGCACAAGAATCACTTGCCTCGAAGGCGTTTCAAACGTTTTTTGTTTTGGTGCTTTAATGGGCACAAAGGCTGACCCTCTCTGTCTTAACTGTGTTGTGCCTCCTCACAGCCCAGAAGTCCTTATCCCCATGTTAGTGCTAGTGATTGATTCTTCCTCGGAATACTAATCGCTAGATGAGATCGGGTGACATCCAAAAGGCACTTAGCCTTATCTCTCTAAGCTCAATCAGGGGCTTCCTAGCTTTCCCTACTCTAGCCAGTTGTTAGTGGTCTAAAGGAATTGTGGGGATTGGGCCTTTCAGTCACCCTGTAAGATTTGTTGTTACCTTTCATGCTCCCACTCTCGCCTCCTTCATACATTCCTCTCTATACACTCCCGCTCC
Source organism: Ambystoma mexicanum (assembly GCF_040938575.1). Classification (NCBI taxonomy): domain Eukaryota; kingdom Metazoa; phylum Chordata; class Amphibia; order Caudata; family Ambystomatidae; genus Ambystoma; species Ambystoma mexicanum. Next base: position 1,025,608,460 of record NC_090923.1, on the reverse strand, counting down.
ATTTCTCCTACTTTTTCCCTCGTCTATCCCTCTGATGTTTTTCACACTTTCTAGGTCCTGCCTCCACCTTTTGACGTTACTACATGCTCATTACTACTACTCCCTCCTCCACACTACTCAAACACCCTCATTTCACTCAGTACCATCCGCTTCTTAATCACTCATTACACTAATCTTTCTAACCACACTCGCCACACAAACACGCACACTTGACACAGAAGTCCACTTTTACTCCCTAGCCAATACCACACCTCCAATAATCACCTCAACAGTCGGCTGCTGCTTCTTCCCTCTGGCTGGTCTCTTGGTCGTCCTCCAAATCACCTCTGTCCTCACCCGAATAACCCACACTTCTTTTTGCCACCTTATATCCCTCTTCCCCTGCTGGTAATGAGGCTCTCACCCTGGCAAGTCAGGCCCTGTCCATTTTACAACCCACTCACCCAGGCGTGTTAGAAAGTCTGAAGGCCATAAGTAGCAGTCTAAGCTCCATCAACTTTTCAGTGCAGATTGGCAGCGGAACATCAATGGCAGCCCAGTGTGGCAATTGTTAATGTTTTTGTTCTGGGGCTGGATTTCAGGTGCCTCTAAGGAGTGCCACACGGGAGATGTTTGGGTGTTCCTCTGTGTACACGGTGTTTCAGTGATTGTCCAATCAATTGTGTGTGCTCAGCAGTCCCACCCGACAGCCATGTGTGGTATTTTTGTGGGCCGTGGGTTCTCCCTGCGGCATTCCCTCTCATCTTTGGGACTTGTCAGCGTAAGATCATATGTGAGTCGTTTCTTTCTTTTCATTCGGTGGGCTTCTGCTGAGCGGCTGATCATGGCTGCTGCTTGATGGTGGTCGAGGTTCAGCCTTTGCATCACACATTTATTTATTTATTTGTACCGTACCGGATGCCCGCAGGCATCTGGGCGCTGGGTCAGACTTCAAGCATTGATGCTTTCATTTACTTTTTTGTTCAGCTGGTGTGATTCTAGATGAGATGAAAAAAGACAGGCAAACATTGTGCAACAGAGGCATGGCTTGAGTTGACCGTGGTCTGCACTGAAACATGATGGCACTAGAGGTGGACAGGAACTGGGCCCCCTCAAATGCTATCGTATACCTCTGGGGTAGGACTGGCTTTTGATTCCTCCCTGGTAGACCTCCCACCACGGTTGGGTGGGGCTTCCCGCCCCCTCTTGACAGGGCCTGCTTACTGGCCTTGTCACAGAATACATACTATTGGTGTAAAAGATAAATAGATTGGTGGTGTTGGGGGGGGGGGCAAACATCCTTATCTAAACCCCCTATTTAACCCAAGCGGCTTGGTTGATATACTGCCTTGTTGATCCAAATCTAACATGGGCTTGCTATCATCATATGGGGCAATAATACATTTCAGTAGATCACCAGGAACACCCAACACATTCCAAAGCATGTTCCTATTTACTAGGTGGAAGGCCATACTTGGCCCTAGAAAAGCCCAAAACATATTTTCTTCTCTATTTTGATGGCTATTGGCCACTAGGAGATTGAGAGTAAGACACTGGTTTACTGTAGTAGATCTTGTTTGGAAACCTAGCTGGTAGGATGAAAATATATTCCTTTTGTGAACCCATGTCCTACATCTTTTCGTTAGTATCCTCCAATAGAATGTGGCATGGGTACCACACAATATGAAAATGAAAGCACAACAGGGCTTTTTTATGAATGGGGGCAATATTTCCCTTTTTTCTAAGATGCTTGAACTAAAAAACTGTTCTTGTTGTAAATAAAATCTTGAGTTGTGATAGCTCTCCATGTAATGGGTTTGTATTTGGTCAATTCAGAGGGGCTAGAGTCCTGTCCAGATGCCTTTCCACTTCAAAGAATTTTTATTGAATAATATCCCCACTGTCCACACCTAAAAACATAGAACTTCCCCTGCTATTGAAGACACTACATTTTCTTGCCCATCTGAGTGGCACTGGCGCCCATACAGAGAGATGGAGTAAGAAGGCACCCTTTAATCTGGGACAACTATGACTTTTCCCCCGGAGTCTCACCAAACCAGTTCATAGAGTGGAGGGCCAGGGGCTTAGAAACCATATCAGATTTCTTCGAGAATGGCCTCCCCTTAAACTTCGAGGAGTGTAAAGCAAAATTCAAGATCCCGGAAACTGAAAGGTTTCACTATATGCAACTGAGACATTGGCTGTCGAATCCACAGGTCAGAAAACAGGGTAGCAGAGAGCTGACGGCATTAGAACTTACCCTCTTAGCAAACCCTCGGAGGGGGAAAATCTCTGCACTGTACAAAATTCTGGACAGAATAGACCCAGCTAAAAAAGAACCATACATGCTGAAATGGGAAGAAGACATCGGAAGACCGATTGAACCTGAGGAATGGCATCACATCTGGTCCCGCACCCAGAAAAACTCAAAATGCGTAACGAACAAAGAAAGTGCGTTTAAAGTTTGCTACAGATGGTATATAACCCCTGCAATTCTAAACAAGTGTAACTCAACCATTCCCGCTCAATGCTGGAGGGGGTGCTCGGACCGAAGAACCCTGTTCCACCTCTTCTGGTCTTGCCCGAAAGCCACCCTATTCTGGAATAATATTTTGGAACAAATTAAAGGAATTACTGGACTCACCATCCCCTGGGACCCAGGAATTGCACTGTTAGGGGCGACAGGAGATGGCCAATTCCCCCTAACAGGTTGTCTGGTGGACCTCTGCTCCCATCTTCTGACAACCGCCAAAATCACTATCGCCAGACTCTGGAAAAATCCGGAGGGTCCATCCACACAGATGTGGTGGTCCAAATGCTGGGAAATTGTTGCAGCCGAGAAAGTCACAGCCATCAGACTAGGCAATGAACCCAAATTCGATAGGGGCCCCCTTTTTGGACTATGTGCAGCAATTCCCTGGAGTGGCGAGACAGCCCTCATCCCTTCGCTGGATGGAAACTCAAGACTGAAATGAACTAAGCCGAAACCAGGCCAGAAACATGACCGAGCTCCTCTACACTCCTGTGCCGCCATGAACCATCAATTCAAGCTCCTCAACCTCGAGGGGCCTGTGTCGAGGAATTCACCCTAAACCTAGCCATAGAGACGCACTGAACCCTTGAATCTATTCCTTTGTTGAAAACAGACAGTCTTCCACCCCTAATGTGTGCACAGCTCCTTTTCCCCCATCCCCCTTACCCCCCTCTTCAGTTATGACTTAAACATGTTTTATTTTTGAAGAGAACGCATGTTTCGCTAAGTCTTGGTTATATAAAGGGCCGTTGTCTTCCATTAAATGTTTTAACAAGTTTGCAAAGTATGTAATAATCAAAGAATCTGTATGACTTGTTATGCCAAAATAATACAAAAAACAATGTTGGAAAAAAAAAAGAAGGCATCCTTTGCAATAATATTCCCCAATGTCTAATCTGCTAATCTGGAGGGCATTCTTTTTTTTTTTTTTTAAATAACTCAATTCTGACTGTGTTCAGGTCTAGTCTTTTTAATTGCATTTAGGAGGCATCTGGCCACATTTTGGCTCTTGTATTGACTACTCTGGGATAATCCTTGGAGTAAATCTCTCCGGTAATGGCTGCAGTGGCTTCATAGACTGCAGGAATGTCACTGGATTAAAACACCACCCCAGAATACCTTCAGTATGCACAACAAAAGGTTGGAACCATATTAGCAAACTTTTTCTCAGTGGTGTCCTATTTCCTTCTGAAAGTTCTCATTTGGGCTCTAATTTCCAAAAAGCTATCCAAATCTAATTGGTTATGATTGCTCTTGATCTGTGATACCACTTGAAAATGTACCAACTTGCTCAATGATTCCAACTGTTACTCCGTTCATCCAGATTTATTTCACAAATAGTAAAAGTTATGTTTTTTATTTTGATCCGGTTGCGGACAAAATATACTAAAGTGCTTCCCTCAACCTCATGTAGGCTTCCTCCACCCTAACCCTGGTGTTCCTACCCACCAGAGCTTTCAGCAAGTGATCAGTAACCCCTACTATCTAAAAATACCTATGTGTGAGAGCCTTGAGGCCATAGCTTTTCTATCTGGCTCCCTCTGGGTTCTTCTAAGGGTTCTGTGAAGAACCAGGAATGAGACACAGAGACTTATGGTTTTGGCCATAATCTTTTATTGACAAAAAAAATAGGGTCTGTGTCCCTACTCTAAAAGGTGTTTCCCTACCTAAAACAATACTAAGAGCCTGTCAGATGTCCAAAGCAAACTGTCCTGTGTCCAAATGACTTTTCTGGCCCTCACATTCTGAAAATCAACGCTACGATAAAAAGGAAAAATGTCTGTGGCTTTAAGTAGTGTACAAATGTTTAAAAGGAACTGTGTAATTCCAACACAAAAGTTCCAGAAGGATAGAGTTCCTTGTTCCAGAGTGTGGTTCTCTTCTCCTGGATTTCTCTTTACTCTGTTTTATGCTTTCAAGAATATTAGTTACTTAACTTTCTCCGGATCAACAACACAACTGGGTACACAAAACAACTTGGCTGTTAGTCTGTATCTTGGTAGGATATCTGGTGTACTCTCCTGCGAGGTTTTCACTCCTTTTTAATCGAGGAGCTAGGTTTCCGACTGACAGAGCTCGCAGGAAAGCATGTCCAAGAAAGAGCGAAAAATATGGTATCTTCTAAAAAGGGGGTGGTCTCTTTTTCAAGTATTTCCCACACATCTGTGCCTGAAGAGCCTAAAATGCGGTTGGAAAGAGACCTCCTAGAAAGAGAGGAACAAGAAACAAGTAACTTCAGATAAAGAATTTATGGAATGGAATAAATCGAAGAAACCCTTCAAAATCACAATTGAAGCTCAGATAAACGAGAAAAACAGTGATATGCACAAGAAATAGGAAATCTGATAATAGAGATGAGGACACCTGCAGCTGGATCCCAGGTGCTTTCAACTCTAGGAGTGTGAGTTAGCGCTCGGACTTGAAGGATTTGAAGTAGCATTCAACCCTGCCATAACCCAAAATAAAGGAAGGCCTATGGCAGGGATGATCACCGGCACAATAGAATTTATTGATCAGATATGTGAACTGCTGGACAAGATAACTACAAATTAATCAAATGCACGCTATTATTGTGTGTGGCGATTTCAATTTGGACCTTATATCGGAATCAAAGAGACGATATAGATACACAATGCATGAAAAGCTAAAAGTAGTGCTAGAAGAGGTCGATGCTAGAAGCATGGACATCCTAAATGGAAATGTCCGAGGAGACATCGCTGCGAAGGCAACCTGGCAAAGAGAAGAGCAAACATCGATACTGGATTATATAATCACCTCGAAAAACTTGACAATCAAGATAGGTGAACTAAAAGTCATTAAAACAGACCAAAGTGATCATAATCTGTTGATTACCTCACTTGAACTGGAAGTAGCTGAAAAAAGAGCCCAGTGGAAGCAGAAGCTTGAGGTTGTACCAGGAGGAAATAGTCTAAGACTAAATAGTACGAAAACTACAAAACTAACCATGGATCTGCGAGAGGAGGAGAGGAATGAAGAACCAAGATGTCTAGAATATAATGCTCTCCTAGAAGTGTACAAGACTCTGAATCTTAAACTAAATACATCATCAGTAAGGAAACCCGTGTACGATGTAGAGGCAGTACACAAGAAATGAGAATTAAGAAAACTAATGAGAGAAATAGGATATTGCCCCTATGATTTGGACAAAAAGAACATTGGAAAAAAGACGATTATGAAATATAAAAACTCGTTAAAAAGGTACAAAATGACCATGGAACAAAATGATGCGGAACAAATGCTGTGCTGTTTGGGTCAAAAAAACTCCAGAGACTTCTGGGTGATAATCAATGAAATGGAATGCCTGGAGAATTCCAGTATCTGTAACGTTGTGACAGAAGAAAAATGGATCTGTCATTATGGGGAGTTGTTCCAAAAAGACAAATACAGAGACAGGCAAGAGGAACACCCAGAAGAAGCCTGGACAATTGACATTACAAGAGGTGATATTCTGAACAACATTAAGAAATTGAGCTCTTCTCGTGCCCCCGGACCCGACGGTCTAACGAATGCTATCCTAAGAAAATAAAAAAACAGAAGAATGGGCAGACTTCTGTAGCCAACTCTTTAAGATGATAATAAGCAAGGGGAAAACGCCTTTAACATGGAAACAAGCCATAATTGTGCCCATTTTTAAAAAAGGCTCAAGGCTAGAACCGAATAATTACAGACCGATAGCCGTACTGGATGTAGCAGCTAAAATCTTTGCTACCTAGTTATTGGCCCAACTACTAACATGGATCCAGCATCCAAATGCTGCTGGTGTAAGGCAAACAGGATTTGTGAAAGGTGTTGGTTGTAGTTTAAATCTGTGTATCTTGAATACTCTAAAAATGGAAGCGATAAGGAAGAAGACCCCGATTTCTGTCGCTTTCATTGATCTAGCCCATGCCTTTGATGGTGTGGACCGGGAGAGGCTATGGGCTAAAATGACAAAAAAAGGATGCCCAGCGAGTTAATTGCAGAAATAAAGGCGCTTTATTCAGAAACATCTATCCAAATTTGTTTGGATAAAGCAGGCCATTTAACAGCACTCATAAGAACAAACAATTGGGGTCAAACAAGGCTGCCCACTAGGAGCAACACTGTTTAATTTCTTCATCTCGGATGTAAGGGAGACCGTGGAAGGAGTTCCATCATTTCCTCCAAAAATCAATGGAGTTCACATCAGTATTATGATATATGCTGACGATATTGTTCTCCTTGATATGACACCAATTGGCCTCCAAAGAAAAATCAATGCCTTGAAAACCTATATAGATAACAACAATCTCGAGATAAATGTAAAAAAATCAGAGATATTGGTGCTTAAAAACTTAAAACCGGAAAGGTTCACATGGATGCTTGGAAAAGACATTGAAGCTAGTAAAGGAAGCCAAATATCTGGGCATCATAATAAATTCAAGCATCAATGATGAACCGATGGTGAAGAAAATCGCATCAAAATGCAATCAGATGGCTGCCCACGCTGGTAAACTGCACTTAAAATAAGGCAAATTCTCGCTGTGTCCTGTAATCTCTTATCACAGGAATAAAATCATACCGGCCTTAACCTAGGGTGCAGAGACAATAATGGGCAGCTATTATGAGATCTGGTCAAGGTGGCAACACATCATTTGGAAGAGAATTCTGAATTTACCAAAAGGCTTCCCTACAGCTTGGCTTACCTCATATCTCATACAAGTGTCAATGACAGCTGTTGTGACATGGAATGGCCTGGCGCTCTATAGAAAGATGATTGGAGTTGATAACATACCACAGTTCCAAATCCTAAATAATGGCAAAGACAATAATAAAGACAATATCGTAATTCAGTGGAAAAGAGCTTGTGAAACAACACTGAAACAGCTGGATACTGATGAGGAACTGCTAATAGAAATTCCAAACGCAGTTAAAAAATAACTATATGAGAGAGATTGGATTGACACTAGTACAAAAAGAAGTGAGCATGTAAGAATGAGACATGCTCCTATTGAAGCAAAAAAAATGCATGTGACAGCAGCATATATGAAAACATTTCTGTGCAAGAGAATAAGAGCGATATTCTTGAGATTCAGACTGAACCATTTTGATACCCGTGATGTAGGTTACAGCACAAAAGGAACTGGAAAAAACAGTAACCTTAGATGCAGACTCTGTAACCTATAAGAAGAATCGCTTAAACATCTGGTTCTTTTTTGTCCCATGATGAGAGAGGAAAGAATGAGGCACTTGGATACTGAACTGAGAAAATATCTTGACCGATGTGCAGAGGATTGGTGGAGGATCTTCCATGAAGGAACACATTTTAAAATCATTTTTGCATTGTCTTTTCTTCTGGAGAAGTTAAAACAGAGACTAGAAAAAGCCGATGAGCCAAATCTTTGAAGTTCTCTTTGTTCTTTGTCTTTTTACTTTGCCAGGATGCTCTGTTTTATTATTAAGTTAAAAATAAGAACTTGTATGCAATTTTGATTTTCTCATCAGGCTTAAAATGTGAGTAAAATGTAATGTGTTTTTTAAAGGTTTGTAATAAACTAAAAAAAAGAAAAAATATGTTTAAACTCAGCTTTTTGTTTGGCTGTTAGTCTGCATCTTGGTAGGATACATTGTATACTCTCCTACCTTGTTTTCTCTCCTCTATGATATGTTTTATTGTAACCTTTTGCCTGTCCTGCTGTATCCTTATCACGACTTCCTTAGGTGATGTATTTTACATGCTCTACATCTTGACCTTGTCTGATATGCTTCCTTACCAGGAATTTCTTATATGAATACACTTGCAGCTTGGATCTGCCTGGTATACTCTTCTGTTAGGGCTTTCTTATATCTATACTATGGTATCTCGAATCTGCCTGGTATACTCTACTGCCAGAGTTTTCTCATATGTATACTATTGTGATTTGAATCTGCCTGGTATAATCTCCTACCAGGGCTTTCCTTATATGTATACTTTTGCAACTTTAACCCGCCTGGTATACTCTCCTGCCAGGGCTTTCCTTATATGTGCACTGTTCACATTCACAAACTTGATAGTCTCTTATGTTTATTCTGTTCTGTCTTGGATCTGAATGGTATACTATCATGCCAGGGCTTTTCTTATAGGTATAAGGCATACACTTACAAGCTTGTCAGCCTATTTTATTTCCTTTGTTCTGTCTGTTTAAGTAATATTAACTTTCTCGCTCTTTTTCATACATTTCGTTCACTGTTATTTGCTTTTGGGAGGGTTGCTAATATGCCCCGGTGTCCCTGCTTACCTTGGGTGGGCTCGCCGGCTCTTGATGGAGTGTATAGGTTCTCCTGCGGCTCTTCAGCGTTCTGTTCCCTCTCACCGCCTCTGCTTCAAGACGTCTGTGCCTCTCGCGACTCCTGCTCTTGTCAGGGCTCAGACGCTGTGGAGGCTGCCTTTCAGGGCCTGCAAATGCTCTGTAGCTTCTCGTCTGCTTTTGGCATCCTCGGAGTGTATAGTCCCCTGCAGTTAACTCCTGTTGCTTCCGTCTGTGAGCCGATTGGCTCCACGGACCTCAGACCAGTCAGTCGGTCGACAGCAAGAGGACTAGAGTTCTCCAGCCAGCGTCTCCCTGTCAGCTGGTCTGCCGGTTTACATCTCCCGGCAGCGTGCCGTTTCCTGCAACAACCAGAGTGCAGCTTGTGCTCTTGGCCTCGATTGATCTTCATTACTCAGCTCATCTTTTTTGTCCCAGTATTTTCATATTTAGGAAAAAGAAAGTCATTTCTTGATAACTTGTATGAAAAGTCTGGAAAATGGTTTTCAGTAGTTTTGAAAGGCAAGTCAGGTTTTGATGATTTGTGTTGAAAGTATGGGAAAGTGTTTTCAGTAACCTTCCTCAGTGGGTGAGGGGAGGTATGAAAATATGCCATTAAGGCATGGGGAGTGCATGGGGTACCCTCAAAAGAAAAAGGGGGCATACTGTGTCTCGTCCGATGCTGTTATGACACCTCCCTAAGGGCTGCCTCCGCATGTGATCCTCCTTCATCGTTATGCATCCTGTCCCCTCTGTTCCATCCTTGTGGGACAGTACCGCAACCTTTGGCACCGAAAAAAAAGAGCTTTCCCTTTAAATTTAGAAATAGCCAAGACCCAGCCCTCTGGCGGCTCTCCTGGGCCCCTTTTTTGGCACGGACAGTGTCAGACCTGGCAGCTAGGCCCAGGTGCTTTTTTAACTTTCTCTGTGCCCTGTTTTTTTTTTTTGTTCACCTCGCTTCGGTGCCTTGCCTCCCCAGCGCATGTCAGCTGCAGGAGGCTTCACGAGATGCGCATCCTGCGATGGCTCGTTCCTGGCCTCGGACCCCCATGAACTGTCTTGAGTGTCTGGGACCCGACCACCGCTGGGACGTGTGCACAGCTTGAAGCTCTCTGTTACCAAGCCTCAAAGAATCGTCTTTCCTGCTGGAGGGAGATCTTCCATTCTTCTCCTCCCGGCCATCTTGAAGAGTTTGTTGTCAGACAAGGTAGTTCTGTTGTTTAGCAAGGGTGTTTCCACCAGGAAGGGTACTTTGGATTCTGGTTCTTTCAGGCCCTAGGTAGTTAAGGCTACCAGCTTCCAAGCCGAGGGCCGAGGGGCTCTTCCAGGCGTTGTGTCAACAGACCCGAGGCTTGTGAGGCTACCGACTCCCAGTCCGAGGGACCCAACGGCTCTTCCGGGTGCTCCACGGAGGAGCGATCCCGCTTGTCATCCTCTTTTGCACCTGGGTGCAAAAGACGTTGTGTTCTACTTCCAGGAGTCCATTCCAAGCACGCTGAACCCTAACTATTTATCTCATTTACAGGCAACCAGGGCCACTAGGCCTATTCGAAGAGGAGCTGTCCAACCTCCTTGCAAGCAACACAAAAAGTCATCCCAGATTATGATCCTGGGCGACCTTAACCTAGGTCTCAATGACCCAGACGACAAGCAAGCGCAAGCTATTGCCACCATGCTTGAGGGACACGGATTTACCCAAAAAGTTCTCACCCCCACTCATGACAAAGGGAGAATATTGGACTGGGTAGCCACCGCCGTCTGCCCTACTACTATTACCAAAATTACACCACAACCATGGACTGACCACTCCCTTATCAACTTCCACCTTACACTTAACAAGATTCTCAAGATTGAGAAAATCATGGCACCAGCGGTGCTCACCAGATCCAAAAAAAACATCACACCGGAAAATATCCTACCCCTGCTCCTACCTACTATTAATGGCCTGCCAACAGATTCTGAGCCTGACGTCATGGTCAAAATTTAAGACGACACCATGGCCATAGCCATGAACACTGTTGCCCCACTGAAGAATTGCAAAAGCAAACAACAAGTCCACCTCAACACCTGGTTCACCCCTCACCTTAAAGAACTGGGACTGGAAAAAAGAAAGCTTGAAACCATATGGCGACACACCCCCACAGCCGAAAACAAACTGAAACTAAAACGTTGTGCCACTAATTACAAGAAATCTATCATTGAAGCAAAAAAAGACATCTATAACGACAGAATTTCCAGCGCATGCTCCAACACAAAGGAACTATTTGCAATCTTGCGAGAACTTGAATCTCCCATACCGCCTCCTGATAACGTACCCAAAGATAAGCAATTGTGTACCAATATCCAAAATTCCCTTGCAAACAAAGTGAAAACATTACAGTCCAAAATCACCCTAAAAAAAGCCTCGCTTCCTCCCAGCGAAAACCTCAATACGTCTATACATATGTCCACCTCTAACCCTAGCCTAACGCCGTTCAAATTCACAAAAGTTGCAATTCTTGAAACTGAAAAAATCATTGCCTCACTTAAACCGTCAAACTGCAAAGGTGATTATTGCCCGGCTCAGATAGTTAAGAATGCCGCTAGGGACCTAGCCTGGTTTGTCACCAAACTTATCAATGCCTCCTTCCCCTCTAGCACAGTCCCAAGCAACTTAAGAGTCCTGGGTTCTCCCCTTACTAAAAAAACAAACCCTGGACCCCTCCGTCACCACCAATTACAGGCCCATCACCACTGTCCCCTTCCTCCTGAAGATAATCGACAGAGTGGCCTACATCCAAATCCAAAATTACCTGGAGACTAACCAACTCCTTGGCATTCGTCAATCAGGCTTCAGACCCCAGCACGGCACCGAGACTGCACTTATAGATCTCAAAGCCCAAATTGATGAGCTCAACGACAAAGGAAATATTGCTATGCTACTCCTCCTTGACCTGTCGGCGACCTTCGACCTAGTAGACCACGCAGTACTCTGCAAACACCTAGAGTCAGCCGCCCACTTCTCAAGTGAAGCTATAGCCTGGGTTCAATCCTTTCTCGACAATGGAAGTATGCAAGTCTTCTCTGCATCCGACTCTGCAGACCCGATCCAGACAACATGTGGAGTCCCACAGGGCTCTTGTGTCTCGCCAACAATGTACAATATCTTTACTAAACCTCTATTTGACAAATTGGACAGACTGGGTGTCACCTACACAAATTATGCAGATGACACCCAGATCCTCATCCCCTTTTCGGGCAACTTTGTTACGGATACAGCTTTAGTAAACAAAATCTACACTCTCATTCAGGCATGGATGGCAACCCATGGCCACTGCCTGAATGTTGAAAAGACAGAGATCCTCATCCTAGGCTCGCCCAATAACCTAAAAGAACTTGACTCTAACTAAAGCTCCTTCAATATCGACGGCAAGACTATCCCTGTTGCCAAAGAGGTGAAGACCCTTGGCTTCTACTTGGACTCCACCCTGTCCTTAAGGAAACAAGTAAACTCCCTAGCCTCCTCCACTGCCTATGGGAAAACTTATCAAAGCATGCAGACCTTTCCTCTCACCAGCTAGCTGCATCATCCTAGCCAATGCACTAATACTTTCAAAACTTGATTACTGCAACACACTCTACGCAGGATCGAATAAATACATCATCAACAAACTCCAAACCCTGCAGAATAACGCGCTCAGAACAGCCTTGAACCACCCATTCAAAGAGCACATCTCGAGTGTGCGTAAAAACTGCAACTGGCTAAAAATCAGCGATAGGATCACCCTCAAAATCGTCATACTAACCTATAAAGGCCTGAACAATGCCGCCCCCCCATACCTCAGGGACAGAATAACAAGAAAAACTTCCTTACGACCTACCAGAACAGCCAACTCTTTCTGCCTCCAAACCCCCAGATACCGACTAAAAAAAAACAGGAGACAGTAGCTTCCCCGTGTAAGCAGCCAAGCACTGGAATGCCTTACCAGTTGAACTTGGAAGAGACCAATCCTACCACAGTTTCAGGCACCACACCCGCTCCTGGCTCCGTAGTAATGACTTCTGAAACCTAAGTCACACTATCAACTCTCATGTAAAATGTACATAATGTATATACTGTATATGTTACGATACCCTCTATTTCCACCTGTAAATAAGAATGTATATAACTTAATGATTGTATATCACATATGTTGTATGTTTTTCTGTAACCCTTAACCAAGTTCCAAGTATTCTTGATATGTTGCGCGCCCAGTTACCCAAGGGTCTGTTCTGGCGCCCTATAAATAAATAAACAAACGATCCAAAAAGACTACCAGCTCCGTAGCCGATGGAGTCAAGCCTACTGGAGTCACCTCTGAGGTAGTTACACAGGGCGATCCGACCACCGGCCCGGGACGAAGGCTCTGACTCTACCAGAGCCATCTCAGAGGTTGGCGCTCCTGCTTCAGGATCTGGGGCCAAGGAGTGCCTTCTATGTTTGCGCCAGCAGGTGGCACAGGGCCTGCGCACCCTCACTCCAGGGGTTCCTACCGGGTCCTTCACCTTCAGAGGGGCCATTGCAAGAAGGTTCCAGTCCCCTTCCTTCAGGAAGTGGCGGCGGGTCCTACAGCACAGGCAGTTGATCTCTGCAGGGTTACATCTACCCCTCTCTCAGCCTTACGGATACACGTCCCAGGCTCCTAGATGCTTCGATCAAGAAAGGCGGGCCAGTGCGGCAGAAGGCTGTGGCCCTTGCAATCTGGCAGCATGCAAGAATCGCTTCTTCAAATGCTTCCTCCTGCTCATGCACTCCTCCCAGGGCCTCATCAAGGGTGATTCCACTAGTCGTTCCTCCTAAGCCTCCTCCCCTGGGTCCTCCTCCGTTCCCCCCAGGAGTACCAGAGCCACAACCCGTTCCTCCTCCAGTCCAGGCCCCGGCTCTGCTTCCGAGCCCTCCTCCTGTAGTACCACCTCCACCACCGCAGTCGCCTGTTGATACTCAGCCGCCTCTGTCTGCTGTCGAGGGGAGACCCCTCTGGCTCCTATACCCAGAACCTCGACTCCCCTCCATCTGGAAAAAATGGGGGGGGGGGGCGATGACAGCAATGACTCACAGGACGATGAGCCGTCGGCATCGGTTGAAGGCTTTTCACAATCGTCTTGAGGGTCTTGCAGAGTATTTGGGGGTCCCCCAGCCAGACCAGGCTCCCCAGGAGTCAGGGGTGATGGTGGAGGTTCTGGTCCGGTGCGCCATGAGCTGTTCGGGCATTCCCCCTCCAGAAAGATGTCCTGTCGGTGGCTAGAAGGTCTGGGAGAAGCCCCGGGCCAACGCCCAGAAGAGCAAGAAATTGGACAACCGTTTTTGGCCTTTGGATGGCCAGCCAGTCCTCCAGGCCTCCTACCCTCAACCACACTATTCAGTTATGGTGGCGGCCTGCTTGTATTCCAAGCCATCATCCTCATTGTCCATGGCAGGTGCTGCCTTCAGTTGTCATTCCAAGGAAGACAAGGCCCTTGAGTCTTTTGGCAAGTGTTATCTTAACGCCGGGCTGCACACCAATGCCCTTCTTGCTGTGGCGAATCAGAAGTTGTGGCGAGAGATCGGGGAGTTCCTGCCTGACCTCCTTCCCGGAGGGACATGCCTCCTTCAAGGGCGGTCTGGCGTGGTCTGTGTTGTTGCGCAGGACCTCATGGAGTCTTCGGTCTCCCACACCAACACAGCCAACAGAGGCCTGTGCCTGGAGGTCGAGATGAGGCAGACTGTGTGGATGCATGCCACACAATTTGCCTTGTATGTGCAAGAGAGGATGAACCTTTTTCATTCGTCTTCATCAGATAGTCATCTGTGGACCTCTATGCAGGCCGCGGAGTCCTTGGCCATACTAGACAAAACAGGTCAAAAGTCCTTCTCTCAGACTCAAGGCAGACCTGACATCAAACCACACTCTTTCAGCAAATTCAGGGGGTTTAGGGACGCAGCGAGCAGACAGGTCCCCCAGCGACCACAGGAAAAAGCAGCAGAGGACATTGAAGGGCTTTTTTCACTCCCCCTCCGCAGCTTCCACATCGCAGGCCAAAAAGCAATGGCGTGTAATGGTCAGGGAACACAGCTCGCCTGTAGGGAGGTGGGGGGGGGGGGGCGGGTGACTCTCTTCACAGACAGCAGGAAGTGTTGTTTCAAGAGTCCTTGGATTCTTTCGATAGTCTCCACAGGCTTCAGTCTTCCACTTCCTTTTCCACCTCCCCTGCTTCAGATAGGGTCCCCGGTGCTGTTGCAGGGGATCCTTTATTTTTTGGACATGCAGCCGGTGGATCCAGTTCTTCAGTCATAAAGGGGCTCCATCTTCTACTCCAGGATTTTTGCATTACCCAAGAACATCCACGCTGGCCTGAGGGTAGTCCTGGACCTGTCATTCCTCAACCTATCTTTACAGCTCAAACGCTTCTAGATGATCACCCCAGCACACATACCCGAGTCATTGTGCGCAGGGGACTGGGTGTGTTCCCTAGACCTCAAGGATGCGTACATTCATGTCCCCATCTATCGGGAGCACTGTAAATTTCTGCGGTTCACAATTATGTTGCACCACTTCCAGTATAATGTGCTACCTTTCGGCCCCTCGTGTGTTCACGAAGCTTGTGAATGTGGTGGCTGGTGTCCTCCGCCTGGAGGACCATCACTTATACCCTTATTTGGATGACTGGCTGGTGAGGGCCGGCTCGCCCAACGAGGCGGTGCACTCCTGCCAATGACTGGCGGAAGTTCTTCACCAGCTGGGGTTCTCCCTCAACTGGCAGAAGTCGCAGTTTACTCCCGCTCAGTTTCTGGTGTTTCTTGGGGCGCTCTGGGACACAGTCGTACAATGGGTGTTTTCCACGGCCGAGATGCTCCGGTCCCTCCGCATGGCAACGGGGCACTTTTTTTGCCAATTAGACCACCTCAGCATTAGTGATTCCAGTACCTTCTGGGCCTAATGCCTTCTTGCATGCTCACAGGTCGGCATGCCCACCTCAAGGTGAGACCGCTCCAGCTCCACCTGGCAACCAACTAGGACCATGGAAGGGGTTGCAGTCGGACAGCACCCGTATTCCCCTGTCCGTGATCCCGGATCTTCAGTGGTGGCAGTTATGATATGATAAGGCATTTGTAACACGCCTATACACAAGTGTTTCAAGGCGCGACGAGGCAGGGAGGGGGAACAGGGGGAGGACAGACAACGATCCTACTAGGCCAGGTGTCATTCAGACGGCGCAAGTGCAGGGGTAGGGGGAAGGGAAAAGTGCAGTACAAGGTAAGTAGAATAGAAATAAATAGATAAATAAATAAATAGGGCCAGCTGGTGGCAAGTGCAAGGTAAGTGCTGGGAAGGGGGGGCTGTAGGGATACAGAGAACCGTCCCGCAGTGCATGGGTTGCCAGGGAGGCAATGCAAGTGGAGAGTGGCTGGGCCCAGGACCGAGGTCGGTGAGAGTGGCCAAGTTTCAGATTCAGTGCAGAATTTTGTGAAGAATTAGCAGGGGAGAGGGAGAGAGAAAGCAGAAGCAAAGAGGAAGGTTTTGAGGTGCTTCCGGAACCGGAGATGGTTCTCCTCAAGTTTCAGGGAGGCAGGAAGGCTGTTTCAGAGGGAGGCTCCTGCCGCGGAGAGAGATCTACCCCCAGCTCGTTGCTTCGAGAAGCGGCTGACCCTGAGGGAGTTGGAGACGGATGAGCGAAGGGCTCGGGAAGGAAGATATTTAGGAAGAGAGAGTTGCAGGTATTTAGGCCCCAGGCCCCAGAAGGCCTTGTGGACAATGCAGAGAGTTTTGAACTTAATCCTCGCAGCCACTGGGAGCCAGTGTAGAGATTTCAGTCCTGGAGAGATACGGTCCCTGGGCTTGAGGCCAAGGACAAGTCTCGCAGTTCTGTTTTGGATGAGTTGCAGAGGGCGGAGAGTGGAGGCAGGCAGATTAAGATAGAGACTGTTACAGTAGTCCAGCTTCGAGAGAACCAGGGCTCGGGAGACAGTGAGCTTCTGGGGGAAGGAGAGGAAGGGAAGAATACCTCTAAGGAGGTGCAGCTGGTAGTGTGACTTCTTAGAGACGTCAGATATATGAGGAGAGAAGGAGAGTGTGGAGTCAAAGATGACCCTGAGGTTTTTTGCCTTGCAGGTAGGAGCAGGAAGAGGCCCAAGAGAGGCTGACCAGAGAGCTGCAGGGAAGGAGGGAGTGGGTGTGCCGATGAGTAGAATCTCAGTCTTACTAGCATTAAGGCGGAGGTCGTTGGCAGCACACCATTCCTGGATAGCAGACAGACAGTCAGAGATGAGGGCAGGAGAGGAGGAGGCCGAGGGTAGCCTGAAAATGAGCTGGGTATCGTCCGCATAGCACTGAAAGTTGGGGCAGAGGGCGGCGATGCGGTGGGCAAGAAGTGCCAGATACTGGTTGAAAAGCCAGGGAGAGAGATTAGATGCCTGGGGAACACCACAGGTGGAGAAAAAGATGTCAGAGAGGAAGGACCCAAGTTGGACCTGGGAGGGTCGATTGGAAAGGAAAGAGGTCAGCCACGCCAGAGCTTGACCAGTGATACCCAGGTTATCGCGGAGACGGTTGAGCAGGATGGCATGGTTGACAGTGTCAAAGGCAGAAGAGAGATCGAGCAGAATGAGAACACACGGAGTGTTGGAGTCGAGGTTCAAGAGCAGGTCATCACGGATGTTCAGGAGAGCAGTTTCCGTGCTTCTGGCCTCTCTGAAGCCGGATTGGTGGTCATGAAGACTACCAACAGCTTCAGCATGGAGGTTAAGCTGGGAGATGTCCAGTTTCTCCAGGAGCTTGACCAGGAAGGGAGTGATGGAGATTGGGCGATAGTTAGCCGGGCAGGAGGGGTCGGCAGAGGGTTTCTTAAGAAGAGGGTGCACAAGGGAGTGCTTGAGGGGGGATGGGAAGACTCCAGAGGCGAAGGAGAGGTTGCAAAAGTCAGCCAGGGCAGGAGCCAGGGAGTCGATGTGGTCCTTGATAGTTTTGGAGGAACAGGGTTGAACCTGTTTAGACGAGGCTTTCATAGATCGGACTTGTCTGGAAACTTCGTCAGTAGAGAAAAGGGGAAAGGTGGAGAAGGAGGGAGATGGGGTGGCTGCAGAAGGGCCGGAGGAAGAGCAGATAAGCGAGGGAGGGAGGTGATAGGAGGAGAGTGAGGACAGGATGTCCTGAGTTTTAGAGATGAAGTGAGAGGCCAGTGCAGTTCAGAGGGCCTGGGAGGGGACAGGAGAGGTAGAGACTGCAGCAGGGGTGGCAAGCTCCTTGCAGATTTTAAAGAGTTCGGCCGAATTGTTAGATGCCGCAGAGATGCGGGCTTGGATAAGGGCTCTCTTCTTGGTGAGAACGGAGAGACGGTATTGCCTTTGGAGCAGGCGGCAGGCCAGTTTGTCAGAGGATGAACAAGAAGCACGCCATTTCTCCAGCATGGGGTCTGGCATGGATTCACATGCTCATGAATATTCCCCGTCGTCAGGCTGGGAATCCTCGGTAAAGAAAAAACCAGTATCGGTTTCGTTTCTGATCTGTCTTTCGTAGTAGTATCACTGATCTCTGCGTCATACTGACCACAGCCAATGACTGCCCTCTACATAAGCCCCGCCTCTGGCAGCCATCTTCAGATTTTTACCGCACGTTCAAGTGTTGGGATCCTCGTGCTATTGCTCTCGAGCGTTAGTGCTATTTTTTCACGTTTTTCTCAAAAAAAAATTCGGTCAAAAAGAGCCTCAAGCTCCACCGATTCTTCATCCGATCAACGGGGACCCGTGTCGGATTCGTCTACGCCCCTCAAGAGTGAAAATTTCGTCGAGCTACGCTTTTGGAGGACTCCAGAAGTTTCTCAGGCCCATCTCGGACATGGCCCAGGAGAAGGGAAGCTCGACGCCCGGAAAGCTGTTCAGGGTCTGCCCTGGATGCCAGATTCAGAATGTTATTAAGGAGGACGAACACTCCTTTTGTCTGTACTGCCTACATGAGGACAAGACGCACGTGGAGAAGGACTGTGCGTTTTGCGGCAATGTGTCGGAGCGGACCATGAAGGACCGCCATCAACGTCTCGCCAACTGGCTGGAAGGGAAGAGCCCGTCAGGCGAGAAGAAGAAGAAGAAGAAATCCAAGCGGTCTTCTAAGACCTTTGAGGACGCCCCGGCGACGGGGGTCCAACATAAGGCCAAGCACTGCGAGTCCGCTGGCACCAGGAGCGCCGAACGGTCGGGCTCTACGGGCGCCAGGCAGGGCGCATCCTCCCCGGCACCATCAACCACGAGCCAACGCTAAGGTTCGGGTAAGAGGAAGGCCGAGCACCCAGCGAAGCTCCTGGAGAGGCCCCGGTCGAGCTTGAAGGCCCCATCGGAGGGAGAGCGAGGCAGTGCCCCCCCCCCCCAAGAAGAAGGCGGTGAGCGCACCTAAGGTGGTGAAAGCCTTAATCCATCCGGCCAAGGCCTCTATCGAGACAGTCGTGGCGGCCCTGGCTCAGCCTGTGGAGGCTACACCAGTGGTGGCGACCTCGCGGCTCAGAGTCTCCCTGCCACCGCGGAGGGAGTCCTCTTTTATGCCCATCGACAGGACCCCCGTGAAACCTCCGACGGAGAAGAAAAAGGGGGGGCAGGAGGTCGTCGTGGATTCGGCCTCAACCTCTGAGGAAGAGCTGATCGAGGTCTTAAGCCACGGTGTTTGCATGGAAGAAGACCAACCCGTCGGGAGGGATCCCGACGTAGGAGACGATGATATCGTCGAGGGTGCCGACGGGGCCCCTGACCGCCCGTCGGACTCCCCTCAACCAGCGCCGCAAGACAACTCGGCAGCCATTTTGTTGGCTATACAGTCCTTATGCTCGGAGATAAGGACGAGACTGCCGTTACCACCAGCGGAGGAACCGCTCCCAACGGGGGACCCGGAGCCAGGCCCTTCTGGGAGCCCTCCCCCTAAGAGAAGAAGGATTCACCCTCCACCTCCTTTTCAGCCATCGCGCCCTGTTCAACCCTCCTCCCCGTCCAAGACTCGTGGGGATGATACGGGGACTGACACGGCCGCGACGGGTACGGACGACGAGGTTTACGACGAGGATCTGCCGTCGTCACCTCCCACCCGGGCTTCCCCGCCCGACGAGATTGGATCGTTTCACTCCATGATCGCCAGGGCATCCGAGCTCTTCCAGCTCTGCCCGGAGGAGAAGAAGAAGGAAGGTTTCCTTTATCAACGGCGCGAGGCCAAGGGGAAGACGGTCCTCTTCGTGCCTCTACTGGACGATATTTGGGATGAGGGCCTCGCCCTCCTCAAGAACCCATCCACGACGCCGGCTAGAAGGGATCGGTACGAGAAGAAGTACCGGGTCCCGGACGCGGCCCCCTTGTGCCTCCGGGCGCAGCCGACCCCGGACTCCATCGTCTCCGCGGCGGCCAGGAAGAAAGCGGGGGGGGTGCGGCCTCCACGTCGACTTCCCCGCCGGACGGCGAGGGAAAGAAATTGGATACGATGGGACGCAGGGTCATCTCGTCTGCAGCGACGACGATTAAGGCGGCCAACACCTTGGCTATCGTAGCCCGCTACGACAGGGAGCTGTGGTACAAACTGGCCCCCCTGCTGGACTTCCTACCTGACGACAAGAGGGCGGATGCCCTAGAGATCTTGCAGGAAGGTGAGGTGGCGTCGGACCACGCCATTACGATTGCGACGGACATCGCCGACACTGGATTTCGCCAGTTGGGCAACGGCGTGTGCCTTAGGCGGCGTGGATGGCTCAAGGCTACTGACTTCCGTCAAGACGTGCAGACCAGAGTCTTGGACATGCCGTTCGATGGAAACAACCTGTTTGGGAAAACAGTGGACGGTTCCCTTCAAGCCATCAAAGCAGACACGGAGACGGTCCGGGCTCTTGGGGTTCTCCAGCAACGGCGGCCGCCCTTTCGGAGCGGCGGAGGCAAGGGTGCCTCCAAAGGTTCCGGCGGCGGATTTTCCACCTACCGTCAAGCGGCCCGTTCGTCGTCGCAGGAAGCTTACAGGGGACGAGGCAAGTCTGGCGGACCCCGCCGTCGTCGCCAAGGAGGTCAAGGCGGCAAAGCCTCGTCGAAGCAGGACTGAACCGGCCGTGGGGTCGGGCCCCCACCAAAGCACCCCGGTGGGAGGCCGGCTGGCGAGCTTCGTCAGCGTGTGGGAGTCCATCTCCACCGACCGTTGGGTGCTGGACGCCCTAGCCCAGGGTCACGCGCTCGAGTTTCAAAGAAGGTGCCCGCGCGTCCCCCCTGTGGCCAGGAAAGAACTTCACGTCCCTCAACTTCTCTTGGAGGTAAAGGCGATGCTCAGGAAGGGCGCCATCGAGCTCGTCCCAAAGAGGCTTCGGGGCTCCGGAGTTTACTCAAGATACTTCCTCGTGAAGAAGAAGACGGGAGGATGGCGTCCCATCCTGGACCTACAACGACTGAACAAATTCATCAAGGCACAGAAGTTCCGGATGGTCACCCTCCAACACGTCCTGGGTCAGCTGGAGGAGGGCGATTTCCTGTCGTCGTTGGATTTGGAGGATGCCTACTTCCATATTCCCATCCTAAAGGGACACCGAAAGTTTCTCAGGTTTGTGGTCCAAGGACGTCACTATCAGTTCAGAGCCCTTCCCTTCGGACTAAGGTCGGCACCCAGGGTGTTCACCAAGTGCCTCGCACCGGTGGCGGCGCAGCTGCGCCAAGAGGGGATCCACGTCTACCCCTACCTGGACGACTGGCTCATCCGAGCGAAGACGAAGGAGCTCGCCGTGGAGCACACGGCAAGGACCGTCCAACTTCTCACGGACCTGGGATTCTCCATAAACTACGCCAAGTCCCACCTGGTGCCCGCGCAAGACGCACTGTTTCTGGGAGTGAAGCTCGACAAAGTGTCGCTCCTGGCCTATCCGTCGGAGGAAAGGACGAGGGCCATTCTGGGCAAGGTGCAGCGGATGCTGGTTGCGGACGCGGCCAGAGTGAGGTCCATCAAGTCCCTCCTCGGAATGATGTCGTCTTGCATTTACCTCATCCCCCTGTGCAGGCTCCGAATGCGCCCGTTGCAGGAGTTCCTGGATGCGCGCTGGATCCAGACTACGGGCAGCTTCGAGGAGAGGATCACACTCGACGAGAGTTTCCGACGAGCGATCCGGTGGTGGGGCACCCGCGCGCATCTGACGGCGGGCATGGACTTCCAGACCCCCGGCCACCAGGAGACAGTGACCACGGATGCCTCCCTGGAAGGGTGGGGAGCGCACACCGAAAATCTGCACGCGAGAGGCCTTTGGCTCCCGACGGAGAAGTCCCTCCATATCAACGTCCTGGAGCTCCGTGCAGTATTTTGGGCCCTCAGGTCCTTCCTTCCGTCCCTCAAGGGCAAGGTGGTGAGGATCTTAACCGACAACACCACCACCATGTTCTACATCAGGAAACAGGGCGGAACCAGGTCCCCAGCCCTGTCCAGGGAGGTGCAGGATCTGTGGCATTGGGCTGTCGCCCATGGGATGTTTCTGGTGCCGTTTCATCTGGCAGGGATAAAAAACACCATTGCCGACTCACTCAGCAGGGAGCTGCGCTCGTGCCACGAGTGGGAACTACGGCAGGATCTAGTGGACCGCCTCTTCCGACGGTGGGGCACACCCCAGATCGATCTGTTCGCGACGGCGACGAACTAAGTGCCGGAGGTTCGCCAGCAGGTTTCCCCAGCCGAGGAGCATGGGCGATGCTTTCTCGTTCCACTGGGAGGGCCTGTTTCTATACGCGTTCCCGCCATTGCTGATCCGGCTCATCAACCAGCTCAAGAGGTCACGGTGCAGGATGATCCTCGTCGCACCTGCGTAGCCGAGGCAGATATGGTTCCCGGACCTTCTGGACTTGTCAGCGTCCCCGTCAATCAAGCTGCCAGGGGACGCAGATCTTCTCTCCAGGGAAGGAGGCGCCATCCTCCATCACGACCCGAAGTCGCTGAACTTGCAGGCCTGGCTCCTGCAGCGTTAGAGTTTGGAGGATACGACATACCGGCCGACTGCAGAGAGGTTCTTGCAAAGGCCAGGGCGTCCTCAACTCTTAAATGCTACGGACACAAATGGAAGAGGTTCTCTGTCTGGTGCCACGCACAGAAGATTAACCCTCTACGGATTACGGCTCCCCAAGTACTGCCGTACCTACTGACGCTGGCCAAAGCTGGACTGGCGCACGCGTCCATCAAGATTCATCTTGCTGCGATCTCCCGATACACCAGAACCACGGGGCGGACGTCCTTGTGGTCTCATCGTCTGGTGAAAGAGTACATGAAGGGACTGTTCAGATCGTTACCCGCCGGTGAAGGCTCCGGCCCCGGCGTGGGAGCTCAACGTGGTGCTGACCAAGCTCATGGGACCTCCGTTCGAGCCTCTGCACTCGGCTCCGTTGAAGTTCTTGTCGTGGAAAACAGCGTTTCTTGTGGCCATCACCTCCGCACGACGGGTGGGAGAGATCCAGGCCCTTTCCTGCAAGGCCCCGTACTTGACTTTTCACGACACGAGGGTAGTGCTCAGGACGCACCCCTTCTTCATGCCCAAGGTGCCGTCGGACTTCCACCTCAACAAACCCTTGGTGTTGCCTGTTTTCTTCCCGTCGCCTTCGTCGCCGGCTGAAAGGACTTTGCACTCGCTGGATGTGGCTAGAGCGCTGAAGTTCTACGTGGACCACACAAAGTGTTTTCGGAAGACGTCACAACTCTTTGGGAACTTTGGACCTGTCAATCAGGGGAAGGCTCTCTCGAAGGCTTCCATTTCCAGATGGCTCTCCGGCTGTATCATGTACTGTCATCGGTTGGCAAACCGACCGCTGCCTGGCCGTCCGAGAGCCCATTCCACCAGAGCGATCGCAGCTACCACGGCGTTCCTATCTGGTGTGCCCTTGCTGGACATCTGCAGGGCTGCTACGTGGAGGTCGACGCACACCTTCACGAAATTCTACTGCGTCGATCGGGATTCCAGGGAGGAGTCCAGGGTCGGCCAATCAGTGCTGCGCAACCTGTTCGCCTAAGGTGAGCCTGGTGAGGAGGTAAGATTTGCTTAATGTTGAGTTTGATGTAATGCTTAATGTTCAGCCTTTGCCACCTCCCGTGGTTGTGCATGTGTGTACTGCTATGTATTCTTTATTAATGAGCATGTGAATCCATGCCAGACCCCATACTGGAGAAGGAACAAGTTACTTACCTGTAACTGTTGTTCTCCAGCATTGGTCTGGCATGGATTCACATGCGAACCCTCCCGCCTACCCCTCTGCGGCTCTTCACTTGGTCATACTACCACTTCACGTGCTACCAAATCTGAAGATGGCTGCCAGAGGCGGGGCTTAGGTAGAGGGCAGTCATTGGCTGTGGTCAGTATGACGCAGAGATCAGTGATTGGTTACTACTACGAAAGACAGATCAGAAACAAAACTGATACTGGTTTTTTCTTTACCGAGGATTCCCAGCCTGACGGGGAATATTCATGAGCATGTGAATCCATGCCAGACCCATGCTGGAGAACAACAGTTACAGGTAAGTAACTTGTTCCTTCCTCTCTGCCACCCTGCACTTGCGTTTTAGGGTGACGAGATCTGAATCATACCAGGAGTTACATTTGGCTTTGGGCTTCAGGCGAATTCTCATGACAGGGGCAAGGATATCAAGAGTATCAGAAATAGCAGAGTGGAGCAAGGAGAGGGCTGTGTCAGGGTGGGAGTCAGCCGAAGGGGGGGGGGGGGCAGAAGGTGGCAGCGAAAGCCTCAACTGACACGCGCTTCATGGGTCGGATGACCAAGAAGGTGGGTGGCAATGATGAGGGTGCCTTGGCCTGTGGGGTAGGGAGGGTGAGGTGGGAGGATAGGAGAAAGTGATCACTCCAGGAGAAAGGAGTGGAGAGAGGGACTGAGAGGGGAAGGTCAGAAGAGATCAGAGCATCAAGAGTGTGCCCTGCAGAATGAGTAGGCCCAGATGGGAGAATAGAGAGTGAGAGAGAGTCGCAGAGGTCACGAAAGAGTCCAGTGGGGGGACAGAAGGCATCTAGGTGGATGTTGAAGTCACCAAGAAGGAGGAGTTGAGTGGTAGTGGACAGGAGTGAGGAGGAGAGGTCAGCCAACTCGGAGAGGAAGGAGGAAATTTGACCAGGTGGCCGATAGATAGTAGCCACGGTAAGGGAATGGCTAGGAGAGAGAGAGAGTCGGCAGACAAGACATTCAAAAGAGGAATAGGTCTGCGTAGGAGTGACAGTGGCAGGAATCCACTCAGGGAAGATAAGGGCAACACCCCCCCCTGCACTGTTGGGCCTGGGCACGGAGAGGATCTTGTAACCGTCAGGTAGGAGTGTGTCAAAGCTGGTGACAGAGCTGGCTGTGAACCATGTCTCAGTGTGACCGAGGACGTCAAGGTCCAGTTCCTCAAGAAGGTGACAGATATCAGAGGAATGCTTGATGGCAGAGCAAGAGTTAAGAGTGGCAATGTGGAGAAGGTTGCCATCCTTGAAGGACTTCCGGGGAGGGGTACAGATCAGGGGTGTACGCCCTGCGGAGGTGTAGAAGAAGGAGGTGAGGAAGGAGCAAGAGAGGGGGCAGGGAGGGAGGGTGGAGGCAAGGTAGCCGAGGACAGAGGAGGGGGGACAGCAGGAGAGGAGAGGAAGTTGATGAGGCGAGGGAAGCGTCTATCAAAGAGGTGAAGGTTGGCCTGAGGGCCTTGGACCAAGACGGTCCCATTAGCGTAGACATTAATGATGGCCTTAGAAGAGTGGAAGGGGGCCAAGAGGACATCCCAGCGGGTGCCACCATTAATGGGAGAAGAGGAAAAAGGAGAGAGCACAGAGACCATATGAAGGGTCCATAGGTCAGGCGAAGGCACAAAAAAGAGGGTGTCAGTGAGAGTTTCCTTAGAGCAGGCACTAGTGTAGGTGTCAACGATAGGGAGGCCTGGGTTGGAGACCAGGATGTCCTTTTTAAACTTTTTCCTACCAGATTTAGTGAGGAGAGCAGGATAGTCAATAGAGAAGCAGTTAGAGAAGATAGGCAAGATAGAGAGCACCATAGAGTAGGAGGGAGTGGGGGGGGGGGGGAGACAGACGATGTGAGAGCCTGCAGACAGGAAGAGAGCGGCAAGCACAAGTTTACCACATTTAAGAACAGCAACAGTAATGCTTTTTAGGTACACAGTGGAGAGTCCACCTAAGTTTGAGAATCCTGCGAGGGGAGAAGAAACCTAGTTTACCACATTTAAGAACAGCAACAGTAATGCGTTTTAGGTACACAGTGGGGAGTCCACCTAAGTTTGAGAATCCTGCGAGGGGAGAAAAAACCCTAGTTTACCGCAACTGTGGAACACAGTGAGGTGAAGACACCATGCGAATGCAGTGGCCAGGCGTAGGTGGGGTGGGCAGGGAGAAGGTGGTGAAGGCAAATTGAACTTGCGTCCCCTGCGGACACCTGCAGACACACAGGGAGCCGCAACTGTAGGAGTCGCCCTTGGCCTTGGGGCCCTTAGCCGCAGTGGGCTGCCGGGCAGAGGGCTGCCCAGAAGGAGGTGGTTATAGGAAGAGGGAGGAGAGGAAGGGGAGGGAGGGTGTGGGCGGGCAGGGAGGCGGGAGGGAGAGGAGAAACAGGAAGTGGGAGGGGTGGGGAGAGCAGGCACAACAAAGTGCTCTGAGCGCAGATGTAATTTCACGATTTTTTTTTTTTTTTTTAAAGGAGCACACAATGTACTCACGGATGCCCGCAAGGGTCGGGCAGTGCTTCACAGGGCCTGCAATTCCCTCAGGGCTCCCGGCGACCGCTCTCCCAGGCTCAGCTGAACTGCAATGCAGTTGGACTGCAATGTTGCACTGGGAGCCATCCCGCATTATGTGACCACTCGCCCCTCCGGTGTTTTGTGTCTTTCACTAATTGAGGGCTAAAAACCATTGGTGCAGGAGTTGAAAATCGATGTGGCGAAACTAAAAGAAAGGATAGACGCGATGGAAAGGGCACTCCAGGACATGGAGGAGGACACGCAGAAGATCGATGAGGCTCTTGAACATCTATCTCGTCTGTCATACAACTTGGAAATCCAATGCAAGGACTTGGAAAAACCGTTCTTGGAGATCCAACATTGGATTAAGAATTTGTCTGAGTCGATTGCTGATAAAGACCTGAAGGATACCGTGCAGCAGCTGTTAGCGGACATTCTGGTAAGTACCTCGGAAGAAACGGTCCAGATGGGTCACGTACATCAGGTGGGCCCACTGAGGTCGAAACTGGGTTCACGGCCAAGGGATGTACTGGCGCAATAGCGTCTTGCTGCCAGAAAGAGCAGATTCTGAGAGCGGCGAGATCATTGGGCCCAACTAATTGAAGTGCATCTATACCAGGATCTAGCCTAACCCACACTACAGAAAAGGAGGATGATGGGCCTGGTCGTGAGAATCCTGGCTCAGAAACCAGTCAGGTACAAATGGACTTTCCCCTTTGGACTCCTGTTCTGGTGGGAAGGAGGTCAACATAGGATCACGACCTGTGACGAGGGAGCACAGATTTTGGACCTGCCAGAGGAAACTACAAAGGGTCGGGACGTCCATCAGAGAAGAGAAACGAGGCACAGGAGATCGGGGGAGTGGAAGACAATAACAAAGAAGGGCAAGGGCGGAGACCAGATGTAAGAAGGTAAGTGTTCCCCATACCAATGACCATGCCTCGTAAAACTATGGGGAGGTGCCACCATGGACTAGTGTTGACACCTCGAAGGGGGAGGATTTCCCACTGCTTCAAGGAAGGAGTCCCCTGGAGCCCCCGGAGCAGGATCTACATCATGCCTGCAGTCCCTACATGATCCGGAATGCCATGATAAAATGGCCAACCTTGATGCAATGAAATTCAGCCTCGGTCTAGTCTACCATCTGAGAAGTCACATCTGTTCACTGAGCCAGCTACAATGGAGCCGGAAGGCGGAAATGGCCTTTACCAAAGGCTTGTACCGAAGGCTGATGCCTGTATTGGCCTGTGGTGAAGACTGCCCCTGCCCATCAGGTGTGCAGTCCCCTGTAGCCCCCTAAGCAGTATCTACATCATGCCTGCAGTCCCTACATGATCCAGAATGCCATGATAAGATGGCTGACCTTGAGGCAATGAAATCCAGCCTCGGTCTACCATCTGCGAAGCCACATCTTTTCACTGAGCCAGCTGATTGGCTACAGCCTGCTACAATGGAGCTGGAAGGCAGAGCCGGCCTTTACCAAAGGCTCGTACCTAAGGCTCACGTCTGTTTTAGCCTGTCCTGGACAATCCAGCACGCAGACCACCCTTCTTCTATGTCCGCAAAATGAGGACCGCCTTCAGCCTACATCCAGTGAACCAGTGTCCAACTTTGGGTCCAGCATCCCCACTGCGTCATCTCAAGGTAATACCCTTGCTGTTACCTCACAATTCCATATACCAAATAGTAATTGCATCCATGCTTCCAGAGTCTTTCAGTGCCGCACCCTGCTGCCCCTTCCGCCACCCACCTCTTTCCTCCCGCCCCTCCTCTATAAAACTGCATGCGACCCACCTGGCAATGGCCGACTACAATGTGAAACTGCCCAGTTACACTGCCAGCACCTGCATGCTAATCAATCCCATCATCCCCCACTAGCCCTGACATATAGTGCTAGCATGCTCCAGCCCCACCCAAACACTCTCCTCAATCACATGACCATCACTAGACAGCCCAGCCTCTCAACACGCATTCTGAGTCCTATTCCAAACAGACCCCAATACAAGTGGATGACGTCCCAGAGCCATACATACTACAAATCTAGTTGCGACTACTCAACCTCCCGGTGGCACTACACACTTGCTCACCAAGCAATGCAGCACAAGACCCTTAAACCTACTCCCTTCCTCCCCACATTCTCCTAATTCAGCACTGCACCCCTTCCAAACCAACAGGCCCTCCCCTATAACAGTTATCAAGGCACTCTGCATAGTGGCCCCATCAATCCATGATGGAGGACATAAAATCTATCCTTGGATAATTTTGTCCCCCAGTCCTGGACAACAATGCAAGACGACAACTTTCAACCACTCGCTGTACCCGTTCCCTCCCACAAGATTCTATAAGCACAAACTCCCACCTAGGCTACCGTAGTTTCCCTCTACCTAGCTCTAATGCTAAAGTACTGGCACTCCCCCACCTACATTGATGAGAAATTGCAGCATAGGTAACTGCCTAGTCACCTCGCCAAGATCTTGCTCTAAGCCTTCAGTACTGTCTGACCAAATCAACACCACCAGTCTACTGAACACTTGGAAAACCACCAAAGCATACTTCAGAGAATGCCATGACGACTTCCCCAACAGCGCCCAAACGCCCTTTAGCAAAGTAGGAACTAAAGTGACATCAACCATCCCCCCCATCGGCAAAGTAGGAGCTAAAGTAACTTCAACCAGCCGCCCTATTAAGCTTGTTCCATATCCACCCTTATGCTGTGGTCTCATCAATGCTAGATCTATACCTGCACACACCCTTGACATCCATGACCTGATCACTATGTAAAATCTTGACATCCTAGCCGTTAATGAAACTTGGTTGCATGCAGCATTAGGCCCTGCCCTCTCGTTAGCCATCCCCCCGGGGTTTACAATTACCCGTTGTGATAAATCTGTTTCCTGGGGTGGACGAGTAGCTCTCATAGCAAGGGACTCCCTACCTATCAGAGACTGCAATTCCACCCTGCATGACAATTGTGACATGCTGACGATTAAACTAACCATCTCTGACTCTGACACCATCACGATCTGTACCATCCACCGCCCCCTGGCCCAGCCTCCTCCTCCTAAAATTATCCTCTTGGGAGACTTCAACCAATGATACAATGACCCATTAGAACTAGATGCAATGTCACTCGCTAACTCGCTGAATGCACCAGGCTTCCAACAAATTACCTCCCCTACTCACAACAAAGTACACATCCTAGATTGGATCGCAGACCCCAACTGCCAAGTCAACATTCTCACGAAGAACCCCTGCCCATGGTTTGACCATAACTTTGTGCACTTCACCATCTCGCCTACAGCCCATGCTACACTAATCCCCATCCCGTTATCCCCTCCCCTTGCTCGACCCTACCACACTTGCTGACCTGTAAAACAAGACCCTGATGAGTATCATTGACACTATTGCCCACCTAAAACCATGCAAGCTCAAACCCTCAGCACATAGAAAAGCGTGGTTTACCCCTGAACTTCAAGCACTTAGATCTAAAAAAAACACCCTCAGAGGCTAAGAAGCAGCTGTTTTTCCTTGCCGCCAAACACTGAAAAAAGCTATCCTCGCAACCAAAGCCTCTACCTACAATACCCACATTGCCAATGCAAATTCTGACACTATTGAGATGTTCAACATCTTAAGGGAATTGGAAACCTCCACCAACCCCTCCCCCAGCCTCCATCCTTAAAGACGAGTCCTTGTGCGCTGATATTCAGAATGCAATGCTGCGAAAAATTGAAATCCTACACAGGAAAATTGATGCTAACCAAACCCTACTTAAACTCTAGCCCTCCTCCACAGCAGACATAACCGCCTCCTCTTCCAACCCCCAAGATCGGCCTTTGTTTTTGATTCACCAATGTCACAGAAGATGAAGAAAAATCATCCTTAAAGGTCTCAAACCTTCTCGATGTAAATGTGAGATTGGTCCTGCAAGCATCATCAAAGATTGCGCCGAGATCCTGGCACCTATTATTGCTTCATTCGTTAACGCCTCCTTCACCACTGGAATTGTCCCCTTTAGCCTCAAAGAGGGTTTGCACCCTCATCAAAAATAAACTTGCTGAACCCTACGATTCCCACCAACTATCGCCCAATCACTACCATCCCCATTTTACTAAACATTCTGGACAGAGCAGCCTATTTGCAAATCCAGAGCTACTTGGAAGCAAACCACATACTGGGGATGCTCCAGTCAGGGATTGGCCCGGGCTATGGGATGCAATTGGCATTGCTGGATCTAAAGATTCCGATCGATGAGATCAGGGATAATGTTAATGCTGCACTATTGTTACTCCTAGACCTGTTAGCTGCTTTTGACTGGATGGACCACAAAACCCTTGCTCATCACCTTTCCTCAGCTGCAAACTTCTCCCCAGAGGCCATAACTTAGATTTGGCTCCTCCTTGAGCGATAGTCATCCGGGTATTTGCTGACAACGCCAGCGCCCCCTGCTCCCATCACTTGCGGGGTACCTTATGGCTCTTGCTTATCCCCGACCCTTATCATTTTTACAAAATCACTATTCGCCCTTCTAGACTCAGTCAGCATTTCTTAAACAAATTATGCCGATGACACACAGATTTTACTCCCCATTTCTGGCAATTACCTAGAAGACTCTGCCACCCCCCAACTTCATTTACACAACCATCCAGGAATGGATGGCCACCCACCGCCTTTGTTTAGATGACGATAAGACCGAGATCCTGTTAGTGGGAACCCCGTCGAAGATCAAGAAGCTCGGCCATCAAGACTCCTCCTTCAATATTGACAGCACTGGAATATCAGTCTCACCTTCTGATAAAACGCTAGGAGTATACCTGAATGGCACACTTTCCCTCACACAGCAAGTTAATGTAATTTCCTCCACAGTTGCCTACTCAACTAAACTAATCAATGCAACAAGACCTTTCCGATCCCCAGACAGCTGCTCCACCATCGCCAGTGCCATAATTGGATTGAAACTTGACTACTGTAATGCCCTTTTCACAGGCACCTCTGCCAACAACATCAAAAAAATGCAGGTCATACAAAATCACGCACTCAGAGCTGCATTAAACATCCCCAAACTGGAGCATATCTCAGCTGAAAGAAAAAAAGCCCATTGGCTCCCCATTCGTGAGCGGATTCTCTTCAAAATGCTCTCCATCACGCACAGATGCCTTACCAATGATGCCCACCTTACCTATCCCAAACGTTTTCGAAAAAAGTGGTCTCCTCCAACGAGTGCGCCCTACACTCATTGTCTTGCCCAGCCCAAATAAAAAACGGCAAACGTGGGAGACTCCAGCTTCTTTCCCATGGCCGCTAAACACTGGAACCTTCTCCCTCCTGCAATGAGAGCCAAACACTCCAACTGGACCTTTTGCAAATCGCTGAAAACACTGCTATTCAACTAACAAAATCATAGACTTCCGCCTTACCTGGATTGTACAACAATTACATACTTTGTTCTAATTGTGCCTGTAATAGCGCCTTGATGCTCCGGGCTTAGCGCGCTTTATAAATGTACAAATAAATAAGGAGACATACATGTTTCAACTTAGAATGCGGCCCAGGGGCCACGCCTGGGTGGTAAAAGACTAGAATCTGAGTGGCACCACACCATGACTCTGGGAATAAGTGAGGGGCAGGCATGGCGGGCAGTACGTCCGAGCGATCCTAGGAATCTGAGCCCTCCTCAGGGAAGAGGATTGAGGGAGATGAGGGGCGAGGGGGGAAGGGGAGGCAAATACAGTGGGTTCACAATGGTGAGGGAAGTTGTGAGAGGGAGGGGGGGATAGAGGTGAATACCAAAAGGGAACAATACTGCAACGGTTCATCGCAGGGTACTGGGAGCCTTAAGGTTTCAGAAGTACGATGACGGTCTTCAAGGTACTGTAATATAATGTAAGCGTTATAAATATCCCCATCAAGAAGCAGAAACTGGAAAGTTATTTGCGGGTAGAAAAACCTGACATTGTTATGTATCGGGAAACTCACATACGGAAGATGGACAAGGGGAAGCTTAGATTTAAGGGGTTCTCTCAGTTATATCAGGCGTATGCGATGGACAGAACAGCGGGGGTGCTTATAGCACTGCAAGATAGGCTGGGGGTACAGGATTTGAACTCCCGATCCGACCCAGAAGGCAGGTACCTCTTTCTGAATGTAGCAATTGATTCACATACATACACACTGGTCACAGTTTACGCTCCCAACAAGGACAGGATGGGTTCCTGAGGGAGGTGTTGTGAAGGATAGAGGATTTTGCAAAAGGAGACCTCATTCTGGCAGGAGACTTTAATATGGCATGGGTTCCCCAACTAAATAGTAGCACACGAACACAAAAGGCACATACCCCGTCCAAGGCCCCTAAATTTAAAAATGACGATACTAGGCCTACATGAGAGAGGGAGAACAAAAATGTGACGGGTATAAGGATTTACTTACTACTCACGTGCATACTCTTCCGCGTCCAGGATAGACCACACCTGGGCATCAGCGTGTTTTATCAAGCTCCATAAAAGCGTAGCGCTGGGGTCCATATCTCTATTGGATCACGCCCCACTAGCAATTACAATAACTCTGGGTAACATCCGGGGGTGTTATGGAACTGATATTCCCAACAGAGGTGTTACGCCGGACATACCCCCAGAGATGGCTTGGGACACATTTAAAGTGGTATTGAGGGGCCAACTGATAGCTATGAAAGAGGCACAGGATAAGCCAAGGCAGTAGTGCGAGGGGGAACTGGAGGCGAAATTGAAAGAAACACAAGAAGAGCTGACAAAGGGTCCAAATGGGAAGCTGCTAAGAGGCCATGGAGACATCGAATGAGACGATTTTGGACATATTTCAGGGGCACTACCAATCCTTGTACACAACAGAAACCCCTCAGACGGAGGTCCCGCTTCCTTGAATTTCAGAGGTGGAAACTGTCAGGTTTCATGGAGTTGTGGTTTAATTAGGTGAGTGTGAGTATGTGATGAACATGATTTATGGTTTGGGCCTTAGCCTTGAAGTTCAGAGTGTGGAGAGCTTCCCAAGCCAAAATGGAGATTCCAAATAAGATCTGTGATTGGTCAGGAGTAATAGAAAGGCATTGTCAGAACATTCTAAACTGCCTTTCATCGTCAGCAGTCCAGCAGGAAGGTCATATATGAGAGGCTCTCGTAATTTTGAAAACTTTGGTAAGGCCTCTAATCTTTGAAGGAGGAACTGAGAATAAGAGGAACCAGGAAGTAATTCCAGAGCAGTAATCTTCTATCTACCAAAGAAAGAAGCAAGCTAAGTGACTTGAGAAATATTTATTAACTTTAGTTAGGTAAAGTTTCCAGTTATTCATTCCTCCTTAAGACAGTAACATTATTTGAACTGCCAGTTATTTTAGAGTAACTTTAAGTTCTGCGCTTCAAACCAGGAAAGCATGTATATCTACATTAACGTTTGAACTGTGAAGCCTTCTGTTTTTTATGCAACCAGTGAATGTGTGAATACTTGATAAATCTGAATGCTGCAGGCATTTCGTTTTTGAAGTTAAATATTTTGAAGACAACTTAGTCTTCATATTAGAGGCGCGGTGAGCAGAACATTTCGCACTGTCTGCGCAAATGACAGTGTTTAGTTGAAAGATTAATACGCGCTCGTATTACCGGCCGTGCATGCATGCACAGTTACTTTATCCGCGTGAGTGGCTTGCGTCATCATCCGTGTGTGCAGCTCGCATCATCATCCGTGTGTGCGGCTCTCGTCACCATCCGTGTTAGCAGCTTGCGTCATCATCCGTGTGTGCAGCTCGTGTCATCATCCGCGTGAGCGGCTCGCGTCTTCAACCGCGTGTGTGACTCGCGTAATCATTCGCGTGTGTGTAATCTTCCGGAGTGAGGAATGAACATTTTCTCCTTCGCGCATGGGCAGTTCGAGAATATTTTAATTGAGACACGATTTTCCTTCGCGCATTGGGCGGTTAAAATTTATTTGAATTGAGACTGTTTACATCGCACGTGAGCGGCTTGCTTGGGTTTGTATTAATTAAGACACTATTATCTTAGTGCGGGTGCAACACAAGTTTACATACCGTTCAAGTGAAAAGAGACATTTTTTGCTTCACTCACATGCAATTCTGAATCCAATTGAAAAGTTTGGATAACTTAACATGAATTAGTTTTCATGAAACTTTACAGTTAACTTTATAAAAAGCAATGGTGAAGAAAACATAGTGAAAACGAATTTTAAAAAGGAACTCAAATTGTTGATGGCAAAGTTTATAGACTGCAACCAAGGAACTTAATCTGTTTCTGGCAGTTCCTGCAACCATCATCATCTAAGGAGTTCTGCATGTAAATACTTATCTAGTAGAGAAGGACCAGGTATGGTGTTTATTATAATTTCTTTAACAACGTTTATGGGAGAACACCTGAATTGAAGGTTAGTGATTATTAAATGTTATCCAACTTTTCTCTCTTAGGTAAAACAGCAAAACACATATCAAGCAGACGCAGACCTGGTGTTATTATTATTTTATCCCATTTTCTCCTTTTCCCTTAAGGGTGCTGTCAACTTAACTGTTTGTAATATCAGTTGAGAAGGAAGCATTCGTGGGGGATTATGGGGGCTCAGCAGCTTCCGCGGACCAACAATTAATTGGACATCAAGCCTGACAGAAACAGAGTACTTAGATGATGATATACAAGAGGAAGAGGTGAGGAAGGCGATTAGATCGCTGCCAAGGGATAAGGCACCAGGCCTGGATGGTTACCCAGCGAGATTCTATAAACAATATGTAGACACCCTAGCCCCACGACTCACAAAACCTTTTAATACATTTAAATCAAAGGGTACAATCACACACTCCATGAATGAGGCAAAAAATGGCGGTGTTTCATAAACAGGGTAAAGACCCTACAGTTCTAGGATCATATAGACCCGTTGCGCTGACCAATTTGGATGCTAAACTATACACTAGGATCCTGGCAGGCAGACTGACCCAACTAATGGCCAAGGTAATAAATCAAGACCAATCAGGGTTTATCCCACAGAGATAAACGCATGACAACACCCGCAGAATATGCCATTTAATAGAGAAAACAACCATGATGCAAAAACCGGCAGCGCTGGTGTCCCTGAACGCAGAAAAGAGTCGAATGGTCCTTTTTATTTCACACAATGGAAAATATGGCATTTGGTAAAGGGTTTCTTCAAATGATCAGAGCCAACTATAGATCATCAACAATGCGAATAGCAGTAAATGGGGTGGTGTCTAGCAGTATAAAGATTAGTTGTGGCACCAAGCATGGCTGCCCTTTGTCCCCCTTATTGTATGCTATTTACCTAGAACCCTTACTAGCTAGGATTGAAATGGCGATGGAGGAGCACAACCCGATAGCATTTGCAGACGACATCCTGATTGCGCTAGCCGACCCAGGGAATTCTTTCCCAGCATTTATGGAAGAACTAGAGGGGTTTGGGATAGTATCCGGAGTAAAAATAAATTAGCAGAGATCAGAAATACTGAATTTCAGTGGACCCGGATACGCTGATCGGTTGGGTTCTCAAATGCAACTGAAGATTGCAGAAAAGGGAATTTCATATTTAGAGGTAACCCTGACCAGAACGCTGGTACAGCTCTATGGCGCAAATTACCCTCAACTACTTACCAAGTTCAAAGCTGACCTACTGAAATGGAGCCCCCTTGTAAATTCCAGGCTGGGGAGAATAACGGCGATAAAGATGGTAATATTACCTAGGCTCCGATACCATTTCTGGGTCCCAAAGGCATAATTCAGACCCCTCACAAAATTGTCAGTATATATATGGCAAAACAAACCTCTGAGGGTAGCGATGTCCACCTTCACGGCGCCGAGAAATCGGAAGGGAAGTGGCACTCCTCCACTTCTATAGATATTTTGAAGCAGCTCAACTACGGGTGATGAGAGAATGGTTTGGAGATGGCCGTCAAAAAATCGGGGCCAGGCAAGACAGGGCTTTGGTGGGGGAACCCCTCTCGGGATTCTTGTGGCTAGATAAAAAGCATAGACACTGAAATGTTCGGGCAATGAAATAGTGGGACAGGAGGCAGTGGTGTGCGATTCTGCAGTGGGAATCGGGGCCCTGTCTGAGAACACCCCCATTCCTCCCAATGTTTGGAAATTCAGATACTCTTACGTCCCGTACTCGTTCCTCCATACTGTATGGGTGTCCCTCACGAGGGATGGGAGACAGAACCTTTTTCACCAGAAAAATCTTCGGCCCCTTTAAATTTATAGGCGCGCGGCCCTGGGAGCATGTGCTCACCTGACTCTGCCCACTGGCGCCACTCCCCAGTCCTCTTTTCTGCGTCGACAGGAACGGGCCAAATTCACCAGCGCTCCTGGGTTTGGCTTCTGCCATGTAATACCACGCGCTCTTTCCCAGATATTCTTCTATCTTTGACTTTTTCTTTTCAATTAGGTACTCTGACGCCACGCTCCTTCCAGGCGCATGTTGACTTCTGCAGGCTTCAGCAGGGGTCCAGCCTGCGAGGGGCTCTTCCCTACATCCGACCCCCATGCCCTTTGCCTCCGCTGCCTTGGCCCCGACCACGGCTGGGAAGGTTGTTCCGCGTGCGACGCACTGACTCCATGGGCACTGAAGAACAGGCCAGCTAGGTGGAGGGAGCTCTTCCAGAAGTCACATCCAGAGGACCTAAAGGACTTTGTCAAACTTCGCTCGAGACCGAAGGAAAGGCCTCTATTCACCATTGCACCCCGTAAGGGCGACTCTTTCCAAAGGAAGCGCCTGACCGGCTGGGACCTCTTGGGTTCTAGCACCAGCGCGCGTAACATGCCTAGTCCAGCTACCAGCCTAACGGCCGAGGGGTCTCCGGATCATTCCGGTGTCAGTGCTGAGGGACCGCAAGGTTCTTTTACTGGACTTACACCGAGGGGCTACGCCCTAGTACCGGCACCATGTCCGAGGGGGCGCATTCATGCAGCACTACGGCAGTCATGCCGAGGGCAATACGCCTTCCAGTTCGCGACTTGAGGTGCGGGGATAGGCCCTATGTTCCAACACTAAGCGTCTTGGACGGGGCTGGTTCCAGCGAGCCAGGCACCACGACTTCGACACATGGCATGCAGCTCGACAAAATGACCGCCTCACCAAGATGGCCGCTCACCCGATACCCCCTTTGGCAGAGCGGGTGGAGGAACAAGTCACAAGGTGGGACTGGTGTCAACCAGGTACGTGGCCTACAGTTTATCCATCAGGTTTCCCCTGCAACACAGACAGTGTGCACCTCAGCCCCATCAGCCTTTGGCCACTCGGTCAATATCTCCTGCTACCTCTACAGCCTCCGAGGACAGGTTCTTCGAAAGGTTCCAAGGGCTTATGCGAGCTCCGCAGATGGGGGCCATCCTCCGGGATGCCATCAGAGACATGCTCCCCTAGTCCTTCCTCCTATGGCTTTGGCCCCACAGGCCCAGGCCCCAGCGCAGCCATCGCTGCCCCAGCCAAATCCTCTGATTCCGGCTTCCCTGCCTCCCCCAGCACATGCAGTTCCCCACCAGCCTCCGCAGCAGCCACCTGCTCCGGTGTACACTCCGCAGTCCATGGCTCCCAGCACTCCTCCACTAGTTTTGGACCCTCCAAGCACATTTGTGGACTCAGATGAGGAGAACGACCCTGACACACCATCTTCAGCCAGGGCCTTCCACCAAAGCCTTGCAGATTTGGCAGAGTATTTGGGGCTTCCTCAACCCGAGGTAGAGCAGCTCTAGGAGGGAGTCTTAGCAGAAGTCCTCACCCTAAGGCCCCCCCTCCAAAACAGGGATCCCGATGCAGAAAGACATAGTCACCCTGGCCAAGAAGGGGTAGCTCAAACCACATTCAGCACAGCCTATCAATCAGCGCCTTGACGCCAAGTATAGGCAGATGGAGGGGGATACACTCTTGCTTTTGGCACATCCTCAACCGCACTCTTCCGTGATCGCTGCGGCGTCACTCTATTCTAAGCCTGTCGTCATCGGCCACCTCGTCCTCGACGCTGCTAGGCAAGGAGGAGAAAGTCTTGGAGACGTTCAGGAAAAAGCTGTAATCCAACGCCTCTTTGCACCTGCGTCAGGCCAACACGGATGCCATGCTGGCAGCCGTTCACCAAAGGCTCTGGCGGGAGATCGCAGATTTCCTCCCAGAACTTCCGGCACAGAGCCACGCACGCTTCAAGGCGGGCCTAGGAGAAGCCAAGCTGGTAGCGCAGGATTTCATGGAGTCCACAGTGGCCCACATCAATACCTCTTGCCATGCAATCTGCATTGCCACGGACATGAGAAGAACGGTCTGGCCTTGCGCTACTAAATTTAATCCCGATGTCAAGGAAACTAATATGGGACCTTCCATTCGAGGGTAGTGACCTCTTCCACTCCACCACGGATGAAGAGTTAAGAAGAGGAACAGCGTGCAGACCGCAAAGTCGTTATCTATTCTTACTAAGACCACGCCCAAGGCCTACACCCAGTCACAGCAACGCTCCGACAAGGGGCAGGCATTCGCGGGTTACATGGCTTCCAAGAACGGAGGTCCAGGCAACCTGACCGTTCTCCGAGTCAGCATCAGAGGAAACAGAAAAGGGGGGGGTGCAAGTGTTTCGTCTAATCCCCTCCTCCGCAACAGCCTCAGAGGGATAAAAGGTATGACACGCCCCTTTGGGTCCACATGTCTCCAGTGGGGGGCATGCTTGCCTCTCGCGTGCAATTTTGGCGCCAGAATTTTTCAGACCCCTGGATCATCTCCGTAGTCTCCACGGGGTACCGCCTACCGTTACCTTCCTCTCCTCCCTCCTCCCTCTTCCCCTCCTCTCCCACAGATTGGGACAGCAACTCTTTTGGCAGAGATCTGGCCGCTCATCCAGAGCTGGGCTGTGGAAGAAGTCCCAACCTCCCAGCAAGGTTTGGGCTTTTAATCCAGGATTTCCACCATACAGAAGAGGAACCAGGCTGGCCTTACAGTTGTGTTGGAACTTTCCACCCTCAGCCTCTCACATCCTCTGCAAAAATTCAAGATGGTTACGCCAGCACTTTTTGCAGAAACACTGGACAAGGGAGACTGAATGTGCTCCCTGGATCAGAAGGACATGTACCTACATGTCCCGATTTGGAAGCTGCATCGTTCCTTACTGCGGTTCAGGATCATGGGCTGCCATTTCCAATACAAGGTACTACCCTTTGGCCTCAACGGCCCAGGGCCACCATGTCTATCCATACCTGGATGACAGGCTCGTCCGGGCTACATCTCCGGAAGCGGTTCACCATACCTCCTCCGCACTGATGAATACACCCCACGACCTGTGGTTCACTATCAATCTCAAGCAGTCTCAGCTGCAGCCCATGCAGACCCTAACCTTCCTGGGCTTCATCTGGGACACGAGATCCGAGAGAGTCTTTCCCTCGGAGGACAAGATAGCCGCCATCAAGAGAGCCCCCTCTCTCATCCTCTCCAGGACAGTGACCTCGGCCTGGTGGTACCAACATCTGTTGGGTGTAATGGCGGCCGTCCTGTTGGCCGTACCCCACACAAGGCTCAAGATCAGGAAATTACAGCTGCACTTCGCAGCCTCATGGAATCAGGAGAAGGGCTCCCAAGCGGAGCCAGTCGACATACCGCTTTTTCTTCACCCGGACCTCATGTGGTGGTCCGCAGACTTCAACCTGCGGCTGGGTAAGCCCTGCCGGCAGCCGTTCCCTCAGGTCACCGTTGCCACAGACTCTTCCTTAGAGGGCTGGGGAGCAACTCTGGATAGCCACAGCGTCCATGGTGTCTGTACTCTGCAGCAGCAGGAATCCCACATCAATTGGCTGGAATTGAAGGCCATATGACTGGCTCTCAAGGCCTTTCTTCCTCTCATCAAGGGCAAGGCAGTTCTTATACAGACGGACAACTCTACCAGCATGTACTATGTCAACAGGCAGGAGGGTACCAGATCCCCTCTACTGTGCAGTCTAGCTATCAGCATGTGGGAGTGGGCACTGGAGAACAACATCTACATCACCGCAGTCCACCTCCCGGGGGAGTCCAACCTGGAGGCGGACAGGCTCAGCAGACTGGGGCGGACAATTACAAGTGGAAATTGAATGACCTGGTTCTGAAGGAGATCTTCCTCAGATGGGAGCATCCCCAAGTGGATCTGTTTGCCTCCAGCAACAACAGGAAATGCCAGCAGTTTGCCTGCTGGTAGGGCAGGTCTCCGGCTCCCTGGGCGACGCATTTCAGATATGGTGGAATAACATGACAGCATACGCCTTCCCGCCCACGCCGCTGGTCCACAGGGTGATCTGCAAGATCAAGGAATCTTGTCACCTCAGCATCATTTTGATAGCTCCTTGGTGGCTGGCGAGACCGTGGTTCTCTGAGCTACTCAGCCTATTCGGCAGACCACCCATTTACCTCCTGCTGGGCCCGGCTCCTCTCCTCACAAACTAGCCCTCGCAGCGTGGTACCTGAGCAGGTCACGTTGAAGCACTTGATACTCTCTCAAGTCAACCTAGAGATCATCCAGGGCGCTAGAAGTAAGGCTACTAGGAGCCAATATAGGAGTAAATGGTCTAGATTCTGTCATTGGTCCAAATCTAAGGGTATCGACCCTCTTAGGTGCACCTTGGACAACATGCTCTCCTTCTCATCACACCTCGCCTACTCCAGCCTACAGGTGGACACATGCTGCACCTATCTGGCAGCCATAGGGTTTTGCAGGAATTCAGAGGAGAGCCTCTTCTCCTCTTCCAACCTGGTGGTTGAGCGATATCTGGCGGGCCTCCACAGACACTACCCGCCTATATAAAGAAGGCATACCCTGCGTGGGACCTCAATGTTGTGTTGGGCGCCTTGGCGCACAAACCTTTTGAGCCAATGGCGTCCGCGGACATCAGACTGGCCACCATAAAGACAGCTCTACTTGTGGGCATCACCTCTGCTCGCAGAGTCAGTGAAATTCAGGCTCTGGTGGCATCCGAGCCATACACAACTTTTCACAAGAACAAGGTGGTCCTGCGAGCGCACCCTGCATTCCTACCCAAGGTGACCTCCTCCTTCCATCTCAACAAGGAGATTGTCTTACCCACGTTTTCCGCCAACCCCAAGGATGAGCCTCAGAGGGTCTTGCACTGTTTGGACATCAGAGGCGCTCTCAAATAATACCTGGACAGCACCAAGGACTTCCGCAAGTCGGACACCCTGTTCATCACTTTCAGTGGGTCAAGGCCCGGTTATCAGGCTTCTAAGGGTTCAATAGCAAGGTGTATGGTTGCGGCCATCAAGGAGGCTTATGAGGGGCAGCACAAGCTGGTGCCAGCTAACTTGCATGCCAATGTGGTCAGAGCCAAGGCCACGGCCGTCTCATTCCAACGGCATATGCCGCGGCAGGTGGTCAGCAGGTCGTCTACCTGGGCCACCCCTTCGGCTTTCTTTGTAAGTACCACTGCTTGGACGCCGCCTCTAGGTTAGACGTGGCTTCCGGGCAGGCGGTTCTAAGAAACATGTTTTCTTAAGGAGTGTCTCCTCTCCACCCTGGGGCTACATTCATTTGTAATCGCTCATACAGTATGGAGGAAAGGGGACGGGACGCAAGAGTAATTAATAGTAACTCACCGTAGTGACTAATGTACTCGTAGTCCATAGTCCCCTTTCCTCCATATGTCCCACCATCCCCCCCTAATTATACTGGTGTCATTTGGCAATTCTGAATATTGTCGAAGTGTCAATGGGGACTGAGGAGTGGCGCCGGTGGGCGGAGTCAGGCGAGCGCATTCTCCCAGGGCCGTGCCTCTAAATTTAAAGGGTAAGAAGATTTTTCTGGTGAAAAAGGTACCGTCTGCCGTCTCTCGCGAGGGACGCCCATACAGTATGGAGGAAAGGGGACTATGAACTAAGAGTACGTTAGTCACTACGGTGAGTAACTATTAATATTTCCACCGGGGAGGGAAAAGGGGGCATTTCAAGCATGTAGGGTGGTGGAATACCAAAATATTCTGGATATATTTCGGGGACATTTGAGGACTGTATTAGGGATATAGGATTGAAGGATGAAGATAGATTTCAGTATAATCAATTAAAGCATTGGCTAAGCGGCCCGCCCATCAGAGCAGCGGCCATGTTCCAGCTGACTCCATGCAAAGTATACATTACTACCCATGCGGGCGAGAGAAAAATGATTTTGACTCTTTATAGGTTTCTCAACTATCATACACCTCTAGTTCAATGGAAGTACATGAAAAAGTGGGAAAAGACACTAGGAACCTGTTTAATCCCGAAGCAAACACGCTCCATTCAAGTGAGGGAAATGTGGCTTAAAGTAATACTACAATGGCATTAGACTCCGGAAAGGCTCTGTGCCATGTGTCCCTTAGTATCAGATCGCTGCTGGAGGGTGTGTGGGGCGGTAGGCGATTGGGTGCATGTTTGGTGGGAATGCCCGAACCTGCAGCCATTCTCGGAGGGAGTGAAATCACAGATGCAGGGAATGTTTCAATAGATCCAGTCAGTGGACAAAAGGGTATGGATATGTGGCCTATCGGACCCATCATCGAGAACTTATTCCAAGAAACATAAGAGAGCCTTCACGACCCTAGTAGTAGCTGCATGGCTCACGATAGCTCAACACTAGAAACCAAGACTGAGTCCTATGAACCAAGATTGGCTGCAGAAAGTGTGGATTTTCATCTCATTGGAAAGGGTAACTTATAACACTCAGGGCGGCAGAGACTCCTTTAAGCAGGATTGGGGAACTGTTCAGATGTACCTACAGAGTGATTATATGTTGCATTGTTGCCCATATAAAATAAGAATTCTGGAATTTTTTTAAAACCACTGCAGTGAATTGCGGGGGCGGGGGGAGGAGGGGAGAGAATTACAAGAATGTTGTTCTTTCTGTTTTGAAAACAATAATACAACAAAAATAATAAAAAATATGTTGCTAAAGGGTTCATATCACTCGCACTCCAGAGCTCACTTCCACAAATAGCAGCTGGAATTGCTTGGACCCTATAAGGCTCAAGAGCTGTCTGTGGTCAACGCTTCACAAAGCGGGCATTTAAAGTGCCTAGTGCATTTGTACAGCAAATCTGTGTAAGGGCACTTTTTTATTGTTTGATTAGTCCATTTAGTATAATTTTTTTAAATATTATTTCAAGATAATCAAAAAAGTAGCGCGCCTGAGCATTTGCTCCATCTAAGGCAATATTGGCTTTGTGGGTGTCAAGCCATTGCCATGGTTTTCTGTCTGTTAATAGTGAGATATCTCTTTCCAGAAATTATTTACAATATCTAGTT
Source organism: Ambystoma mexicanum (assembly GCF_040938575.1). Lineage (NCBI taxonomy): Eukaryota > Metazoa > Chordata > Amphibia > Caudata > Ambystomatidae > Ambystoma > Ambystoma mexicanum. Next base: position 1,025,564,718 of record NC_090923.1, on the reverse strand, counting down.
CTTTTTGCAAACCAGTTCTCATTTTGGATATAAGGACTGCGTCGTCCGCATATAAAAGGATACCAATCTTTTTGTTACCTATCCTTGGGGCATCTACACATGAATTTCAAATGTTGGTCACCAAATCATTAGTATATAAAAGAAAGAGTAGCAGGCCGAGGACACAACCTTTTGTGAACCCTGGTTCGGGACAGTAAATAGGTCTGTTTTTTAGCACTCTGTGTTAGGGAGAATTCTCTGTTTAGGCTGAATTTCTTAACCTAGTGAGTCCCCCAGCAGCTTTGCTGGATTTTTGGCCTTTATTTTTTTCTCCTGCCAAGAGTGAGACTCTTTTACCCTCACTCTTGGGCATGATTTGAGTGTGTTTCTTTGAATCTAGATGTGTTTAATGGGCTATGGGGACTTTTACCACATAGGGCTTCATGTGTTTTTGTGATGTGTGTTACACAGCACCCTCAGTGCAGTAACACAGGAGTGTCATTGTGACCCCCCAGTATAGACTCCATACCCTGGGACTGACTACTGTCTCCCAAGGCATGTAAAGTCACCATTGACTTTACTAGTCTTAAATTCTGAACAGAACCAGTACAAACCATCATATTGTGGACGTACTGGCTGGGGCAATTCAATTGCCCCAGGGTCTGTTAGTCGAGGGGGCACGTCACCGTCCCCCCTGATCGAGTTTTGGCTGGTGGCAGTGGATACTACTTTTTATATTCAACCACAAATATTTTCCTATGGGATTTCCCGTTGTTTTAGGCAACTATCTTTATTTAATTATTTACGGTAGCCTCGAACATACCGCCGGTTTATTTAATATTAATTCTCCGGTTGGTATTTTTTGCCAAAACTTGATTCTAAAATGGCGTTTGTGTTCTCTTCTGTGACTCCAACCCAAGTCGAGCCCTTTGTTCCACTTTTTGGCGGGCTTCTCCACAGAAGCCCTCCAAAGTGGTGCCACTCTGGGGTACTTGGGAGGGGTGGAGGGGGATTTAGGCACCCTGGACTGAGTTGCCTAGGCAACTCAAGTCGCATTCGGTCTTGATTGGCCCAAGTGGTGAGCCGGCCGGCTCACCACTTGGCATGTTTGAGTGACAGCTAGGCTGAGTGAATGGGGGTTTTCTGCATAAAAGCAGGGCTTTGGTGACTGGAACTTCAGAAGTCGCCACAGGACCTAAGAATCCGACGAGGGAGAAGCTGAGCCGACCTGCCACGACGACACCTCCGGTGGAGCCCTGCTGGACCGTCTCACCACTTTTCCCAACGACAGAGGAGATCTCCCGCCGAGTGTCTTCTTCCTTTGACTGGTGGGGATAACCAGTTTCACCGTCTTTTCGCCTTCCCGACGTATGTCGTGGCCGCCTTGCCTGTGCCAAGCACCCCGGCAACCGGGATACCACGTTTTACCGCGAACAAAAGGTACCACATTTAACCGGAAAACTCTGCGGCTGGTTTCTTCCCTGGCAGTGCAACGACCTTCATCTTTCCTCCAAGTCGAGATCTTCTCTTCCCCTGGATGACGACACGACTTGCACCCACTGCCAGGAACAACTGCCACCGCTGGAGGATCCTTCCCACTTAAGGTACCGTGTCCCGCCTGGCTTCCCTTGCTACCGACTGTACGGGGTAGATTTAGCCCCCGGCTTTCGAACCTGGGTTAGCCTTGGACATCCTGGCTAAACTTTCCTATGCCTCTCTAAACTCTTTTTGAACTCTCTGCAAGACTTTCTAAGCCTAGTGTAACTGTGTGATCTTGGGTGCATTTGTGCTCTGCTCTCTCTAAGAGTGGGCCCAGCATTTGGACTTTGGCTCACCAGTGACTTTTGCTCTTCTGCCTTGCTAACAGTGTTCCTGAATCTTGGAGTGGTGTACCTTTCCCTATTCTGTCTTTTTCCCTCCCTTTCTCACAAACTTATTGGAGTGCCATCTAGTTAAGCACTCACCTCTGTATGAAAATAAGTGGTGTTTTACTGAGACTTATCTGATAGGAAAAAGGGGTGTATATATTACAATAGTAACTGTGTTTAGAATATTTTACAACAAGAGTGCTGGAGTGTTTCAAACAGTGTGTTTTTAAATAAATAATTATATACTTTGATACCAAAGCTCTGGTCAGTGTTTGCTTGTATTGGTGTGTCTGAGTGCCTATTGTGTATACTTTGCATACTGCCTAACTATTCTTGAGAGAAGTCTGACTGCTCAGCCACAGCTACCAGGTAAATCTGGGTGGTACAGACTGCTACCAAGTGGGTTTACTGCTAATACCTGTAGTCCTAAATCTTTTGCAGTGTTCCCTAAGGGAACTGCACAGGTTTCTGCCTAACACTCTGGCACAGCATGACGAATGCTGTATTAAGCTTGTACAATTTTCGAATGGGGTTTAGAATGTCAATACGGAATTTCAATTTGATTAAAATTGTCCAAAGTACACCTTGGTTGACCGAATCGAAAGCATTCTTAAAATCATTGATATTAAGGGACTTTCTTTAAAATTACAAATTTAGGTAATATTAAAAAAAGACTGAAAGCCTTGTCAATTGTGCCCATATCGCAGATAAAGGCTGCCTGCAATTCCATAATAGCACATTTGTTATAGACCCGTTATTCCATCTGATAAAGATCTTGTTGTAAACTTTGGATAGATTGTCAATTAAACTAATGGGCCTATAATTGCTAGGAGGGAAGCGGTCCCCTTTTTGAAAGATAGGTACGATTTCCACAGTTCGCCTGCTTGGAAGAACGTAATTGACTGATTATAAATGATTGAAAAACCAGGTTAAAAACAGGCCCAAATAGATGGTTCTGCCTTAAACATGGCAATGGGAATTTGTTCAGGGCTGGGAGCCTTGCCCTTCTTTTGTGTATCAATGGCCTTCTTAACCTTTGTTTCTTGGATTGTATGACACTCTTGATAAGGATCCTCCTCCATGGCGCTAAAACATATGTTAACAGTGTGACAAGAATGCAGTTGACTGAAATGGGTAAACCACTCATTGCCCGAGATCACATGTTCAACTTTGTGATGGTTTCCTAATTGTTTGATGAAAGTTCGGTATTTAAATGGCAAAACATTTTTGGGTCACAGATATCTTGGCCTTTGATAAGGCATTCACATTTATCTAGCTTTGCTGCCTTCTTTTTGCTTGATATTAGGCTCCTATAAACTGCACTGGAGAACTAGATTTTGTGTGGATTGCGTTATGTCTTGTTCGCTTCCAGGAGAGCTCACTTAGCTAGTCTACATTCTTTGTCGTACCATGTATTACACTTCCTAATGATGGTGTTAATCTGTCTAACAGGTATGGTTGCAAATGTGGAAATAATATTCATTATGGAGGGATAAAATGATTCAGCCCTGCATAGATCAGGGATTGTTTGAAAATTACAGGATTCAAAATGTGATATTAGGGCAGCATACAGGGTGGGGGCATAAGAACTATAATCAATTTCAATCTCTTGCAGTTGTTAGATAAATTAACATCAGTGCAGCGCTTGACTGATGGTGTGTCATTTGAAGGAAAGGATCTGATTCCAAAGCTAGGCTAGGTCTCGACCCGGATGATAGATAAATTAACATCAGTGCAGCGCTTGACTGATGATGTGTCATCTTGAAGGAAAGGATCTGATTCCAAAGCTAGGCTAGGTCTCGACCCGGATGATAACCTTCAACGATTTAGCAAAGAGCCAATACTGTGGTTCTTAGAAAATAAAGTCAATATGACTGTTGGTTTCCCCCCCAGAAGGTGGCTGTGGCAGATTGGGCATCCATCCACTAGGCAGCCATTACAGCCACATAGACCCTGCGTTAACAGTAAAGAGGCTACATTCTCAGCATTGCGGTATGCGTGCTTGGGGCTTGGCAGTCTAATTGGGAAATCCCCCCAAAGTTGTTTTCTTAGGTAATTAAACTAGGATCTATGTGAAATAATCAAATTTTTTACTGCAAAGCTCAAAATGTTTTTTTTTTTTCTTTACACCGATTTCACTGCACATATATGCGGTGGGAGACCAACACCCCCCCGTACCCTCTGTAGTCAACCCCCCTCCCACATTTATCACCCTAACGCCTAACCCCACATATATATGCAGCCAAATGCAGCGTTACAAAAGTTATTTTTTGGCTTTTCAGTGATTGTCTGCGCAGTAATGGGGTGATACAAGATTGAATTCTCAAGCTATTGACTGTTAAAGTCCCCTGCCAGGGTGTATTGTGACTTTTCTGATTTGGACCTAGGTTAGTTAATCTAAAAGACATAGTTTGTAAATATATCCAAGACTGGAATCTTTGGTCCAGTTACATTGTCTGTAACATAAATATTAAACAACAAAATACAAAAGCCAGTAGGAAAACCAAATTTAAGGTACAGTAAATCGCTGCACAGAGTATCTACATATTCAACCACAGTGTTTAGTGTTAATCCATACTAACAGGCCTCTGCTGAGTCTGCCCTTATGGTTCTGTGAGGAGCCAGGAATGAGACAACAACACAGAGGAGACATTTGTGGTTACAACCTTTTATTGACATATAAAGGGGTTGGAAAATGCTTCACTATCCCTAATCTACGAGGAATTTCCATTCCTCAACAAAACTAATGAGTCTGTCCAGTGTCAAGATGTCCAAATAGAAAGGTCTGTCCTGTGTCCGTAATCGTATTCTGGCCTTCACACTCTAACTAAACTTCAATGTGTAAGGGAATTGACTCTTGAGGTTTCCAAGTGCTCAAATGTTCAAGTTCAACACAGAAGTTCAAATCCAACAAAAAGATTACCAACAAAAAATGTTCATAGTTCCAGGGATCAACTACCTTCCCCAGATTATTTCTCTTAAGTTACACCACTGTAAAAAGAATACTTAAGTTTCAAGAGGATTAGCCTCTCCCCTTGGTACGCTTTACTTCTCTTGGGGCATCAGCTCCCTGCCCCAAGCTTTCTCTTTCCCTTTTATATGTTGCAAGTCCAATGGGAAAGTTTCATCTTAAAGGCTCTCTTTTTCCCTATACAATTCCACAAAAGTTTATTAATTCAAGGGCATGGCCTTCCTTGAGGTTCTTCACAATAGGTATTTGGTCTTCACCTGGGGCACTCTCCCATCAGGTCTTCTCATACAAATGCTTAACTTTCCCTTCATCTGGTGCACCTTCCTACCAGGACTTTATTATGCATACATCAACCTTTACCTGGTATACTCTCTTGCCAGGGTTTTATTATATATATATATATATATATATACATATATATATATACACACACACACACCCACACACACACCCACACACACACACACATCCACACACCCACACACCCACCCACACCCCTACCTAAATATACTTTGATTTGCAGATACTTAACTTCACCTGGCATATGTTTTTACCAGGACTTCATTATGCGAGTCACTCTTTCTTTCAACTTAGGGTTTAATAACCCATGAACAACTTTCTTTAGAAATACTCTCACTTCTTTAGCAATAGTGCTGTTTCCCTCGTGCTGCGTTTTCGAGAAGTCATTCACTTTATTTGGTCACTCGGTAACCCACATGCTTCCCTTAGGTACACCAGTTGTTTCTATGGCTTCAGTGGAATACAATGTGCTTGCTGGCAAACCGGTAACCCTTTTGGCCTTCCCAGGGTTTATCAGTTGTCTCCAGTGTTTCTCCGCTCTCCTCTGTTGCGGCATACTGGCTTTGCATGCGTTCTGTCAAGCGTTGTACTTCTGTTGTGTCAACTTTCACTCTGCGCGGTCCCTGCTGCCTTCTCTCTTGCTGTAGCGTGCCACCTGCACCCTGGTTTCTCTGATCTTGTGACAGGTTCACCCCTCGGTTTCCTGCTATGGCTTGCTTGCCTTCAACGTAGTGCTCAGCGGTCCTACAGGCTGCGAGGAAGCTCAGCGTATGCAGCTCTCCTCTATCCTTCCTTTCATCAGCTGCAGCCGTTCTGCTTTTGAACTTCCTGGCTTGCCTACTCATTTGCCAACAACTAGACTGCTGCGTTTGTCACCCGGTCTTTGTAAACTTCATTACTCTTCCTCGTGAGAGTCATTATGGAGTTACTTTCGGAATTAATTAAAGGACATGAATACTGAGCCTCATGGGAAGTGATCCTCACTACCTCTTCCTCATCATAATTGCCAACATATTCTCCCTAATGGGTTTGGGGATTAATCACAATAGATCACAATAGATCTATTAGGAGGTGGCGGTGAGTGTAACAATATGCCATTAAGGCATGGGGGACTGAGGAAACCTCCTTGAAGGGAAAAGGGGTGGGTATGTCCTTTGCTCCGACTATGTCCTGTCACCCTCCCGAGGAGTACCGGCTCTCTCCCCCCACCCCCCCCCGATGGTCCTCCCTTATATAGCCGCCTTCAGGGTCAGGATCAGGTAGCGGAAGGAGGTCACCTCAGGGAGAGATGTGAGGTCATCATCCGATTCATCACAGTTCTTAACCGCCTGAATGAAAAAGCTTATGTAACCCACTTTGTGGAGACAGTCCGCCGCCCAGGTCTCCTGCAAATAAATGGCATAGAACTGATTTTGGAATGAGTGGCAGCCAAAGTCTTCCATTTCTTTTTTTATTTTTATTAATTTGTTTTAGTTGCAAAGCAACTTTACAAATATCAAGATAAAAATGTCCAGATCGTATTTTTAACAATTTACAAATAAAAGAAAGGGTTCACATTTACTTTTCCTCACATATATACACATATATACATTTATCACCCTTTTCAACACATCTTTTAAAATCAGCATATATATTCATCCTGTTATACATCCATATAAATATTGTTACAATCCTAATAAGAGAATCTATCTCATACCTCTGACCCATGTTTATCTTTTTATGGTAATATACCTGTAAGTGTCTTGGATCTTTTACCAAATTTCTACTGTGACAAGAGATTTTTAGATCCACTGTTAAAGGTATTATTTAAAAGTTCTGAATGGTCTAATCTTTTGAGATCATTATTTTTATCCTCTCTAAAAACAATCACTGCTAAATTTAGAGATATTTCTTGTGCATTACACATTCTAAGCCACATTTTATCCACAGACAACAGTTTATAATCAACTGTGAATTTATCAAAGTATTTCCTTCTCAGATTTACACAGTAGATGTTTCAACGTTTGTCTTATCAACCAGGTCACAAAAACGACATCTTCAAATATTTGTTCTTATTCCATGTAGCTATTATTTCGCGAGTGGGCCATAAATTAAATTTGAGGCGCATGATTTTCATCCGATAATATAAATCAGCGTGTCTCATCATATATTTTGGGAGCGTGTTTAAATTTTTAGTTCCAAGTTCTGCTATTTTAAATTGCTTATATTTCTCACACTCTGTTATAGTTCTTATCCAATCAGCCTGAACATTTTTTTCTTTTAGCTCGATTTGGGTTTTCTATCATTACATCCATATTTATGTCTGCATTTTCCTTCATTTCTTTAAATTCTTCCTTCCAAACATGTATCATGTCTTTACCATCCACAACCATTGCTTGCATACTGATACCAATAACAGTCTTTTCATAACCGGAACCTTTTCTACAGTGGTATACAGTGGTATACAGTAAAAGTGCATACCAATTTACCACTGATTGTAAAGAGGCAAGTCCTAATTAATGGAGTATGATCGCAATTGGGAAACTTTTTGGAAGTCCCAATATTCTCTTCTAATATTGTCCCTCCAAATGCACCCAATTTGGTTGCTCTACAGATATTTTGCTGGATGCTCCATAGGCAATAGATGGTATAACCTTTTGTCACTAGAAAGATACAACAGGTAGGGCAGTGAATTTTCTGTATTTCTTTTGTATAAGGAAAGTTTGAGAGCACAGTGTTTTCATCCTGCACTTCAAGTCTTCCTTATATGGTGTATTGGCCACACTATCGTTTGTTTAATCCTAGATATTTATATATCCTTGTCGTTTTTAATTTGTTTCCCCTCTATATACCACAGTTTGTTCACGCTAAGAGCAGATGTCCTTTCTTCCCCAATATCAAAGCATCTGGCTTTTCAGTGTTTATTCGGAGATCATTTTCTTCTGCATGCTTTCCCAAGGTACCCAATGACCTATCCAATCCTATTGGGGTCTGATCGAAAATTATAAGATCTTCTGCATACAAAAGATAAAAGATGGGTAATAGTTTGCTTATTTATATTTGGAGAGAAGGATCTTCTTTTTTTCCAGGTGATTAATGATATTTCTGATATAAAAACTAAATAATGTTGCCGCTAACAAACAACCCTCTTTTAGCCCAACATTAGTGGGTATTGCTTTGGACAAGAGTCCATCTCTATTTAACTTCACGTGGATTGTCGTCCCTGTGTAAAACTGTTCAATCAAAAACAGTAAGCTTTCTGGACACTTTGCAGTTTGGAATACTTCCCAAAGTTTTGGGTGCGATACGGTGTCAAAAGCCTGTCTGTAATTGATGAAAGCGACATATACAGGCTGCTTTTGCTTTATGGCTTGATGTTTTAACAGCTGTAATAGCAAAGGTTAGGGACAGTTCCAACAAACCCTGCTTGATATGCATCGAGTAGATTTTTTTCTTTTAGCCACTTATTTAATAAAATGTTGACAAATGTTTTGCCTATTGAGTCCATAAGGCCAGAGGTCTGTAATTTGTAGGATTTGTTCTGTTGCCCTTTTTAAAGACAGATAAGCTTATCGATTTCTTCCAAGAGTTTGGAATTTCGCCTGCCTGTTCCATTTATAAATATATCTGCATCAGTATCTTAGCCCATTTTTTCGGATCTTGTTTGAGCGTGGCATTTGATATCCCATCGGGCCCCGGGACCTAGATGTACTTAATGTTTTGATAAATATTTCGATATCCATGTCCATTAAAACCAGACAAAGGCCACATTTTAAATGAACATCTGATCCAAGTGTTTTGTCGTAGAAAGGGTCGTAAAAATGTGTTATCTATCCTTCATCAATGCCATTTACGGAATGGGAAGAGTAATCTACTCCGACTCCTTCTTTCAACAATGACCAAATCTGGAAGCTAGATCTAGACGATATCGCTTTCAACATACTTTCATTATCATTTTGCATTTTTTGATGTTTATGTATCCTTATCCTGTTTCTGTACTACGTGTTTATTTGGCCGCGTTACCATATTCACAGTTTTTTTTTTTATTTAGCTGCTGTCTAATAGCTTTCCTTTTGGCTTCTTTAGCTGCCTTTATCACAGGGTCAAAGGATCTAATAGCTATAATTCGTTGCCTACAATTTTTGTCTTTTATAGTTTTGTATTTATATAATATATTTCTGTAATTTACAGGCTGATATGTCATTTCTTCCAGAAGGCCATCCAATTTGGTAGTTGTCCATTTTATACGATTCAAGCCCTGATTTAGTTCCAAGCTAAAATTATAGTATTCCCTTCCCGGGGCAGGAGCAATGGAATATGTCATAGAAAGTATGTTATGATCACTCCGACACGTCGAGATGATCTCAAAATGTACCACTGTATCCAGGCACTCTTTGAAAACATAAACTTAGTCAGTAATTGCTTCTGCAGCCCCATTTTGCCAAGTGGGTTTCGGTGGAACATCTATTTGTATGCTCCTATTCAGCATTTACCTGTTTCTATCCTTCATTAATCTAGACCACTTTATTTCATGTGACATCCTCTCTCTATCTTTCCCCTATGTAAGGCAATGGATATTCAGATCTCCTACTATTTTCATCATACATATGCTTGGGTCAGAGTCCATTTTATCAAATAGATCAATTACCATATCGAGGAACTCTTCCTCTTTTATTACAACTGGATTCCAGTATGCATTAATTATTGCCCATGCAAAGGCTGTCTGTTTCTTATTTTCTGGGAGCTAAAATTTTTATAACTGAAGTCCAGGATACGGATTCGCCCAGGGTATCAGTTTACCTAAGGTTCTATTTTTAATGCAGCAATGAGGCCCATTGTGGGTCTGCCTTTTAAAGGTTTCATTGCTGGAACACAAAATACTTGAAAGTTTGGCCATACAGGGGGCGTGGTCAGCCATGTCTCCTGTAATAAGATTATATCATATTGTTTCCAAATGGCAAAACTCTCTATTTGCGTTAAATGAGAGTGACCTAGGGTGTTCCAACTGGCTATATGTACTTTTTTTGGACACTGCTCATTTGTATTCTATTTCATGCAGGTGTACGAAGTTTCCTCTACAGCCTGCGTAATCCATGCCAATTTACTGGTTTTGTTCATCTGAGTAGCAGGGGGAGGTTCTTCATAATAAACATCTCTCCGCAAGTGTCCATTTGAGCCTTGACAATTAATTAATAAGGGTATATATTTTGTTGATAGTGTATCGTCCCTTATGACTTTAGTATGATGTTTTGTTTTTAACACATTTTTATCTCTGATGTTTCTCTATGTATATTTTAAAACCTCTTTCTTTCAAACAGTCCTTTGATGCCCATAATATTTGTCTTACCACAAGCAAAGGTATGTGTATGGTAACAGTATCCCTTTGTCTAGATTTCCCAATAGTAAAGGTTTCAATGTCTCTAGACTCAATGGCTCGAAGTGTCGGAATAGTTTTGAAAGTTGTTAATAGAGTCGATCTATTTGGAAAGGGATACTTATCCTATCTATCCAACATAAATATACTAAAGTTCTTTGACTTTGTTAAGTCTGTTTTGCTATACTCTGGGTCTTCCAATCTCCTCTATCGAGCCGAGGGATTTTTTGAGCTGGTAAGATGTTTATGCTCTTATCTTCTTTTGATCGCTTTGAAGGATAGCCAATTATATTTTTTGTCATTACTTTATATATTTGGCTCTTTTCTCTTTCAGTGGCATAAAATCTGAAGTGCTACAATCTTTGTTTGGATTTATTAGCTCAATCAAATTCAGCTCTGGAATATCCTCAGTTTCCTCTTCAACAATAGAAAGGTCTAACATAATAGAATGTGTTGTCAAATTTATAAGCAGACTTGTATCAGAGGCCAATGCACTTGCACAATCAGAAATCTGATCTGCTGCTTTGGAATAGTCTATCTCAACCAGCAAATCAGAAGTTCCGTTTGTCGTATTTTTAATATAGCTTTTTATAGCTCTTTTTTCCTTTAGTGATTTATTTTTTTCTGGTAAAGTTATGTACTTAATACATTTTCGTTTACCAGTATTCTGTTTTACACTATTAAAAATCGCTTGATTTTTCTTTTTTTTTATAGCAATTTCATATTTTTCTTTGTTCTAGGTTTTTTACGAGGTTGAAAGAGGTCATAAACGGGTTCCTCTGTGGCATTAATGCACTCTAAAATCTGTTCTGCAATCAGAGTTTCCGTAGCAACAGCTATGACACTCTTGTCTTTCTCAGGTACCACAAAAACATCGTCAAAAGCCACCCCAGCGCTCATTTCCGTTGTACAACGAGCCATAGATTCTAAAACATTTCAACCTGGCTTAAAAAACTTCCAGTATGGTCTCACATAAGGTTTTAGGGCATATTATAGCACGTTTCAAATCAAGAATATCTATATTTATTTGATTCAATTCAGAGCTTAGGATTTCTAAATTAGAATTAACGTTTAATTCTTTGGTATTTTCATCCATATGCTCATATAATTTGGCCAGGCTATATAAGCCAGTATTCATAGCAGCCAAGGAGATCTCATATGCTGGGTTCATTGAGTTTTTAGAGCCAAATGAGGGTCTCGGGTTGGGTCTTACAAAAGACATATCAGAAGAGGCAGAACTTTCCAGTCTTTTGTTTACCGGCTTACAAGACAAGTTTGGAGAGATTGACAAACTTGATTTATTAAACATATTTATATACTGTTTAGCTTCATCTATGCCAACCGATATCCGAGTTTCATGTACAATAGTAATAGCATTTTCACTTATCTCAGTTGTCAGTGATGTCGGTACAATAATGTCCATATTGTCTTCAATAGCAGTATAATTTTTCGATTATTTCAGGAACTAACTGAATCGGCACAACAGTATTTGCATTTTCAATGGTCATATTTTCAGAATTTCCCAAAGAAACCTCCCCTCATCTATCCGCTCTTTTTGTGGAGGTAGGCGAGATCTCCGCAAATGTCACATGGCACTTGCAAGTAAGTGCATTTTCGCAAAGACCAATTTCACAACAATTTTGTTTAATCTGCTCATTTGCAGTGATGTGTTAACATCCACATGTACGCAGGCTTGGGTTACACAGGATAACAAACATGGAGGGATTTCAATAATTTCGCCTGTCTTTTCAGTGTTTTGTAACAATTGGAAATCCTGTACATTTTGAGAGCTGGAAGTCAGAATTTCCGCATCTGACACCGGTTGCAGAAAATTATTTATAGTTTTAGGTTTGATTTAATTAATTTAATTGTCGCTTTCAACTTAGGAAGGAATCATATTCAGAGGACTTTTATTAGGATTCCAGAAATAGCGGATATCCGCACCCACTGATTTTGGGTGCTGCACACTCCAGTTGTTGTTTTTTCCCCTACTGGAGTGACTATAGCTGGCAGCGCTTTTTTCCCCTCTAAACTGGGGTTTGTCATTGGCCGGCCTGCAATCTCTCGAGACAGAAAATCCTTCAGGCTACTCGGCATAGCGGTAGTTAGTGTATACATTTTAATATGCTACAATACGAAATCTCACCTCGTTTTAGATACCGAAGCAATAGAGCTTCACGATACGACACAGCAAAGATTTCTCTGGAATGGAGTAAAGGCGCCATACCAAGAGCAGTTGGCTGCTAGACTGCTCCGCTGATCAGCTGAACAGCCGACACTCTCAGTCAGCACTCAAAGGTAAGCGTGCAGGCAGGTTGCATGCGTGCACTACTTTTTATAGGCTGCTGGGATATGTGGGCGAAGCCTAAATACAAAAATGCAGTAACTTTGTATATTTAGCAATATATATTCTACTTTTAAAGGCAGGTTTTATATGAACACGTTCTCTATTAGCCTACCAACATCAACACATGGAAAATGAAACAAAGTCCAATGTAATCCAAGGTAATCTGGAAGTGGTAAATCCTCTGTGCCGCCGAACAGTCGATGCTCTCAGTCGGCACTCATAGACAGGTATGCGTACATTTTGTTTTGAATGCCAGCAATGTTCCATTGTGATAATATTAATGTTTTTTGAGGTGGCAGAATTGGTCAAGCAGGGCCAATCCACTGAAGAGTGGCCAGAATGGGGCTCAAGGAGTCTCTCGGGATTGTGCTGAGGCAGCCCAGGACAAAGACGAGGGAGGACCGATCGATGCATATTTGCATCTGGTATCAAGCCACTCTTAGGAATACATCTCCAGGCAATAAAGATACATTTGCCACTGGAATGCACTCCTAGTTGTACTTTAGTGTCACCTGGAGATCAGCTTGAGGAAGGAATCTGAGATCCATCACTAGGAGGCCATCAATCACCTTCTAAAGTTGATTTGGATCACAACTGAGGAGGAGGTACGAGGGTTGCTACTTCTCCAAACACACATCACATATTTTCTAATTATTGATAAACGCCCCCTTTTGTGACACAGCCAATGAATAACCTTGTTGGTTAGCGAATGGATGTCCACCTTTGCTCCCCTGGGTAGTTTTGGAGTTTGGTGATATAGAGGCAATATGGAGGCTGAGTAGGAGATTAAACATTCTTACTAATTAGTTTGCTATTCGAGCAAAGATCAGAAGGCTTCTGTGGATATGCAGATAAACTGCTAGTAGAATGCTCACCTTATTTGTGTTGAGATGCCTGCCATTTTTAAATCAGATGTGGTGGTTGCTGTCCCTCTCTGTAGGTGAGAGGAGGGTCTGGTAGACTCAAAGTGATTTCCCCATGCTTAGGCTGATTACCAACTGAGTTAGTAGAGGCTGGACCCGAGTTAGAGATGGCACGATTAGACTTTTTTTGTTTTTACTTGGAAGGTGGTCAGTGATTGCACTGGCAGAAGGCATATGTCACATACTCCCTTGCGTCTGTACTTAATTGATTGTTTGGGGTCCAAGGAAGTTAGTTTGTAGATTGTTAGCCAGATCTGCCATGATATGACATAAAACTCTCAAATAGTCTATCACTTTCTTCAGTTGCTTAGTTCCAACCCCGTAACTGAGGGGTTGCAAATTCCTTTGCAATTACACGAACACTGGGGTTCAGGGGAGATGTCGCAAACTGTACCAGATAACCCATTGCCATTCGTGTTCTGGGCTGTATTATTTGGTGGTTTGCTAGGGACTATCATGTTCCCTTGCATCTCCTTAGTTGGGGCCGAGTCAGTTATAGGTTTTTTTCGTCCCAGAATTTCATTTGGAGCATCATGGCACTCTGGGGGATTTTTGCTCAAGGGTGGAAACGCGCACTCTTCCAGAACCGTTAACCTGTTATTTAAAGGAATGTCTGGATTAACAACAGAAATAATAGGCACAGATTCCTGGCTGAGGGACTCCCTGTGTTGGGGTGGTTAAATGTGATGCTGCCTTGGCAGCGGTGTATATTTCAATGGGTAGGGGGAAGTTCCGTCCTCCTTGTTGGTTCAGAGGACGGGTGTCTCAAATTGTGTGAGATCTTCAGTGTAAAGGTGCGAGGAACCTGAGGGCGTCCTCCCTTCTTTTCCCCCCGGTTTGCTCTTCTCAGGTGGCCAGGGAAAGGCCATTGCTTCTGGATCCCAACACTGGGGGTGGGTATGCAAGGATCGATCACCTGGGTGGAGGAGACTTGAGTAGTGGGGAGAGGACATCCTTAGGTGAGACATGGTAACCCCCACTTCCCTTTGACCACAAACCGTCCATCCCTCTAGCCTGTATAGACGTGTGTAGGCCCTTTCCCTTTGATTCCCTTAAAGTATTCCCCAAATTGCACAAGTATGGTACTGCGACGAAGAAGACACCAAGGACACATCCTCACTTTGTGAATGCGAACACTTATCAACCCCAGCCAAGTACTGGGACGAGGAGGAAGACAACAAGCAGCAAAGCAGGACTGCTGCTTTAACAGTGAACGGTCTAGTCCTTTTTCGATTGAGAATGGAGGCCAGGAACTTTAAAAGCTGGAGTGGTGAAACAAATGGAATCAGCTGTGCGAGAATGCCCACCAACTGCTCGGTGCAGGCAGTCCTCTCCAGTGTTGCGTTGTGGCACAAGGAGTGCTTGAGACCCGTGGAAAAGTGCGGGTAGGCCAGTGGCAAGCTGTAAGAAGGAGGCCGGCCAGACCGAGGGAAACAGTTGTGGGAGTCCTGAGTCAAGAAAACACTGCTGGGTGTCCGCGAGCCACAGAAAATCGCTGGGAGAAGACGCGAGGCACCACATAGGGGGAGAGAGAGAGAGAGAGAGAGAGACCCATGGCAGTGAAGGACCTCGCGAGGAGCCGTAAGTTCGACCGGTGAGTGAAACCAGAAGGGGGGGAACATCGGGCTAGCAGGTGGTCATAGAAATAAAGCTATGGACATTAATATAAATGGAAAACACGCTTTGCTATACAAGTTAAAACAAAGATAAGGCATTCTGAAAACCGAACAAAATGAAGACAAGGCATTTTGAATACTGAACAAAATGAAAGCAAGTTAAAGCAAATACAAGGCATTTTGAATATGGAACAAACTGAATGCAAGTTGAAGCAGATGTAAAATATTTATTGAATACCTAACAAAATTAAGGCAAATTGGGAATACTTGTGCATCTTGAAAGGGGTGAAATAAAGATTGTGAATACTACCGAAAGGAAGTTTTTGAACTGCATTGAAACGATGAACTGCATCAACTGAAAACAAGTGCTAGCAAAGCCAAGAGAGCACAAATAGTTGTATGTATGATATGAGAAATCCAGCATTGCCCCAAGCCAAGGAAGTGCAAAGAACTGAAAATTATTAGGAAACAACCATTGACAAGAGCCAAAGGAAACATAAAGTGTAACACATGCATGTTGGCCAACCAAGCCACAATACAGTGTCAGGACAGTATGACACATGTGACTGAGTCAAGGAGGGGGTACCGGTTACATGACCTGTAATGGATGTACCGTGTGGTCCGACAACTGCACCTAGACCGGGTGCCACTGAATGGAAAAGCCACTGAAAACACCTTTAAGGAAGCTTGTGTTGTGCAAAGACCTTTTGGTGACTTTAAAGTCAAGTGTTGTTTTGAAAGCTGGAAAATGTGAACTCTGAGCTACTGAAGATGCCTGACTGGCTTAAGAGGCAAGCAAAGTCTGACACCCCCACCCCTTCACATTGGTTAGGTGATTATGCTCCAATAAGCCCTCTACCAGGTTAAAAACGATAGTATAAGGCACAACAGTACCTTAATTCAACTGGTCATGGCTTGTGTGTCCTGGATTGCTTAAGGTATTTCCCAGTGAACTACCCTAGAGACTAGTGATACTTGTTTGATTACTGTGAAGAGCCAGGAATGAGACACAGACACAGAGAAGTCATATTTGTGGTTTTATTAAATAAGGGGTTGGAAAATACCTCACAGTCCCTACTTCTAAGAGGTATTTCCCCACCTCAACCAAAACTAAAGGTCTGTCCAATGTCAAGATGTCCAAAGCTAAACTGTGATGTGTCTGAAATCCTATCCCTCACATTCTAAAGTAACTATAATGTGCAAAGGGATAATGTCTCTATTTTTGAAAGGTGCACAAATGTTCAAGTTCAAAAGAAATGTAAATACACTGCAAAAAAAAAATGTTCCCAATGGATAGGGTTTGCTGTTCTAGGGGATGGCTCCCTTCCCCAGGTTGCTGTTCAAGATTTCTCAGGACTCCAAAAGGCACAAACCTTCCTTGGAGGTTTCTTGGTTGACAACAAAACACTTTGTATTCCAAAACAGTTTTAGATAGAATTTCTGACTATAAAGTATACCAGGTGTACTCCCCTGCCAGGTTCTTTTACACTTCAATTTCACTTCATACACTGTTATGGGTTTACCTGGCGTATTCCTGTGCCAGGACTTCTTATGGTGGTCTGTTTTCTACAATTGCAAACTTTAGCTTTGGCCTGGTATACTCTCCTGCCAGGGCTTTCAACGTGGTACACTTTACACACATTTGCAGACTTGTGGTTTTGGGGCTCTCTTTCTCTCCTCTTAACCTCTCTCTGGCTTTTGCTCCCCTTGGGTACGGGACCCAGACTGTAACTGTTATGGTTTTGCAAAGGTTCACGAGGTGAGTGGTTTCTTCACCCACCTCCGCCCAACCCCCTTGACTTCTCTCAGGCTTTGCCTCCCTTGGGTGGGTGCAGGTCCTAGACTTGCCACTAATATGGTTCTGCAAAAGTTCACAAGGTGAGGGGTTTTCTTCTCCCCCCTCCGCCCACTCCCTTGACTTCTCTCAGGCTTTGCCTCCCTTGGGTGGGTGCAGGTCCTAGACTTGCAACTAATGTGGTTCTGCAAAAGTTCACAAGGTGAGAGGTTTTTTTCTCATCCCTTGATCTCTCTCAGGCTCCCAAAAGTATCCTCTTATATACCATTCACAATTATTGAGCGTTCCTCTGTATCATTGCCGAAGCACCCCGGTGTCCCAGTCTCTCTCTCCAGGACAAACTGGCTTTCTGCAGTGCTTTTCGGTTACCTCGTGGTAAACGGGGAGAGGCGTTCGGTGCTCCGCCTCCGATTTGCGGGTTCACTGTGCTCACTCAGCGGCTTCCACATCCTTCTTGGTTCCGTTCTGGTGTTTGAACCTCTCTCCGTGTATCTATGGTTTATTCGCTGTTCTCTGGTTCCAGCAGCTGCCAATCACACTGGCCTTCTTACACTGGTGCGGCCCCAGCACAGCATACCCGTTTATACAGCCTTCCTCCTTCTGCCTTGAGCCGACTGGCTCCATTGACTTCTCCACAGCGGCTCAGCAGTCCCTTGTTTTATCTCGAGCGGACACAACTTTCCTAGATAGGTCTCACTGTGTTCATTCAGGTTCCGCCTTTAAAATCTTCTGGCACCTGTCGAGCGCTAAAGTGCGTGCTGTAGTTGTGGCTCTGCATTGCTCCCTTCAGCCTCCTCATAGTATTCTTATATAAATGGAAACATTGGGCTTTCCTAGGTTTTCTTTTTACATAATACTGGAAGAGGTCTTTAGCAGGTTTTGTGGGCAGTGGGAGTGAACTTTTACAGTAAGCCATAAAAGCTTGAGATACAGAGGGAACATCCCTAAAAGGGAAAGGGAGTTATGTGCCTTCATCTGATGGTGCCATGTTATCTCCCTGAGGGCCACCTCTCCCCATGTGGCCCTCATATAGACAACCCCTGGGTCAGGATCAGGTAGCGGCTGACATCCCTTGACCACATGGGAGAGGCAATCCCTGGAAAATGAGTGATGACATCATCAGATTTATCACATTACTCTTATCGGCCAGTCGCACCATGACTCTAACTGTACCCTCGTTGATGCTCTTTCTCCAGCATGGGGTCTGGCATGGATTCACATGCTCATGAATATTCCCTGTCGTCAGGCTGGGAATCCTCGGTAAAGAAAAAACCAGTATCAGTTTCGTTTCTGATCTGTCTTTCGTAGTAGTAACCAATCACTGATCTCTGCATCATACTGACCACAGCCAATGACTGCCCTCTACCTAAGCCCCGCCTCTGGCAGCCATCTTCAGATTTTTACCGCACGTTCAAGTGTTGGGATCCTCGTGCTATTGCTCTTGAGCGTTAGTGCTATTTTTTCACGTTTTTCTCAAAAACTTCGATTTTTTCGGTCAAAAAGAGCCTCAAGCTCCACCGATTTTTCATCCGTGTCGGATTCGTCTACGCCCCTCAAGGGTGAAGATTTCGTCGAGCTACGCTTTTGGAGGACTCCATAAGTTTCTCAGGCCCATCTCGGACATGGCCCAGGAGAAGGGAAGCTCGACGCCCGGAAAGCTGTTCAGGGTCTGCCCTGGATGCCAGCTTCAGAATGTCTTTAAGGAGGACGAACACTCCTTTTGTCTTTACTGCCTACATGAGGACAAGACGCACGTGGAGAAGGACTGTGCGTTTTGCGGAAATATGTCGGAGTGGACCATGAAGGACCGCCATCAACGTCTCGCCAACTGGCTGGAAGGGAAGAGCCCGTCAGGTGAAAAGAAGAGGAAGAAATCCGAGCGGTCTTTTAAGACCTTTAGGGAGGCCCAACACAAGGCCAAGCACCGCGAGTCCGCTGGCACCGGGAGCGCCGAACGGTCGGGCTCTACGGGCGCCAGGCAGGGCGCATCCTCCCCGGCACCATCAACCA
This sequence comes from Ambystoma mexicanum, assembly GCF_040938575.1. NCBI lineage: Eukaryota > Metazoa > Chordata > Amphibia > Caudata > Ambystomatidae > Ambystoma > Ambystoma mexicanum. The sequence goes on along the minus strand of NC_090923.1, from coordinate 1,025,545,556 downwards.
CGAGCCAACGCTCTGGTTCGGGTAAGAGGAAGGCCGAGCACCCGGCGAAGCCCCTGGAGGAGAAGAAGAAGGAGAAGGAAGGTTTCCTTTATCAACGGCGCGAGGCCAAGAGGAAGACGGTCCTCTCCGTGCCTCTACTGGACGATATTTGGGATGAGGGCCTCGCCCTCCTCAAGAACCCATCCACGACGCCAGCTAGAAGGGATCGGTACGAGAAGAAGTACCGGGTCCCGGACGCGGCCCCCTTGTGCCTCCGGGCACAGCCGACCCCGGACTCCGTCGTCTCCGCGGCGGCCAGGAAGAAAGCGGTGGGGGGTGCGGCCTCCACGTCGACTTCCCCGCTGGACGGCGAGGGAAAGAAATTGGATACGATGGGACGCAGGGTCATCTCCTCTGCAGCGACGACGATTAAGGCGGCCAACGCCTTGGCTATCATAGCCCGCTACGACAGGGAGCTGTGGTACAAACTGGCCCCCCTGCTGGACTTCCTACCTGACGACAAGAGGGCGGATGCCCTAGAGATCTTGCAGGAAGGTGAGGTGGCGTTGGACCACGCCATTACGATTGCGACGGACATCGCCGACACTGGATTTCGCCAGTTGGGCAACGGCGTGTGCCTTAGGCGGCGTGGATGGCACAAGGCTACTGACTTCCGTCAAGACGTGCAGACCAGAGTCTTGGACATGCCGTTCGATGGAAACAACCTGTTTGGGAAAACAGTGGACGATTCCCTTCAAGCCATCAAAGCAGACACGGAGACGGCCCGGGCTCTTGGGGTTCTCCAGCAACGGCGGCCGCCCTTTCGGAGCGGCGGAGGCAAGGGTGCCTCCAAAGGTTCCGGCGGCGGATTTTCCACCTAGGGTCACGCGCTCAAGTTTCAAAGAAGGTGCCCGCGCGTCCCTCCTGTGGCCAGGAAAGAACTTTATGTCCCTCAACTTCTCTTGGAGGTAAAGGCGATGCTCAGGAAGGGCGCCATCGAGCTCGTCCCAAAGAGGCTTCGGGGCTCAAGATACTTCCTCGTGAAGAAGAAGACGGGAGGATGGTGTCCCATCCTGGACCTACGACGACTGAACAAATTCATCAAGGCACAGAAGTTCCGGATGGTCACCCTCCAACACGTCCTGGGTCAGCTGGAGGAGGGCGATTTCCTGTCGTTGGATTTGGAGGATGCCTACTTCCATATTCCCATCCTAAAGGGACATCGAAAGTTTCTCAGGTTTGTGGTCCAAGGACGTCACTATCAGTTCAGAGCCCTTCCCTTCGGACTAAGGTCGGCACCCAGGGTGTTCACCAAGTGCCTTGCACCGGTGGCGGCGCAGCTACGCCGAGAGGGGATCCACGTCTACCCCTACCTGGACGACTGGCTCATCCGAGCGAAGACGAAGGAGCTCGCCGTGGAGCACACGGCAAGGACCGTCCAACTTCTCACGGACCTGGGATTCTCCATAAACTACGCCAAGTCCCACCTGGTGCCCGCGCAAGACGCACTGTTTCTGGGAGCGAAGCTCGACACAGTGTCGCTCCTGGCCTATCCGTCGGAGGAAAGGACGAGGGCCATTCTGGGCAAGGTGCAGCGGATGCTGGTTGCGGACGCGGCCAGAGTGAGGTCCATCAAGTCCCTCCTCGGAATGATGTCGTCTTGCATTTACCTCATCCCCCTGTGCAGGCTCCGGATGCGCCCGTTGCAGGAGTTCCTGGACGCGCGCTGGATCCAGACTACGGGCAGCTTCGAGGAGAGGATCACACTCGACGAGAGTTTCCGACGAGCGATCCGGTGGTGGGGCACTCCCGCGCATCTGACGGCGGGCATGGACTTCCAGACCCCCGGCCACCAGGAGACAGTGACCACGGATGCCTCCCTGGAAGGGTGGGGAGCGCACACCGAAAATCTGCACGCGAGAGGCCTTTGGCTCCCGACGGAGAAGTCCCTCCATATCAACGTCCTGGAGCTCCGTGCAGTGTTTTGGGCCCTCAGGTCCTTCCTTCCGTCCCTCAAGGGCAAGGTGGTGAGGATCTTCACCGACAACACCACCACCACGTTCTACATCAGGAAACAGGGCGGAACCAGGTCCCCAGCCATGTCCAGGGAGGCGCAGGATCTGTGGCATTGGGCCGTCGCCCAAGGGATGTTTCTGGTGCCGTTTCATCTGGCAGGGATAAAAAACACCATTGCCGACTCACTCAGCAGGGAGAGCTGCGCTCGTGCCACGAGTGGGAACTACGGCAGGATCTAGTGGACCGCCTCTTCCGACGGTGGGGCACACCCCAGATCGATCTGTTCGCGACGGCGACGAACTCCAAGTGCCGGAGGTTCGCCAGCAGGTTTCCCCAGCCGAGGAGCATGGGCGATGCTTTCTCGTTCCCCTGGGAGGGCCTGTTTCTATACGCGTTCCCTCCATTGCCGTTGCTGATCCGGCTCATCAACCAGCTCAAGAGGTCACGGTGCAGGATGATCCTCGTCGCACCTGCGTGGCCGAGGCAGATATGGTTCCCGGACCTTCTGGACTTGTCAGCGTCCCCGTCAATCAAGCTGCCAGGGGACGCGGATCTTCTCTTCAGGGAAGGAGGCGCCATCCTCCATCACGACCCGAAGTCGCTGAACTTGCAGGCCTGGCTCCTGCAGCGTTAGAGTTTGGAGGATACGACATACCGGCCGACTGCAGAGAGGTTCTTGCAAAGGCCAGGGCGTCCTCGACTCTTAAATGCTACGGACACAAATGGAAGAGGTTCTCTGTCTGGTGCCACGCACAGAAGATTAACCCTCTACGGATTACGGCTCCCCAAGTACTGCCGTACCTACTGACGCTGGCCAAAGCTGGACTGGCGCACGCGTCCATCAAGATTCATCTTGCTGCGATCTCCCGATACACCTGAACCACGGGGCGGACGTCCTTGTGGTCTCATCGTCTGGTGAAAGAGTTCATGAAGGGACTGTTCAAATCGTTCCCGCCGGTGATGGCTCCGGCCCCGGCGTGGGAGCTCAACGTGGTGCTGACCAAGCTCATGGGACCTCCGTTCGAGCCTCTGCACTCGGCTCCGTTGAAGTTCTTGTCGTGGAAAACAGCGTTTCTTGTGGCCATCACCTCTGCACGACGGGTGGGAGAGATCCAGGCCCTTTCCAGCAAGGCCCCGTACTTGACTTTTCACGACACGAGGGTAGTGCTCAGTACGCACCCCTCCTTCATGCCCAAGGTGCCGTCGGACTTCCACCTCAACGAACCCTTGGTGTTGCCTGTTTTCTTCTCGTCGCCGGCTGAAAGGACTTTGCCCTCGCTGGATGTGGCTAGAGCGCTGAAGTTCTACGTGGACCGCACGAAGTGTTTTCGGAAGACGTCACAACTCTTTGTGAACTTTGGACCTGTCAATCAGGGGAAGGCTCTCTCGAAGGCTTCCATTTCCAGATGGCTCTCCGGCTGTATCATGTACTGTCATCGGTTGGCAAACTGACCGCTGCCTGGCCGCCGTCCGAGAGCCCATTCCACCAGAGCGATCGCAGCTACCACGGCGTTCCTATCTGGTGTGCCCTTGCTGGACATCTGCAGGGCTGCTACGTGGAGGTCGACGCACACCTTCACGAAATTCTACTGCGTCGATCGGGATTCCAGGGAGGAGTCCAGGGTCGGCCAAGCAGTGCTGCGCAACCTGTTCGCCTAAGGTGAGCCTGGTGAGGAGGTAAGATTTGCTTAATGTTGAGTTTGATGTAATGCTTAATGTTCAGCCTTTGCCACCTCCCGTGGTTGTGCATGTGTGTACTGCTATGTATTCTTTATTCATGAGCATGTGAATCCATGCCAGACCCCATGCTGGAGAAGGAACAAGTTACTTACCTGTAACTGTTGTTCTCCAGCATGGGTCTGACATGGATTCACATGCGAACCCTCCCGCCTACCCCTCTGCGGCTCTTCACTTGGTCATACTGCCACTTCACGTGCTACCAAATCTGAAGATGGCTGCCAGAGGCGGGGCTTAGGTAGAGGGCAGTCATTGGCTGTGGTCAGTATGACGCAGAGATCAGTGATTGGTTACTACTACGAAAGACAGATCAGAAACGAAACTGATACTGGGTTTTTCTGTACCGAGGATTCCCAGCCTGACGACGGGGAATATTCATGAGCATGTGAATCCATGGCAGACCCATGCTGGAGAACAACAGTTACAGGTAAGTAACTTGTTTCTTATCCTAACACACAGTTTCCAACTCCAGGCCAAGGGCTGGAAACATGTTGGATTTTCAGTACACCCCATATTAATAATCATGAAATACATTTGCATACAATTCTTTTAAATCTATGCAAGCTTTTTATCATGAATATTAATATCCTGAAAACCCGTCGGGATTCTTCCCCTCTGTCCTAACCTCTGCCATTGCTGCATTGAACCCCAACTGCTAGACGTACGAAGGACCTAATGTTCTCCCTTGGTTTCACATTGAAAACTCTTTTATTCATGTGGCAATGAAGTACGCTTGCCTGCAAAATGTCACTGTTTGTTGGGTCGACAGCCATTTGCCACACGATCTCACCTCAGGATTTCCTGTTGTGCCTTTTCAATCAACTTGGGGGGAGCGGAGGTTGTTGGGTGCGGGGGGGTAGTGTGCTGGGTATCACAGACCTGTGGTCCCAAACCCTCTATTGGTCATCATTCCCAGATGGGGTTTGCTGGCCCTCCAAATGTTCCCTCCCGTCAGTTATTGCAGAAACCAGCTTCACTTCATCTTTCCACTCCTGCTACAGGTGTGTTATGCTACACAACCAGGGTTCAATTCACATGGAAATTATCAAATGTCCATATTATCTTTCAAAAGGCACCAGTGCAGTTATCAGAAATGTTACTTTTGCATTTAAGATGGGCTTCACGTTCACTGACTCCAGGTACACCACATACAAAGGGACTTTATTTCCTTTGCGGGGTCAATGCCTACCTACGTTTATCCATGGACTGCGGATGAAGCTGTTATTTGGGTCATGTCTTGCCAGCCATTTGTCATTCAAAACTGTTTCCCTCCTTTCCACTTTTCAAGTAAAATTACAGTTGGGAAAGTTGTATAGATGGTATGGATACATCATCTCCAGATTAGCAATGAAACTGAACAGAAACTGTCTGACAAAACTGCCCAAGCTATTGGGAGCAATAGCTAATGATACTGAATCCTCTCTTTCTCTGCTCTCAGAGGAGCAGGTAGCCATCCGCACTATGGTATTGCAGAATCAATTGGCATTAGGCACCATTCTGGCCTCTAAAGGGGGCATCTGCACTCTTGTGAAATCAAAATGCCGCACTTGCATACTTAATTCATATAGTACCATCACTTATATTGTTTTCCATATACACAAAACCGTAACTGCCTTTTGTAAAGATGGCATCCCTGGATGGTCATTATAGTCCTGACTTTCCAGCACACTTGGCTCCTTAGGGGCTTCTATCCCACACACTGCCTTGATGATACTCATTCTCATACTGGGTGCTTACTGTTTACTCCTTTCCATCAGATATTTGTATACATGTGTTCGAAAGAAGTCTTGTAAGCCTACGAGAATAACACAAATGTTGTACCTAATGAAAACCACAGAAGAATTACAACACTGTGAGATGCAATTGTGTGAAATGTTTACCTTTGAAACTGTAAATGGAAGAGACTGGAATGAAGGTCTCGATTTGTGGTTGAAATTTTAAATGTGCTGTTATGCATTTAATGATCCTGTATGCCTTAGTCGCAAAGCTAACCTTGCTAGTATCTGCCATATTGAACCGTGTTGCTGTGCCTCAAATAGACCTAACCGTAAGTAAATATGTGCATGCCCTTACCCAGATATGTCCAAGTAAACGCCAAGATGCAGCTCCCTCACCCCCTCATTGTCTGCTCGTTCCTTACGTATTTCCATTCTGGCTTAGACAAGCAAGGTATAGCCTTTTTCTCACTTCACTCGGCGAGGGGGCTCCTGTTTGTAGATCGGAATAATACCATAATCTCACCTCCATCACTGCGACCATCATGTTACTGCATCTTTCCGTTTCCACAAAATTCTGACTCCCATTACTGAGCCCAAGCGGAGAGGTGGTTGCGGAGGTGTCCCCCGCTCCTCTTGGGTGTAGTAATGGGAGTCGGGGTTGCAGGGTAAGCGGGGGATAAAGTGGTTAAAAAGAAATGTTTTTAAATAAAAGGTCTCTGCAGCGTCAGTATCGACCCACGTAAGTGGGAGGAACCGATGCTGCAGGGATACAAGGCACTTGGCGATGCACACAGAAGTGCGCCGCCGTAAAGGGAAGTTGGGTGGGGGGGGGATCCGGCCTGCAGTATGCGGGCGAAAGTGATCTATCTAATCACTACGCTGTGCCATAATTGGAGTCAACATTTTCATCAGCGCAGTGATCATAGATTTTTGTATATCTAGCAACATTAGGCAGACCAGGCTCTGCCCGAGTCCTGTGAGAACTATAGTCTGGACTTGATACCGTTGACCTGATGTAATTGTATCGAAATGCATCAGCTCCATGTTGCAAGGTGTTCTCAAGCCGACATGAGAAGGTATTTAAAGCTTATTGTGTTGTATTGTGAGAAGATTGTAAAGGCAGTAGACAACCTGGTACATTTCATATTGTTGTCATCGAATGTTGTCTGTACGCGCCTTCCATAGAAGACAGAGCTATGTGAAGGTATACAATCAATATAACTTTGAGATGGGGAGTCGCGGGGGATGGGGGTGGGTTCCTGTACGGTGCTCTGTCGGGTCACTGGGAGCAGGGAGGTTTTGTCCTGTCCTGTGCTATTGAATTCTTGCTGGATGGTGACTTTTCCTGATCGCATAGTCGATTTAAGAGCTAAATGGTATTTCATGAAGCCTGAGGGAGATCGATACATCAGAGGGCAGGTCCCAAAAGGCCATACATTCCACAGAGACTGTGTGCAAAGATCTTAGAATCATATAACTCACTCAAGCATTGTTGTCTGGTAATAATAAGAGATATGTTGGTTTGCTATGTGGGAACTCAGTTTCAGGATTTAAAACAGCCTTCTCCCAACAGGTCAGTTTTTGGGTAATATGCTTGGGGTACACCTCATTTTTCTGTTTGCTGTGTAGACTTCTAAAGTGTAACGAGTCTGTGAGTGTTAGGACATTCTTAATGCAGTGAACATGAAAACCTAGCAGGAATTGGAGTAAAGGTCTTTTAGTGCCATATTATTTAGACTTGCACCACATATTATACACTTGTTGCTTAGTGTGCAAGTGCCCTGAGTCCATGATTTCACTAATAACTTTAGGACTGGTTGATCATAGGGAAAATGCCACTCCCTTAGCGTATCCCTCCAAACACTTAGGTGTAACCAATTGTTTGGTGAGATTTCAATTTACCTGGAACCATGTACCAAGGTAAGCATAACATTTGAGTGAAGCCAGAAAGCTGTAGTTTACAGAACTTAATATTTTTCTAGGCTTATGTGTCCTCTGGGTTAGCCCACCTCCTAATCACCAGGTCAGCTGCCCTGTGATATGAGCTACAATCTGAAAAAGAGAAGGAGAATTGGGGACAAGAGTGCACAGCTTTTTACATAAGAAGGTAGTTCCAATTCTAGTAACAATGACGTAAATTAATAACTGCCTCGAAGAAGAGGTATTATAAGTATTTCTGGTGCAAATGGCCTAGCGTCACAAAACCACTTGGGACACAATAAATGCAAAAAAACCAGAACAGCTTATTATATTACTAAGCAGTAAGCCCAGATGCACTCTTAAGGAACCGTAGTTCAAATCTTTAGGTCCTGCCGGATAGGCAGAAAGAGTTCTGTGTAGTGTTATTTGTGTATTCCTAAAGAATATATATACACATCACAGTTACAGTTTGAAGTATATACTGAAGACAGTCCTCCAAATAAGACAACATTCACAATGATTCCTAGAGATATAGTGCATTTTAATTGCCTTATCTCTGTTAGCTCAAGTGAAATTCCAAAGCAAAATTTCAAAAAAAGAATCATATATTACAAAATAGCAAAGTAATAAAGTAAAGTAAAGCACTGTACAATATGTGTTCACAACAATATACACTTAATTCAGTGTTCCATTGATAATAGCAGATTGGGTTTTTCCTAATTTCAGGAGACAATCTACAATCAGAAGCCCCTATTAGCAATTCACCGACGCGTTTCGGATCAAATGATCCATCTTCAGGGTGGGGGCTTGACTTTTAAAGTAACTCTTGGGAGGTATAATGTGAAAACTTATTTTCCAAGGTGCTTGTCCTATAAGAAATTGGAGAGGGACATTAGTATTAGTGGTATGGAAGAGGAGCTGAGTAAAAATGGCTGCAAAGACGGGCGAGATAAATGTTACTAACCTCATTCAGAGGGAAGCAGTGACACAACTCTTGCCTATCGAAAGAAAAAAGATGTGGGAAATGTCAAAATCGAACATACAGAAAAATGATCCAGACCAGATAATTAAAATGACAAGTTTTCAATGGATGCCAGATCCAATCACTCACCCAGTCCTGAACTGAAAGGCACTTCGGACTGGGACGCGGCTGGAGAGACCCTACGGAGGGATAAGTGTGTAAATACCACTCTAATTTAAGGCATGACTGAAAAACCATATCTATCCTAAAAATTCTAAGGGAGATACTTGACAGAGCTGTATATACAATTCAGAAGCCTTACCAGATGGACGGAGATACACGGACAGCGCCAACCTCCAGCAGCGAGCACAACTCGACTGCGAGTGGCGTTCCGTGTTGTCAAGGGAGCCCTGCTCATGCACATGAGGGCCTCGAAGAGGTCGGCCATCTTTGTGTGGGCACTATGTGCGTGTTGCGTTATCATGGTAACGGCAGACGCTTATTGGTCATGAATCGGTAAGCAAACATGTACGCAGCGAATTTTAAGGTGATTAACGGACAACTATATGCGGGGGTCTCTAATAAAATGCCCTAATCCTCCGGACAGTGACAGGAGAATGCCAGGTGTGTGCCGTGCAAGTGGGGGCCAAGAGCGCAAGCACCCTTCTGGGGTGGTGCACTGGGCGCCCCCATCTTGCATCGAATTCGGGGAAATTGTAAGCAACTCAAGGTGAGGGATTTCCAAAAGACCGTTCATTGACCTCAAGCTGAGGTCGATAGAATGCTGGTAGATGGAATGCAAGTGAGGGCCCTGAGCGCAAATCCCCCAGTGGGGGGGGGGGTACGCTGGGCGCCCCCATCTTGCATTGTATTTGAGAGAAATATATGGGATGATTTAAGAAGGGGGTCTCAAAAAGCACTGCTAATGTCACAGATGGAGGTAGTGACTAATCTGGCAAAGGGGTAAAATGCCTCAGTGGAGGCTAAAAAGTCATTGAAATAAAAACAGTCTCAACTTTAAAACTCTTCTAACCAGCACAGTGTGCCTGCCTACAGTTGACAATATCCGTATGTTGCATCTGTGTGTGTCAATAGATATCAAACACTACCAGTTGGGATGGGTCATATGTCACAACACAGAGTGTAAATCGCATAATTATTATTATTTTTTTTTTATTACTTGTATATAATCAAAAATCAGATTTTTACAAGAACTGGTTCCACTCGAAGCGAATACCCTTTGCATAGCGGATAGTTTTACAGTAGTATGAATCACAGTCTCAAGTTTCTATAAGTAAGGAATCGACGTCCGTGCTAATTTTTATCTTTTCGATTGCAAATTCCAGAAGTTTGGCGGTTGCCATGTGCCATCGAGTCTTTTCGCCGTTGATAATGCGGTTCCACCAGATGTCCTCATTACCCGCAAATGAGGTGGCTGTCAGAGAACTGAAGTAAGCGATTCTGGGTTGGTGCAAAGCAGGGCAGCACATCAGTAGATACCTTACTGATTCAGTCTGTTCAGAATTTTGGCAAAGTCTGCAGGTTTTTTCCTTTGATCCTGTTCTGATCGCTAGAATTTCTTGCGTCGGTAACACGTTCAAACGGGCTTTCAAAAAGGTTCTCATGAGATTTACTGGGGTATCTTTTGCAGTAAGCCATTGGTTCGTTCAGCTTATTTGTATTCATAGGCAGGTGGACTAGAAGTTTGTTAGTAGTCGCTTTGTCAATGGTGGTGATCCAGTCCAAACAATCCAGTTTGGTTTTAATCCTGGTTGGGTTGTTCATCAGTTCTTCTTCCGTACAGGCAATTAAGTGGAGTTTTTGTTTTTGTTCCATGGCTCACTTATTCATAAAACGGTTATTGCCTTTTCCAATTTCTTCAGCTATCATGTGATAGATTTTCAGGCTATCTGGATGGATGACTTTCCTATATAGCTGTAGAGTACTGTGGTCCACCACTGCTTTCAGGGATATGAGGCCAAGTTCTCGTCTGATCGGCGCTACTGGTGTAGAATTAGGTAGTCCTAGAACTGCTCTCCAAATTAAACCTTCAAGTCTTAACCAGAGATGTGAAGGAATTGACGGTGTGGCATCCATGCCATACGTCAGAGAAGGAATGATTTTTGCCTTGTAGAAACTGATCGCTGGTTGAAGTGAAAATTTGCCATATTTTCGATCAACTGCTCTTAGTTGGGCGGCTAGGTTCTTTGCCTTGGCCCAAAGAGTAGCTTGCATGTTCCGGGATTTCTTTGTGGTATCGAGTTGGACTCCTAGGTATTTAAATGAGTCAACCACTTCGATTTTTGTCTCGTTGAGATGCCATCGAAAACGATCTTTCTTTTTGCTCCCTGGTTTTTGCAAGATCATTATTTTTGTTTTGGATTTATTGATCTCGAGGTTATTGTCAATGATGTAAGTTGAGAGATTATTAAGTTGACGTTGCAGACCGACCTGGGTTAGATCAAGTAGGATCAGGTCGTCCGCGTACAGAAGTCTGGGAACCCTTGTAGAGCCTATTTTTGGAGGAAAAGACCTTATCTGTTCCTGGCTGTCTTTGAAGTCTCAGAGGAAGGATATAAACAGGGCGGGGGCCAAGGGGCAACCTTGCTTCACTCCTCGAGAGGTCGGTATGGACTTCGAAATAAGACCTTGATTGTTTAGCCGGACCTTTATGCTGGTATTCGTGTGAAGACTGATTATAGGTTCCAAAATGCTTTCTGGGCAATGCCATGTCCTCAGTTTCGACCACAATTTTGACCTGTCCACTCTGTCAAAAGCTTGGGACAGTTCGACGAATGCTAGAAAAATCCAAGGTGCTCCTGTCAAAACTCTTTCCTTCAGTACATTCAAACACATTATGTTGACGCTGGTGCTCGCATTTTTTTGAAATCCTGTTTGCAGGGGATCGAAGCACATAAGAGGCAGAAGCCCATTTCTGGAAATGTAACAGAAGGATTGAGGCGAGCACCTTCCCGATGACGTCGAGAAGGGTTATTGGCTGATAGTTCAGGGGATCCTCTCTTGCTCCTTTCTTAAAGATCGGGACGATCACAGCATTCGTCCATGAGTCCGGAATCGTTCTTCTTTCTTTGCAGAGTTTGAAAATTGAGCTGATGAGGATCGACCACTCGTCCGGATGTTGTTTTAAATCACAGTTCGCGAGGCCATCCGGCCCGGGCGCTCTTGATGACTTCAATTTCAAGATTATAGACTTGATGTCTCTAATGTCAGTCTGGTCCACCCAGGTTGAGACCTCTGTACGCTTTGTTTCTTCGTCGTAACCTTCTGCTGAATGAAATAAGTTCAAGAAATGGGCGACCCATTTTTCTTCCGGTACTGGATTTATCATGTGCGAGTTTGAGAACTTATTCGATTTATTGATAAGTGACCAGAAGTCGTGGGATTTTTTGTTTAAGAGGGCCTTCAGCATCTCTTCGGCGTCCAATTGATATAAGAGACTTCTTTCGTTTCTCAGCCATTGCTTGAAGTTTCTTGTTTCTACTTTGAGGGCTTCCCAATCTATTGGTAGGTTCGATGATACTGCCACTCTTTTCAATTTTCTTAGGAGTTTCCGTTTAGCAACCAAGGTTGCGTTATATTTATGGGTGTGTTGTATACTTCGGGTATTGGAAGTCTTCCCAGGTTTTTTGAAAGCCAGCAGAAGAGGAATATAGCTCGATCTGGCCACTCCGTTTTGTAGTGCGGGATCTGATGTTAGGCTGACAAATTGTTCTGTTAGCTTACGAATATCTGGAGCGATCATTCGAAGACGAGTTTGTTGCAAATTTGTCTCGATTTGAGTTTCGTAAGTTTGCAAAATGGTCCCTTTATTTCTGCAGGTCAGATTCAGTAGATTATGATCACTGTACTTCGTTTTAATGACATTAAATGAGACTAGGTTGGAGTACACAGGATCAGAGACAAAGATGTAATCCAGGGTGGCTGATGACGTGCCACGTTCCCAAGTTGATATCAAGGCTTCTGAATCTGTTAGAGTAGCTGAGTTGAGGAGATTTCGGGATTTCATAGTGGCGCTCCATGCGAAACCCCTATCTAAAGCAGAGCAATTGATGAGATCTTGTCTTTCTGGAGCGTTAACTATAAAGCAGTTCGCATTGAGGTCACCGCAGATCACAATGTTAGAGGATTTGTATTTGATAGTGATTTCATCAATTATAGTAGACACTTTCTCACACATGTTCACAGTAGAGGTCTTTTGGGGGTTCCAGTAGACGTTAATAATTGCTACCGAGTCCTGTATTCTGGGCTTAGTTGACGGAGTTTCAGAGTTCCATGTGGTCAGAATAGCCAGGATTTCATAGCAACGGGTAATGACTTTTGTGATGGTTATACCGGATCCAATGCGGGTAGCTATTAATATTCCCGACGAAGGACGACCCAATGCTCCTTTAGAAATTGGAGATATTTCTATGCAATAACCATCAAGGGCCGGTTTTTCACATAACCACGTTTCTTAAATGCATATAATATCATAGGGACTCAGATCCTGACTGTCAGACTTGGTGAGATGAACGTGGCCTCTAGTGTTCCATGAAGCTATGCTTATGGTTTTTCTCAAGGGTAGTTGCTGAGATGATTTGGATGTAAATGACGTCACCTTTACGTCCCCTGGTGGTTGCTATCTCTTTACCCCTGGAGTCAGGACACTGCGGAACCAATTCCATTTGTTTTTCTTGGCTGTTATTTCGGGCTCAATCGGCGTCTGCTTTATGATTTTACTTGAAATTCTCTCGTTCGGCAAAACCTCTTTGCTGTCTTGATTTCTCAACCGTAAGGTTGGGGAATGTCCATGGTACCGTTCGGAATTGTATTTTTGTCTGCGGTCTTCTCTGTGCTCTACTCTCTCAGCTCTCCTTGGAGTTAGTCTTCGGCGTGTTGTTGCAAAGCTTCCTTCTGCTGGTGATCTGTTATTCGTCGAGCGCTTTTTAGATGGTGATGTTGGACTTCTGCCCCTTCTCACTGATCTATAGAGGTCTTCTGTGCGTGACTTAAATCTATAGTTTTTTTTCGGAGATGCTCTGTAGCTGTCTTTTGACAGTTCTTTAAAGTTCGAGGAGGGCATCTCGTAAAGGTTAAAGCCCAATAGGGCTAGTTCAGCAAATATGTCATGTTGTAATTCATCCAGAGCAGATTTTTTAATATGTAGATAGGCCTTCACTTGGTTCTTTCTGTGGTATGGTTCGATCAGAATAAAATCGGCCGATTGTAGGTTCTGTAAAGTTTTCACCTTTTTGAGTGTTCTCAAAACCGTATTTCGGTTTAAAATCATGTAACAGTCATTTGAGGTTTTTTGTTCGATTTTAAACAGACGGGTCGGAGGTAGAGACTCCCTGCTTAAATTGACTTGATTCTCCAGTCCGCGTCTCGATGCACTCGGATTCAGGTTGGTTTGGCTTAATACAGGTAATGATGCTGTTTGTTGATTCGGGGTCATTGTGACCAAAGAGGATTTGGTTAGTTTATGGTCGGTTGGAATTTGTGTAGTAGATGGAATAATTTCAATTCTAGTGGCTTGGTTCGGTGATGGACCTTCAGTTAGGTCCAGATGTTGAGTTATGTTCATCAGCGAACTCTGAGGCAGGAATTTGTCGGTAGATTTTGGAGAGGAAGAGATGCAGATAACCGAGTTGTTTGAGCTTAGTTTTTGCTGTGGTGTGGTTGATTTTTCTTTCGATGACTCTTTTTGTTTTGTTCTCACTGCCATCAGAGGGTCAAGAGCCGACACTATTTGTGCATCATTGGTGGTCATCTCATTAGCCGTGGAGATTTTCAGCAGTGGTTTACTATTAGTGCTCTGCGTTGTCTTTTGTTGATTTTCCACTGATCTCTGATGTTTAGCCACTACTCGATTTGATTGTTTGGGCTTTTCCGTTTGTCTTTTAAAAATCGGGGCTGGGTCAGGAGAACATGCCACAACTTCTGTTTGAGTCTCTTTATCCAGTGCTGCTGGTGTAGTTGCTTTGAGACAATTTGAGAGCTCTTCTAGTCTGCTCAGCTTTAAGTCCCACATCGCACTCTGCTCTCTGTTTCTTTGTTCCAGGGCTGTAATGAAACCTTCAACAAATATCATTTTGCCATGTATCATTGCAGTAAGAACATTGCTGTCTTTCAGTGAGTCATTGATGGCTTCATACAGCTTTCCGAATGGGGCTAAAGCTATTGTGATTGCGGACATGATTATTGGCAAATCAGGTTTTTTCGAGGGCGATGACTTGTTTTCCGGAGTTGTGATTTCACTCAATTTTCTATTTTTTGGCGGAGATCTGGGCCGTGGCGTGTAATGGGGCGATGGATCTGATGATTGTAAATGGTCATCTATTTGAGACGAAACCTCATCTGGAATGAGGTGATCAACCAGAGGCTGAATTGGACAGGACGTCAGCGGTGTACTGTCTCCCGATTTACGCACTCGTATGGGAGTAGAGGAAATTTGATTGTCATATGATAGTCCAGGATCTTTGGGGCGTGAAGACTTGCTTGCATCAGGGGTGCTGGTTTCCAAAGCTGAGGTGTTGTGGGTACCCCTTGAATTCATGCCCTTTGGATCGGAAATCACTCCCTGTAGTTCAGAGTCTTTATTCACGGGGTCGCCCGAGGGCACTTCATTAATGCAGTTTGCTGCTTTCCTTTGCGGGTCGGGGGTCACTCTCTGTGGTTCAAGATCTACGTTCACTGCTTTACACCGGAGCACCTCGTTATTTAGATTTGCCGAAACCTTTTTCGGTGCCACTTCAGATCTAGGCGGACTAAAAGGCTCTCTCAATCCCATTAATTGGTTTTGAATTGGTGATTGGGTCCGGCGTGAATCGGAGTCCCCGACATTAATTTTCTTGCTTTGCTCGTGGGCGGGAGGTCCTGGATAGCCTCCAAAATTTCAGCATCTGAGAGTTCTTTCGTCTGGTCCAATTTTCTTTTAGATTGCTTGTTTATGAAGTCTTTCAGGACACTGGACAGAAGAGGGGCTGGTAAAGTTGACTTCCCTGCTTTCTTTACTTTACTTATTTTTTTCCTTGTATTTGTTTTGGACTTTTTGTTTCTTTTATTGATTTGTTTAAAAGCCTTTTTAGGGTCTAGGGTTTTTGAATCAGACATAGGGTGAGCCTGTACAGCAATTCCAAAGGGTCATATGTCATAACCTAGAGTATACATTACAGGGATACTCAACAGTATACCCATCAATCGCACCATTGCATGCGAGCTACAAACCAAATAACAAAATACATGCATGTAACATTTTACACATTTTTTGAACACTAAATAGTGTCTTCTTGCCAGTCCGTATGGGTGCCCCTTGCCGGTAACCTGGCTAACCTCAAAGAAAGCAACGTACAAATATACAGATTCCATGATAACAGTATACAAAACAGTTTCTGGCTCATGTGGTATTGAAAGCAGGGCCCTTTTGGGGAAAGAGTCTCTATGTAAAACCAATCTAAGGGGATCATTATAACAACACATTAGATCGAATTCCAAATTCATCCCACGAGGGTGTAGCAAGTCCAAAAGTTCTATCCACAAGATTTCACGTTGTGCTAGTTTGTGTTGCAAATCCCCCCCTCTCCTCCCTGATGTTACTTGTTCAGGAATGACACACTTCAGTTGTGCCACTGTGTGTCTTGCCTCTGCAAAGTGGACTGAGACCGGTGATTTCAAGCTTTTGGTGCGTATATTCGGCTTGTGCTCAGTCCATCTTGTTTTGGCTTTTCTGGTGGTCATTCCAATATAATAGAGACCACACGGGCATTTAAGTGCATAAATTACATTCTGTGCATCACAAGTAGAGGAGTGTCTTAGCTGTATGTGTTTGCCTGAGTGCGGATGCGTAATATAGTTGCCTTTTATGATGT
This sequence comes from Ambystoma mexicanum, assembly GCF_040938575.1. Taxonomy (NCBI): domain Eukaryota; kingdom Metazoa; phylum Chordata; class Amphibia; order Caudata; family Ambystomatidae; genus Ambystoma; species Ambystoma mexicanum. The sequence continues at coordinate 1,025,529,357 of NC_090923.1, read as the reverse complement.
TCCCACAATGCTGGCAGTTGTAACAAGGTATTGTACCTTTATATTGGGATATGGTATTTGGCAAGGAAACTTCAGCCTTCACTAAACTCTTTCGTAAGGACTTGCTGTTTCTATAGGCAAACGTGGGGAGTTCAGGAAACAGATGTTGGAGCTGGGGGTCTAGCTGCATCATTGGCCAGTTTTTTAAATAATGTTCTTGATTTTAGTACTCTGCACTGAGTAGGTAGTAACATACACTAAGGGTTCTCCAGGCTTTGTTGGTTTGGGCACCAGTAGGGTATCCCGATTGGTGTTCTTGACTTTGTTTGCTATGTCTGAGATAAGGACCGGATCATATCCTCTTGCTGTGAACTTTGATTCCAATGTACTTGCTTGTCGTTCATATTCAATGGTGTCCGAGATGTTCCTTCTATATCTTAAAAACTGACTTGAAGGGACACTGTCAATGGTACGTTTTGGATGAAAGCTGGTGGCAAGTAAAAGACTATTCCTGTCCGTTTGTTTAGTGTATATCCTGGTTTCCAATTTGGCTTCAGCAACATAGATTTCTACATCCAGAAAATGGATGATAGTGGTACTTGTTGACGTAGTGAATTTAATCCGAGGATTCATGTCATTCATCATTGTGAAAAAATCATCTAGTTCATCACTATACCGAAGACATCGTCTATGTACCTGACAAAAAGTGATAGGTGTCTTGCCCATCTTGGCGAGGAAAGGACATGTTCATGCTCTAGATAATGCATAAAGGCATTGGCATAACATGGTGCCATAGCCGCACCCATGCTAGTTCCCGATGTTTGGATAAAGTACCGGTCCTGGAACCTGAAGAAATTGTTAAGGACTAGTTTCAAGAGTGTAAGGACAAACAGTCGATCTCCTTGGCATTTGTCAGATCTTAGAAAAAGCCATTCTATTGCTTCAAGTCCTGCTTCATGGGCAATATTTGTGTACAAAGATGTCCCGTCCATCGTGAACATTGTATCTCTTCCATCAAAATACTGTACATTTTTTAATTGTTGTAAAAAATGCATTGTGTCCGTCACATAAGTAGACGTTTCTTGGACTAGTGGTTGCAGTATTTTGTCAAGGTATTGTCCCAAGGGTTCAAGGATACTATTAGTTGCCGCTATGATTGGACATCCCGGCGGCTTCAACAGTCTTTTATGTATCTTTGGTAAAATATAGATTACTGGCATAATCGGGTGTTCGTTTTCAAGAAAACATCTTATCTGAAATGACGTCATTTTCCTCTGCTTCATCCAAAACTTTTGATCAGGGCTCTCACTGTTTCTGTAAAAGCCAACCCACATTCCCTTTTACTGCTTTTAAGCAGTTTGTCTGTACTTTCTTATTCTCTAAATAAATTCCCCAAAAAAGGCATCCAATTCCTGAAAGGTGGCCCCCGGGATGTGAATAGAGATAGGTAAATATGTTTTGGAAGGGCATTTTGCTTTGGGGCATTAGTACTTCCCATAAAACAAAAATGGTAAGACGCCCCACCTCTTAAGATCAAGTTTGATACGCTTGGCTACACATCCAAAATTGTATGCGTATAGCTGGCTTCTATCCAAAGTCATCCAAACTCAGGTATTTAGATGTATTTGTTTGGATTGTGAAAGGAAATGCCTGCCTGGGGGCACTGGAGTTTTGACCTGGCCAGTGGTAAGAACTCACTCACTTTTGGTAACCTTATACTTTTGTTAACCTTGTAGCCCGCTACACCCTGTATCTATCTAAAATATCCAGAAAGGCGATTAGTGTTTTCTCAGGTTGAGACATAAACAAGAACACATCCGCAGCATACAAGGGTATCCTATGTATACAAGGATACATACATACAAGGGTATCCTATGGTCTATTGCTCTCAATTTCATACCCTTGCACAGCAAAGATTGCTGGCTAGAACATGCCAAAAGTTCAATAGTGAGAGTGAAGAGTAACAGGGACAATGAGCACCCCTGTCTAGTTTCCGAATATAATCTAAACTCTGATGAGGAAACACAATGTTAATGGTGGCCTGGGAGGATTTGTATATTATTTTGACCCAGGTAAGGTAGTTACCACCAATGGCCGTTTGTTTCCACTGTACAGAATAGGAAATCGCAGTTCACCCGATCAACAGCCTTGGCATCAAGAAAAAGTATTACAACATCCCACATGTGATTCTACAACCACATTGAGTACTCTCCAAACCTTAGCAGGGGAATGCCTTCTATGAACCAAACCCTGTCTAATCATTATGAATAATATTTAGTATCCAGTCTTTTGGCCAGGCATTTCACAAATGTTTTTATATCACTACTTATTAGCAAGATTGGTCTGTATGATCTGCATTACGCCAAGATATTTTCTTGTTTAGAGAAGAATACTATACTGGCATGGTAGAATGCAGGCATTAGGTCCTGAGAGGATATCACATTGTTGTAAATCACTGTTTATTGGAGCCAACACTTGCCTCAACATATTTTTACAGATCAATGGGAGGCCCATTGAGACCACACGCCTTCCCTTTAGGCAAGGCTATTATTGCTGCAAGCACTTCTTTCTCTGTAAAATCAGCCTTCATGACAGGAAGCTCCTCTGTTGTCACAACTGGAAAATGAATACCTTGTGAATATCTCCCTGCACGCATCCTGCTGTCTCGGCCATTATGCGTATGTAACTCTGTTGAATTTTACAATTTGCTCATTAATAGTTTGCATCTAACACAGCTGGGGACCAACCAGGTATTTTGTTATATTGTAATTCTATTCTTTAAGGTAAATGTAAATTAAGAGAATATGAGGTTCTGTCTTGCTCTGGGTATCTTACAAAGTTACATGGGCAGTGTCTATCCACAGTGAGGGTACCCCTTATTTGCCTCTCAAACTTGAAATAGGTCTCAGAAAAGAGATGGGGTTAATTCTGTATTTCTCTATGCAAGCCTGTTTCGAGCAATTTTCTCTTCATCAGGACATGTGAATAGTGTTGTTAATAACAAGTGATCATATTGTTAATTGTGACATCATTTTATCTTATACCATTGTTTGGTGAACACATGGTTTTTGGCATCATTTTAAGTTGGGAATCTTCATAGGGAGTACAATCAGGGAATGGTCTGAAATCACCCTGGGTTTATTCCCACATTGTCCCACCTTCCACTTCTCACGAGTAAACCATAGATTTATCTGGTACTGTGATCCATGAAGATGGCAGTAGAAGGTGTAGTCCTTCCTATTTCAGTATAATGTATGCCATAAAACAGTCGAACCCAATTTGGCCATAAGGTCACTCATCGCTCCTGCTGCACTTGTGGCAGTTCGGAGAGTCGATTGAAATGTATCTAGAGTAGGAGAGAGTACATTGAAATCTCCTCCTGGATGAGTATTGTACACATTTTGCAAACAATTCAACAAAGAAGGAAGGTCCATCTCCTACAGGGGCATACACATTAAACAGCATAAAGAGTCTTGATTTTATTAAAGGCACTGAGGCGAGCATTATGCTTCAACTTCTTTTATTATTATTCTTCAGCAGTTTTAAATCTTTCAACTTTCTTTCACTTTTTTTTTAAACAACATTAGGAACTTCAAGTCCATTTTCTTAACTTCCTTCTCCCTGGTCCTAGCATCACACCTCCTGCCTGGGTCCCTTCCTCTTCTTTTGATGCTGATAACGACACTCCACGAAAGAACGTCTCATCTAAGCAACTTGAGATGAACGCCAATGAAACATGACACATGGGCCTGCTGTCAAACCGAATATGATCTCTCCTGTCTGCCGATCTCGGCCGATGCCTTCACTCAGGTCTTTCAATCAGACATTCTTTTGCTCTTCCCTTGTGAGGCTAGAAAGAACAGTATGAGGGAGGGCATATGCTCTGCACCCTTTAGAACACTGACCTATCAAGTCATCTAGCCAACTGTGCATATGATGGGTGAGAATAATGCACGTCCCTGTCTTTAATAGAATCAAGACTCCCTGAACTGTAAGCCTGGGTAATCTTCATTCTATGTGAAGGATCAGAGGCTAGCATTATGCTTGTTCCAAGCTGTGAACCATTGTCTCTGCCACTGATGTTATTGGCTTGAAGTAAAATGCTCTCTAGAGATTTAATCATTCATCCAATCTGCAACCTGCAGAATATCCTGCAAGCTTTCTCTTGCCACAAAGTAGAGGCGTCGCTAGGGGGTGGTTTGAGGGGGCTATAGCCCTGGATCTTTTAGTTGTAGCCCGGATAGAAGTTCGCAGGCTACAACCAGAAGGCTAGCTAGCCTGAGTCCCGACATTAGCATAGCCCTGGATCTTTTCCAGACCTATCAATAACGCTGTCATAAAGACTTTGGAAGCCATCACCCCCCTGACAGAATGCATACCAAATATGGACATATCAACCCCTGCTTGCACCATTACCTCGTGAGCCCATCTAGCTATGGAGGCCTCCGCCACTGCTTTAAAGGGTTTCCTGCGCACTGTGAATAGCTGCGTCTTGCCAGCTGGTCTCATCTCAACCTTCCTGATCTTGCACTCTTTAATGCATGACACTACACAAAGCTGGGGCTCGGTAGGCAAGTAAGGGTACGAGATTGAGGAACAGTTAGTCTTTGTCTTCTTTGCCATTGTAAATGTTACTCCCTCCGGTCCGTAAACCTTTCGAGGGCCTTGACTTCTGAAACTGTTTTGCAAAAGTCTAAGCATAGCAACACCGCCAGCTTCCCTGACAGTTGCGCTATCAACAGATATCTGTTCGGATGTGCCCTGATGAGAACCATGTTAACAGCCCAGAGGTCCCCTTATTTCAGGAGCGGAGGCGCTCAATAGCTCACTCCTTTATTTAGCCAGACTACGGCTGGGTGATAGCCTACCATTTTCCCTTCGATGAGGCTATGACCAACCGATAGGGCTGATCTGTAAACTCCCAGCATTCTGAAGGGCTTCCCGTTTGCTGCCACTAGGGAAGCTAGGAAATTAAGTACTTGCTCTATATGTGCCGAAACGGGATGAAGAGCCTGTCATTGACACCAGTTCTCCCACTTGTTCCATGCAGCGTTATAGCTCCTGAGGGTGGCGGGCGCCCATGATGGTTTGGTAAACTTGGCAGCCTGGCTCAAAATGCCCAGCATGCTCCATCACCCGACACCCTGCTGGCCAATAGCAGAATGTTCCCTGTCACACTCCCAGGGTGAAACCTCCCAGTTGGGTATGTGAGCAGGTCTTGCTCCTGCGGAAAAGCTTGAGGAAAATCCGGCGAAAGTTCCATCAGACCTGGCAACCACGCTTGTGACTTCCATGCGGCGGCTACGATCGCACCCTCCGCGCTTTCCCTGCAAATCTTCCCCAATACCCTGCACGGCAATGGAAAAGGTGGAAACGCGTACTGGAGGTTCCCTTGCCAACTGTGAAGGAATGTGTCCATCCCCATAGCGTCTGGATCCAACCTACAACTGACAAATCTGGGGGTCTTGGCGATCGGTCTGGAGGCAAATAGATCGATGTCCATCGGTCCCCAGACTATGCCTAACTTCAGGAACACTCCCCAGTCCAGCTTCCAGTTGCAGGCATCTGTTGGGTACCGGAAGTTCCAATCCGCCACTAAATTTTGGGCCCCTGGCCGATATTCTGCTGTGACTGATATCCTGTAGTCTAGTCAGTGGTGCCAGAAGTCCTTTGCTAAGCTGGACTTTGTGCCCCCTAAATGATTTATGCAGTGTACTGCTGACACGTTGTCCATTTTCAGAAGAATGCTGCAGTTTACTTTGTCTCTTAACGCTTTGATGGTGAACGACCCAGCTAATAGTTTGAGACGATTGAAATGTAGGTCTAATTCTTTTGGGGCCCATTTTCTGCCTGTCTCTACGGACCCACATCTGCCTCCCCAGCCTGCTCTGCTGGCATCAGATTCTAGAACTAGTTCTGGTACGTTTCTGAAGATGGCACTGCCGTTCCATGCTTCCATATTTTGGAGTCACCACTCCAGCTCTCTTCTCCCCTCCTGATCTAAGGGAATCATCTGGCGAGACTTCGCCCCATATGTAGATCTTTGGTCTATAGTGTCGTCAGGGCTCTGTAATGCAATGGCCCCTGGAATATAGCTTCAATGGAGGAGGCTAAGAATCCTACGATCATTGCTTGAGTCCGCAGCGATATCATCATTCTTTTGAGGCACACTGTGATTTCTATCTTGATATCCCTTATCTTCCTTGCTGGTGTCTACAACGAACCCTGGGAAGTCCATCCTCCTGCAGAGCTTTAAATCTTACTTCTCTTGATTGATTAGAAATCCCAGGAATACTAGGAGGCCCCTCACCCACTGGGCCTGTTCTACTAGTTCGTCCCTGTCTACCACCAAGATCAGAATATGGTCCAGGTAGACTATTGTCTGGATACCCCTCACTCTGATCGCTGCTGTCACAGGTCTCATCAATTTGTTAAAAGCCCATGGTGCTGATGAAAGACCGAATGAACCACCAAAGCTGATCTCCCTATCTGAAGCTTAACCATGATCTGTGCTCTTGTGCTACCTGAATTGTAAGGTATGCGTCTTTCAGGTCTATACGGGTCAGCCAGTTGTTTTTCCCGTTTATGTCTGATGAGGTGGATGCCCTCCATCTTGAAGTGTATGTACGCAACCCACCCACTGAGTTCTTATCACAGGTCACGCTTTCTTTCCTATGGACTAGAAACATGTTGCTGATGAACGTTGCTTCCTCCAGGTTGCTGCACTCTATTGCCCTTTTCTCAGAGTTTTTGCAACTTGCTTTGTAGTGGCTGGGATTCCCTTAAGGATGTGTGAATGCAGGGCGGGGCAAATGCCTGCGTGGGCATCTCTATAAACTCGAGGTGAAAGCCCTGCAAGCATCTTTGGATAGCGCACACCACTTGTATGCACTCTTTGGTTCTCCCACCTACTGTGAGATAGGACCTGGGGATGTTTCACTCCTGACTGCCCTACCTGGAATCTGCTGTAACCTCTTCCTCTACTGCCTCTTGTACTTCTCCACTGCGCTGAGAAGAACAGATCTTGCTGGCGTGACTCCCAGTATTGTATTCTGGCACCCTAAGGTCTTCTGTACGAAGAGTGACAACCGGTCGGACTACCTCTTTAATGACCGGCCCTGGCAAAAACTCTATTTGGGAAGATTTTCTCTATAGAGGATTGATCTTTCTTGTGTGCCAAATTCGTCCTGATGTAATTGCCCATCCCTTTGGCAAATGCCTTGCTCAACTGGAGTCCTCGTGCTGCTTCCCCTGCTTTGTAAGACACAAGGTCTCCTCGCTTGGAATCAGTTTTGAGTAGTAGACCCCTTTCTCCAGCATGGGGTCTGGCATGGATTCACATGCTCATGAATATTCCCCGTCGTCAGGCTGGGAATTCTCGGTAAAGAAAAAATCTGTTTCAGTTTCGTTTCTGAACTGTCTTTCTACTAGTAACCAATCACTGGTCTCTGGGTCATACTGCCCCAGCCAATGACGGCCCTCTACCTGAGCTCCTCCTCTGGCAGCCATCTTCAGATTTTTACCGCACATTCAAGTGTTGGGAGTCCTCGTGCTGTACCTCTCGAGCTTTTACTGTGTTTAGCGAATTTTCAAAGAGATGTCATCAAATTATTCGGTCAATCGAGACTCAAGCTCCACCGTTTCTATTTCCGATCAACGGGGACCCGTTTTGGATTTTTCTACGCCCCTCAAGGGTGAAATTTTCATCAAATTTCACTTCCCGGAGGCTTCTGGAAGATCTTGAGGCCTACCCCGCATGGAAATGGCCCAGGAAAGAGGAAACACGGCGCCCGGACCCAAGCTCTTCAGGAGCTACCCTGGATGTGGACTGCGAATGTCTTCAAGGAGGATGAACATTCTCGATGTCTCTACTGCCTTCATGAAGACAAAAACGCACGTGGAGAGGGACTGTGCGCTTTGCAAGAACATGTCCGAGCGGACGATGAGGGATCGTCGTACCCGCCTCACCAGCTGGCTGGAGGGGAAGAGCCCAGCAGCGGGTGAGAAAAAGTCTGAGCCGTCTTCTAAGTCCTTTAAGGGCGCTCCCGCAACGGGGGCCCAATAAAAGGCTAAGCACCGCGAGTCCGCGGACACCGGGAGCGCCGAACGGTCGGGCTCCTCGGCTGCCAGGCAGGGTGAAATTTCACCGACGCCATCAACCACGAGCCAACGCTCTGGCTCGGGAAAGAGGAAGCGGATGACCCGGGTAGGCTTCGGGAGAAGTCCCAGTCGATCCAGACAACAGCCGAGGGGGAGCGAGGTGGTGACCCTCCCCCCAAGGTGAAGGCCTCAAGCGCATCCAAGGTCGTGAAGGCCTTGATTCACCCGGCTAAGGCCTCTATCGAGGGAGTCGTGGTGCCCCTGGCGAAGCCTGTGGAGGCTACCCCAGTGGAGGCGACCTCAGGGCCTAGAGTTTCCCTGCCACCGCAGAGGGAATCCTCTTTTCAGCCCATCGATAAGACCCCCGTGAAAACCCCAGTGGGAAAAGAGTGGGGTGGCCGGTGGCCATCACGGACACAGATACAGCCTCTGAAGAGGAACTGGCTGGAATCGTGAAGATCCTGAATAAGAAGTTTAAGGAGGTCTGGTCCCACAGGAAGGATCCCGAAGAGGCGGATGAGGAAAGCGACGGCGGTGGCGACAAGGAACACGTGGAGGCGGAGGATTCCACTCCCCAACCGTTGCGCCCTTTTGCAGCCGGTCCCTGGGCCACAAGACAATTTAGGGGTGATCTTGATGGCGATCCAGGCTTTGTGTACGGAGATGAGGACAAGGTTGCCCTTACCACCAACGGACGACCCTGTGGAGCCTGGACCGTCAGAAAGCCCTCCAAACAAGCGGAGGAGAATTCATCCACCCCCTCCTTTCCAGCCTTCTCGGCCTGCACAGCCTTCTTCCCCATCTCCTGAGCTGAGGGATGATACGGGAACAGAGACAGCCACGACGGGGACGGATGACGTCGGTGGTGACGACGGGATGGACCTTCCATCACCCCCTGCTCGGGCCTCTCGGCCCGACGAAATCGGCTCCTTCCACGCCATGATCGCCAGGGCATCCAAGCTCTTCCAGCTCTGCCCCTTGGAAGAGAAGAAGGAAGGTTTCCTCTATCAACAACGGGAGGCCAAAAGGAGGATGTCCTCTCGGTCCCGTTACTGGACGACATCTGGGACGGGGGGGCAGTTGCTCCTGAAAATCCATCCACAGCCCCTGCCAAGAGAGACCGGTACGAGAAGAAGTACCAGGTTCCGGATTACGCCCCCATGTGCCTAAGGGCGCAGCCTACCCCGGACTCGGTTGTCTCCGTGACGGCCAAGAAGAAAGCGGCAGGGGCGACGGCCTCAGGGGAAGAAACTGGACGCCATGGGACAAATGGTCATCTCGTCAGCGGCGACTACCATTAAAGCGGCCAACGCCCTCGCGATTGTGGCCCGCTACGACAGGGAGCTATGGTTTAAGATCGCTCCCCTACTGGATTTCCTCCCAGACGACAAGAGGGCGGAGGCCCTGGAGATCCTACAGGAGGGAGAGGTGGCGTCGGACCACGCCATAACAGTGGCCACGGACATTGCCGACACCGGCTTCCGCCAGATGTCCAACAGCGTTCGCCTTTGCTGGCGCGGTTGGCTCAAGGCAACCGATTGCCGTCAAGATGTGCAGACCAGGGTTCTGGACATGCCCTTCGACGGGAACAACCTGTTTGGCAAGGCAGTGGACGAGTCGTTGCAAGCCATCAAGGCCGACACGGAGCTGGCTCATGCCTTAGGCGTTCTTCAGCAACGAAGGCCGCCCTTTCGGGGTTCCGGAGGCAAGCAAGGTGCCTCCAAGGGATTTGACGGCAGCTCCTCGATGTACTGCCAAGTGGCCCGCTCCTCATCGCAGGAGGCCTACAGGGGACGCGGCAAGAAAGGAGGATCTCTTCGGCGTCGCCAAGGAGGGCAGGGCGGCAAGGCCGCCGCCAAGCAGGATTGAACCAGCCGTAGCGTCGGGCCCCCACCTGAGCACCCCGGTGGGAGGCCAGCTGGCGAATTTAGTCAGCGTGTGGGAGTCCATCTCCACTGACCATCGGGTGCTGGATGCCCTGGCCCGCGGGCTCACACTGGAGTTTCTAAGAAAGTGTCCCCGTAACCACGTCCCGCAACTACTACTGGAGGTACGAGCGATGTTAAAGAAGGGAGCCATCGAGCTTTTCCCAAAGAGGCTCGGGGCTCCGGAGTATACTCGCGCTACTTTCTCGTAAGGAAAAAGACCGGCGGTTGGCGACCCATCCTGGACCTTCGTCGTCTAAACAAGTACATCAGGTCCCAGAAGTTCCGGATGGTCACCCTCCAGCACGTGCTGGGACAACTGGAGGAAGGCGACTACCTATCGTCGCTGGACTTGGAGGACGCCTACTTTCACATCCCCATCTTGAAAAAAAATCAAAAGTTTCTGCGATTCGTAGTCCAAGCACGGCACTACCAGTTCAAGGTCCTTCACTTCGGACTGAAGTCGGCACCCAGGGTGTTCACCAAGTGCCTAGCACCAGTGGTGGCGCGGCTGCGCCTACAGGGGATCCACGTCTACCCATACCTGGACGACTGGCTCATCCGGGCACAGTCAAGGGAACTCGCCGTCGAACACACAAGGAAGACCATCCAACTTCTCACGGATCTGGGATTTTCAATCAACTTCACAAAATGCCACCTGGTGCGGTTGCAAGTCGCCCTGTTCCTGGGAGCCAAGCTCGACACAGTGGCGCAACTAGCATCTCCGTCGGAAGAAAGGACGAAGGCCATCCTAGGCAAGGTGCAAAGGCTGTCGACCATGGACGTGGCCAAGGTGTGGTCCGTCAAGTCCCTGCTCGGCATGATGTCCTCCTGCATTTACCTCGTTCCCCTTTGCAGACTACGGATGCGACCACTGCAGGAGTTCCTCCACGCCCGTTGGATGCAAGAGACGGGCAACTTCGAAGACATGATCTCACTCAACGAGACCTTTCGACAAGCGATCCAGTGCACCCGTGCGCACCTGACGGCGGGTATGGACTTGCAGACCCCGGCCCATCAGGAGACTGTGACGACGGACGCCTCCCTGGAGGGATGGGGGTCTCACTCTGGAGATCGCCACGCAAGAGGCCTTTGGCTACCGGAGGAGAGGTCACTACACATCAACGTCCTGGAGCTCCGAGCCGTTTTCTGGGCCCTCGGGTCGTTCCTTCCGTCCCTTAAGGGCAAGGTGGTGAGGATCTTCACTGACAACACCACGACAATGTTTTACATCCAGAAGCAGGGAGGCACCAGATCCCCAGCCCTATCCAAGGAGGCCCAGGATCTGTGGCTTTGGGCCGTCGCCCAAGGGATGTTTCTGGTACCCTTCCACCTGGCAGGAATAAAAAACACCATCGCCGATGCACTCAGGGAGCTGCGCTCGTGGCATGAGTGGGAACTGCGGCAAGATCAAGTGGACCTCCTCTTTCGACGATGGGGCAATCCCCAGATCGACCTGTTCGCGACGGCGGCGCACACCAAGTGCCAGAGGTTCGCCAGCAGGTTTCCCCAGCCGGGGAGCATGGGCAATGCCTTTTGTTCCCCTGGGACGGCCTGTTCCTATATGCGTTCCCTCGGTTGCCGTTGCTGCGGCGTCTCATCAACCAACTCAAACGGTCCCGGTGCAGGATGATCCTCGTCGCACCGGCGTGGCCGAGGCAGATCTGGTTCCCAGACCTTCTGGACATGTCAGCGCCCCCCCCCCCCAGTCAAACTGCCAACGGACGCGGATCTCCTCATCAGAGAAGGAGGCGCCATCCTCTACCACGATCCGGCGTCGCTGAACTTGCAGGCCTGGCTCCTGCAGCGCTAGAGTTTGGAGGGTACGATATCCCAGCGGACTGCAAGGAGGTGCTTGCGAGAGCCATGGCGCCCTCGACTCTCAAGTGTTAGGGACACAAATGGAAGAGGTTCTCTGTCTGGTGCCGTGCACAGAAGATTAACCCTCTGCGGATTACGGCCCCTCAGGTGCTGCCACTGTCGCTGGCCAAGGCAGGGCTGGCGCACACCTCCATCAAAATCCATCTAGCGGCGATTTCCCGCTACTCCAGGATCCCGGGGCGATCATCTCTCTGGTCCCATCGCCTAGTGAAGGAGTTTATGAAGGGACTGTTCCGGTCATTCCCGCCGGTGAAGGCTCCGGCCCCGGCGTGGGAGCTCAACGTGGTGCTGTCCAGGCTCGTAGGGCCGCCATTCGAGCCTCTGCATTCGGCACCGTTGAAATTCCTGTCGTGGAAGACAGCATTTCTTGTGGCCATCACCTCCGCACGACGAGTGGGAGAGATCCAGGCCCTCTCCTGTAAACCTCCATACTTGACTTTTCACGATACGAGGGTGGTGCTGATGACGGACCCCTCCTTCTTGCCCAAGGTGCCATCGGACTTCCATCTCAACCTGTTTTCTTCCCGTCACCTTCGTCGCAGGCTGAGAGGACTTTGCACTCGCTGGATGTGGCTAGAGCGCTAAAGTTCTACGTGGACCGCACAAAGAGTTTTCGGATGACATCACAACTGTTTGTGAACTTTGGACCTGTGAACCAAGGGAAGGCCCTCTCGAAGGCTTCCATTTCCAGATGGCTCTCCGGCTGCATCATGCACTGTCACCGGTTGGCAAACCGACTGTTGCCTGGCCATCCAAGAGCCCATTCAACCAGAGCGATCGCTGCTACCACGGCGTTCCTGTCTGGTGTGCCCCTGCTCGACATCTGCAGGGCTGCTACGTAGAGGTCGACACACACCTTCACAAGATTCTACTGTGTCGACCGGGATTCCAGGGAGGAGTCCAGAGTCGGCCAGGCAGTGCTGCGCAACCTGTTCGCTTAAGGTGAGCCTGGTGAGGAGGTAAGAAATGCTTAATGTTGAGTTGTGGTATTGCTTAATGTTGAGCCTTGCCACCTCCGGTGGTTGTGCATGTGGGTACTGCTATGTATTCTTATATTCATGAACAGGTGATTCCATGCCAGACCCCATGCTGGAGAAGGAACAAGTTACATACCTGCAACTGTTGTTCTCCAGCATGGGTCTGGCATGGATTCACATGCGAACCCTCCCTCCTACCCCTCTGCGGCTCTTCACTTGGTCCTACTGCCACTTTACGTGCTACCAAATCCGAAGATGGCTGCCAGAGGAGGGGCTTAGGTAGAGGGCAGTCATTGGCTGGGGGCAGAATAACCCAGAGACCAGTCATTGGTTACTAGTAGAAAGACAGTTCAGAAACTAAACTGAAAGTGATTTTTTTCTTTACCGAGGATTCCCAGCCTGACGACAGGGAATATTCATGAGCATGTGGATCCATGCAGACTCATGCTGGAGAACAACAGTTACAGGTAAGTAACTTGTTCCTCACCTTTTGGACTATAGGGCACCGTGAGCGTTTCCCTGCAGACAGACTGCCCTCTGAGCCCAGCTGGTAAGCACGTCTGGATCTACTGGCTCACGTGTCCCTGGCTCTCTCGGCCAGGTCCATGATCTTGGTGATTGGGCTGTCAAGTCTAAAATATTCTCTTGACAGCTCTTCCACGATCTGTCCATTCCCCTGCGTAGATCCTTGAACGCTTTCGTGATGAAGGTTACTATGCAAAGTTCCAGCTCCGGGGTCTCCACTACCGTTCCTGCCAATTCTGGTCAGGGACATTCAGAGCGCATACAGAGCCTTGTCTCCTTCTCCAGGGGTTTCCTCATCCTTTGAGCCATGTACAAGGCCACTCTGTTACGGCTGCCAGTCTGTGGACCTTGGATGCCAAATACTGTCCGGGTCGAAACATATATTGGACACTTCCATGTCTGGTTCTTCGATGTGTTTCTCTTTCCTGGCTTTCTTTTTACAATGCACCAGTTCGTCTTCTGCTTTCTTTCTAGGCTTATCGTCCTTTGACGATGCGTTGGTGTTTTGCGTAAAGTCGGCATCAGCCATATTATCTTCCCTTGGAGTAGGCTGCTTGGCACAGCTGATTTCTCAAGCAATTCTTCTTTCAGCTTTCCAAATGCATCAGCAGTCTCTGTGGTTTGTTTCATGCCCCTGTCATTCTGACCCGGGGAGTAGAAGAGTGCAACTTCTTCCAGGCCTGACTACTCCCCTGCTTGTCCCCTTTATTTCGGGCGACTATGTCGGACATGTCATTAGCTTTATCACTCTCGGTCCTATTGCTATTGTTCCCCAGAGTATCCAGTCTCTCTTGAGGGGCCTAACCCCTTGAGCCACAGCTTCCATCAGTGAGTCGGCCAGCACTTTTTTAAACAGAGCACGAGTTCGCTCTCTGCTTCTGCATCCTCCTGGCTCTCCTCAATCCATGCGTATTACTCCATAGCCATTAGTATTGTTCGAGCGAAGTACTGGCAATGGAGTGGTAATGTGCTGGGTTGTGCCAATTCCGGAAACTACTGCAAGCTGAATGGCACGTCCATTTAAGACTGTAATGGGCCTGGGATATTTTTTAATTTAAAAATAAAAATGCTTTTTATATATATATCCCTTTTTTGTTTGTGGCAGAGAAATGTAAAGTAAGACTTCCAGTTAGATGAGCTTAATATTCCGAAATGCTCTTATGTGCAGATACTTGGTGTACGCGCCTGAACGCAGTGTATTGTTATACAATCGCCGAGATCACAGAGGTACTGTTACGCACCCCAGAGCTCGAGCGAGTTCGAACAATTCACTTGTGCTGGGAAATCAGAGCACTGTCTCTGGATTCTCCTAATGGCCTCAGACAAGCAATCAAGAAGCTGACCGTACCTCACTTTCGCTGTCCGTAATAGCGGTCTGCATGTGTGGCTTGTCTTCCGCTAACGCACAGAATGTCCCCAGTCCCCAGCTCCGACACATCAGCGAAGGCGAGCATGTCCCCCGAGCACACTCTGAGATGAGTACGGGGTCTGCTTGTGCTCCCTTAAGCACGCACTATTTCGCGTGTTCCTATGAACGATAAAGCAACAACAAATGAACGCACACGACACAGCTGTGTACCGCTAAAACTCGCTAAAATATTATGATGAAAAGTAACCAGTTTCCATGCATTATAGTACATACATAAACACATGAAATTCTCTGCAGTTTACAGTGGATTTATCTGTCTGAAGAGCAGAATAAGAGGAAGGAACCTAGGCAGGAAGTGAGATGCTAGGTCCAGGGAGAAGGAAGTTAAGGAAAGGACTACAGGACAGAAAGAACTAACAGGGACTTGTAGTTCCCTAATGTTATTTTTTTTAAAAGAAGGAAAGTGAAAGAAAGTTTTAAAATCTGGCTGAAGGGTAAGAATAAAAAGTTGCAGCATAATGCTTGCCTCCGGTCTTGACATAGAATTAAATTGAGCTCGGGTTAGCAGAGAGCATTCCTCAATACAATTAGACCAGGTTTGATACTGCTGGATTGTGTCGGAGGATATAGCTTCATGTCTCCGGTAAAATGTTTCACTAGTTAGATTGATTCCTGCATAACCCTTAAATTGAATCGTAGTTGGTTTCTTAAAAAGGATACCATTGATGTTGTGAAAAGATTGGTTGGCCTAAAGTGCTACTGTTCATTAATATTAGAAAGATTCTTTTTTTTAAATACTTGAACCAAGTTATTTCTATTGCACTACTGTTGTCTAGAAATGAGGTGATTATGACTTGGGTTAAATTAGCTTTGTGGTAGCTCCAAATGCTCAGCTTGTGGAGCATGGGTTGCAGGGCTAAATCATCCTCTATATAATTCATCCCTAATTCTTGATGCAACGCAAAATTGGATGCAGAGTCTGGGGTACTTAAATTGTCTTTAGAAAACAGTTTTCCGTAATGAGGTTACATTCTCAAACCCCCCCCAAAGTGAGGCCATGTATGTTAGGCAGAATTCCATGCAGTACCCACTGGGACCACTACACACAATTAGGACTACAGGTGTTAGCCAAACCAACCTTTGGTATAAGTCTGTGCCACACAGTTTTTGGTAGCGAGCTGAATAGCTAGGCTTATCTCAAGAGTGAATGTGAGCAGTACAAGTATTTACACGGAAGACTTTCAATCACAGTGATTCAAGTAGACACATATACTCAAGGTTTCTTGGTAAAACACTTATTAATTTATTACACAATCATTTAGAAAACATTTCACTACAAGGAGGCAACTTATATACCAATACACTTCAATACAAAACTCTAAGATTTTGAGACAGTTTGAGCTCCCCTGAAATAGGAGCCAAATGGCAGTTCAGCTACTTAGAAGTGATCAAAAAAGGAAAAGGTAAGTAGAATAGATCACATATACTTATTAGACAGTGCAAATAGTTTGAGTTCACCAGAGGAGTTCAAGTCAATGGGCTAGTGTTCTGGATAGGATGGTGCAGTTCTGGTATCAAACAGTAAAGTCTTTGCAAAAGTTGTCAGAAGTAGTTTAGACGAAAACAAATCATTTGTTGGGTCACAAGCTGATTAGGCCTGCAACTTGGGAAAGTTTCACAAACTTTCACCGCGAGAGTGGCGTTCTCTCAATCAGGATGGCACAGTACCTTAGAATGAAGAAACAAATGCAGCTGAAGTCGTTGGTTCCTGGCAATTTCTGCAGATCTCACTGTTCCTGAGCCTCAATCGTGGGGACAAGAGGGAGGATGTCGGGGGACTCCTACACTACACGGGATCGTCGAATATGCAAACAAGATGGAGTCACTTCAGTTCCAGTAGCTGTAGATTCAGGCACGCTAGCTGGTATCCCTCTCCCTGGTTAATCCTAACCAGCCTTGAGAATGGTATCTAGGTGGCTTACGAGTTGATTGGTCCCACCAACTCAAAGGACGAAGTCGTCCTTGAAGGGGCTTCTCTGTCAAGATGAACTTGGCAATTTGGACCTGCAGCAGGGCTTCACCGGGCAAACTAACGGTCCAGGAGTTGCAGCAGCCATCCTCTTCCAGCTCTTCTTCGGTTCTTTCGTTTCAGTGGCCGACTCTGCTTTCCAGTCCAAGCGACTCGCCTTTTATACAGTTTTCTCCCTTTCATTCCAGCCTAGCTGTCACTCACCCATCAGGGTGGCTGTCCTTGCCGGACAGTCAGCCAGCCAGTCATGCCAGAGTGCATTTGGGTCTCCTAGGAGACTAAGCACAGGGAGTTTTGGGCACCTCCCTTATTTCCTGCCCACCCCAGACACTCAGACGCCAGAGGCGGTCTTCAGTCGTGAAGCCTGCCAAAGGCACACGAAAAAGGGGACCAAACCTGGTTTGGCGCTCAGAGACAAACACTAGAAGGACCTTTCCAAAAACAAATGGCGAAAAAAGAAGACCGTGACCTGTTAAAACAAAGGGGCTTAAGGCGCCATCTTGAAAAAAATGGCTCCTGTGATTTTTAGTGTTCGCGGTCGGGAGAAATCATGGTAGTTCGTTGTACAACCACTGCCACCAGCCTTTTCAATAGGAAAGGGTAGCATTTGACTGCTACATAAATATTTAGACACAGGGGATACTATGTAACCCCTCCAGCACTCCATTGTAAGATGGTCTGTGCTGGGTCTAGGTATTTGGAAGACTAGTAAAGTCAATTTCACTTTACATTCTCTGGGAAACAGTAGTTTATTCCAGAGAAGGTATCTAAACCTTTGGGAAGTCTAAAAGACATCCCGGTGTCACTGCACTGTGGGTGCTGTGTAACACACATGAAAAGATGTTGCCTATGGAGTTATCTAAAACTCCATAATCGAAGAACACAAGTGAAAAACACACATCAAAATACTTGAAAGAGAGGGGGGGAAAAAGGCTCACAGTCTTTCCAGGTAAAATATCAAGCCCTCAAAATCCAGCAAAGTTGCTGGGGGTCTCTAAGGTGAAGGGAATTGGCACATTTATGAGAATTCTCCCTAACAATGTAGTTCGGAACTGTTAATTTGCTTTTTATACACTTCTAACATCATGTTCAGAGGTTACGATCTGCACGTTTTTGAAAAACTGAAACCACCTCTAATAGCCGGTTTCATTTTTGATTTAGTTTTTCTCAAGTGGCTCACACCAGATAATGTTTTATTGAAGCAAATACCCAAAAAGTTGAATTCCTCTACAATTGTAATTACGTAAGTATTACACCACATGGAGAGAAGTTGATTCGATTTCCTGGTCTGCTGCACACCAGAATAGCCAAGCAGAGAGGCCAGGGTAGATCTCTCTCCTCTGCAGGTGCCTCCCTCTGGATGGGCCTCCCTGCCCCTCTCAGACTTGAGTCTGATCTCCGTAAGTTCCGGAAGCTTCTCAAGACCTTCCTTTTCTCTTATTTCTTCCTCCTCCCTCTCCCCTGATAATGTCCCTGTCTGCTCTAGACTGGCTGCCTGGTTCCTTCAGAATCTTATAGGCACCAGGCCACCCTAGTCCAGTCTACCCCTGCACTCGGTCTACCCCTGAGCCCCCCCTCATCCTGCACTTGCCCTTCCTTGCCCCTCCCCCCTGCACTAGCCTGGCTGGGCCTGCACCCTTGTAGCCCTTGCAGCCCCTTACCTCGCACTTAGTTCGTGGACTCTCCTTCCCCTGCACTCTTCTTTCCCCTGGCTCTGTCCACCTGGCCTCCCGTGGCACTCACCTTCCCACAGGCCCTTCCGCCCTGGCCTGCACTTCACCCCCTCCCTTCACCCCTGCACTTCTCGTTACTGCACTTGCACAATCTGAATGTCACAAGGCCTAGTAGGATCGTTACTGTTTGTCAAATGTTTGGCAAATCTAGTTTGCGCATGAAGCTAGTGTATTCATCAATAGGTTTCTGTACTGCTAATAGGTGTGCATGTGATAAGAGTGGGGAACTTCTTCCTGCCTATCCTACGAACATCAGTTCCTAATTGGATTAAAGATGTCTGTAAATCGCTAATCTAAAGAGAGAAAAGCAGGGGTGCCAATACGCACCCCTGCCTAACTCCAGTTCCAATGGAAAAATATGAGGTGCAGTGTCCTGCGCCACCACTCTTACGCCCTCCTCTGTTCCCTTGCGAATGTTCTCCAGGGCAAAGAATAAATCTTTAGGGCAGTTCAGTAGTCTTAATCTGTCCCATAGCTTAGCCCGATTGACCTTGTCCAAAGCGGTTGACCGGTCCATAAATGCTAGATCAGTTAATTTCTAATAAAAAGGTAGTTAGCCACTATAAGATACAAATTCAATGTCTGTTGTGAGGGGTCAGAAATGAGAGGCGGACACAAACTGGTAGTGTTTTCAACATCAGACATCTCTATTTAAAGGAAAGGGTTGGATAAAGGCCTTTCTGTCCTTATCCTAAAAAGAGTTTACCTACCTAGGAAACGAAAACTAAAGATCAGTCTGTGTCTTGCCGTCAAACGTATGTAAACTGTCCAAAAAATATCTTATGTTCACACTAGAAATTAACTAAGAAGTATAAGGAAAATGCCTCTGATCTAGATTTAGCCAAAAAGTGTTCAAATGTAAAGCAAGTGAATAAATCCAACAAAAGTAGTTTCTGTCAAGGAGACCTACTTGGATCCAGAGGGTATTTCCCTTCCCCTGGATTAATTCAGCAAGGGTGGCGAAAGTGTCTTTTTCCAAACAATGTTTCGAAGGGATTGTGTCCTCCGACGTATTCCTTATCTTTGATAATACGTTTCCAGCTTGCTGGCCTCGGAAATGTTTTCTGCAGAAGGCGCTGTGCGTCGACGTCCGCCGAGTTGATGTCCTTCGACGGCCACCGTATCGGCGCCAACGTCACCATGCCCATAAATAGCCAAGCGCTGCATCCGTTGCTCAGTTCCGTTTTTCTGCGCTTCGTGGGTCCTCGGAACGTCGTTGCTCAGTTCAGTCAGGATAACTATCTATTTCTACTCGAATATACCTTATCGTTTTCGATGGCTTCTTCATCAGAACCGACGACGCCGCGATCCGGCTTCAAGAAATGTCGAGACTGCGGTAAAAAAATGTCGATAACGGATTCACACAGGATCTGCTTATGGTGCTTGGGATCCGAGCACCATTGTTCGGAGTGTGAGGACTGCATGTCCATGACGGCGAAAGCCTTGAAGGAGGGGAAGCTCGAGAGAGGTAAGTCAGCCAAAACCTCCTCGAGTTTCATCGGCTGAGTCGAGGCTTCGTCTCCTCGCCGTCGAAAACATTCCCATTCTAGATCTCGAAGCAGCTCCCACCATTTGTCGAGATCAAGACACTTAAAAAAGAGACGTCGTCTTCTGTGTCCCCAGAAAGTGTCTCCTGTCCCACTAAACATAGTTCTCAAGCTGAGTGGGAGGAATTCAGAAAGAAAATGTTAAGCGTCTTCGAGAACGCGGCCTCGGCCCCCTCGAAGACAACTGAGGGTGATACCCCGGGTGAAAAACCCCCAAAATCAAAAGGCAGCACCTGGTGAAACATTCCACCCGAGAGCGCAATGAGCCATCGGGTAAGAAGGCACCGTCTTCGACGCCGTCGTCGAAGATTCCTTCGACGCACGGATCAGCGCCATCGACGCCGTTGTCGAAGGGTTCCTCGACGCATCGGTCGATCAACTCGACGCCGATGAAAGAGAGGACCAAGGCCACCCCACAGCCAACAGTGATTTCAAGGGCCTCCGACATGACGCCGAGACCGTCGTCGATGCCCTCGAGTAGGATCCCGATCCTCTCGAGTTCTTCGAGACCCCTTCCAGTTTTTTCTACGCCGTTTTCGGCGCCTTCGAAGCCTGTTACATCGGCGTCAACGACATCAACGTTTTCTCAACCAATAAAGACGAGTTTGGCTCCTTCTGCCTTAGAAATGGGTTTTACTCCATTTCAGAGATCAGAGTATCCTGGACTTTCTTCAATTTATGAAGACGTGGAAGATTCTGACCAGGAAACATTCGGGTTACAGAGGACCACACTGCCTATTACAGAGGATTTCACCTCTGAGGAAAGAAGGCTGAAGGAACTACAGGAGTCACTACATGAGGCAAGTGGGCTGGACACTTCCCCAGAAGTGGAATTTGTTAAGCCAGACCCAGGGGAACATGCCGAAACACCCTATAGAACCCTGATGGCAAGAATAATTGAGTTTATGGGTTGGTCTGCGCCTTCACCTGTTTTTCAACAGGATGACCTAACAGATATATTAGACAAAGGCCCACAGGAGGACCCGGTGGTCCCCTTCCATGCAGCCTTAAAAAGGAAAATTGCATCTAATTGGGAAACTCCCGAAGTTATCCCTGCAGTCAATAAAAGATTGTCAACCAAGTATTGGATAGCGGCTGCTGACCCTGAATACTTTTCAAAACACCCGACCCCAGAGAGCCTGGTGGTTCAAGCGGCAACTTCATCTAGCAGTAGGACCAGTTACCCTACTGTCCCACAGGATAGAGATGACAAGAGGTATGACTCTATGGCGAAGAAAGTCTTCTCTGCTTGTAGTATGGCATTGAAGTCCATCAACGCCACCTGTACGCTCGCCAGGTTCAGTCACACACTATGGGAGTGTGCTTCATCAGCGGCTGACTGCATACCCGAAGGAGAGGAAAAGGAAGCCTTCCTTAACATTATTAAAGATGGCAAAGATGTCATGTGCGAATCACTTCAAACTGGCATCGATTCCGCTGACAGTATTAGCAGGGCCATGGTGGCAAGTACATCAATCCGCAGGCATGCGTGGTTGCGAAGGTCGGGCTTTGCTCCAGATGTACAGGCCAGACATTTGAATATGCCCTTTGACGGCTCTTCATTATTCGGGAAAAAGGCTGATGACAGTCTGGAAAAGTTACAGGTTTCTAAAGCAGCAGCAAAATCGTTAGGAGCTGCTATCCGCCAAACTCCTTTTCGCCCCTCAGGAACCTCTGGGAGAGGAAAGTCCTTTCGCTATTCCGCATTCGGGAAAGGCAGAGGACAGCTGGCTCAAAGAGGCCAAAGGAGATCCACCCGAGGTGGGTGGGTCACAAGTACTAAGACCGCAGCAGCAGCAGGTGCCTCTTTACCCTCGGCATCTGCATCAGCCGCCCCCAAACCACTCTGAGGCCTTCCCACACAATACACCTGTAGGGGGCAGGTTACCTCACCATTTGACGGAATGGCAGGCTATCACGTCAGATGCTTGGGCATTGGAGACAGTTGCCCAAGGTTACTGCCTACCCTTTCTACACATCCCTCAGTCATCCACCGGGGAACAGCTCTCTAAAAGTTCCAGATCCGCTCCTCTTGCAGGAAATTCTAGACCTGCTAGAGAAAGGTGCCATAGAGCCGGTACCTGTAGCGGACAGGAACAAGGGCTGGTACTCCCCCTACTTTCTCATACCAAAGAAGGACGGAGGACTGAGACCCATCCTGGAATTATGAGAATTGAACAAGTTCCTCAGGAAGGACAAGTTCAAGATGGTAACTCTCTCTCAGATCCTTCAGGCCCTCCAGCTCCAGGATTGGCTGGTATCTCTGGACCTTCAGGATGCTTATTTCCATGTGCCAATCCATTTCAAACACAGGAAATACTTGAGGTTCGCAATTGGCGACTCTCATTATGAATTTCGAGTTCTGCCATTTGGGCTGACCTCCGCCCGAGGGTCTTCACCAAGCTGATGTTGGTAGTGGCGGCGAGTCTAAGGAGGGAAGGGATCCACGTCTACCCCTACCTGGACGATTGGCTGATCAGGGCTTTATCTTCGGAACAGGCCCAGGCCCAGCTAGATTATGTCTGCCACTTCCTTCACAAACTGGGCTGCTCCCTCAATTTAAAGAAGTCACAGATGATACCATCACAGAGACTCCAGTTCATTGGAGCGGTCCTGGACACTTTCCTGGGAAAAGCCTCGCCACCAGAGGTGAGGGCTCAAGATATTCTACAGATGGTCACCAAGTTTCAAAATGTCCAACGTCTCCCAGCCTTTGACTTTTTGAGGATTGCTAGGCCTCATGGCATTCTGCATTTTCCTTGTGCCAGAGGCTCGCCTGAGAATGAGATCTCTTCAGTGGGCACTGAGAAGTCAGTGGTCGCAATTCTCAGGGAGAATGACAGATCTCCTCCGGATTCCGGACAAGGTAGCCCGCGACCTGCAATGGTGGGCCTATCCAGAGAACATCTTGAAAGGAGAACTGTTTTGGCAACCATGGCCGGAGATAACAGTAGTCATAGACGCCTCACTCACGGGGTGGGGAGCCCATGCCAACGACTTGACCATCAGCGGTCGTTGGTCTCCATCGGAGTCCAGACTACACATCAACCTATTAGAGCTGAGAGCGATCAGACTAGCGCTGAAAGCTTTCCTGCCATCAGTACAGGGGAGAAATGTCCTGATAATGATGGACAACACGGTGGCCATGCACTACCTGAACAAAAGAGGAGGCGTAGGATCACTGCCACTGTGCAGAGAGGCGATGCAGCTCTGGTTTTTGGGCAATCCAAGAAGGAATCTCTCTATCGGCAGTCCACCTAGCCGGAGAGAAGAACTTGATAGCGGACGCTCTGAGCAGGCAGAGCACAGTGTACCACGAGTGGGAGCTAGCTCAGGAAGTCCTTCAAGAGATCTTCGCCCTTTGGGGAACCCCTCGGGTGGATCTGTTCGCCACAAGCATCAACAGGAAGTGCGATCTGTTCTGTTCAAGGGAATTTCCCCCGAGAGGAGCTCTAGGAGATGCGTTCGTAGTGGACTGGGAGTTTCCACTCCTTTACGCGTTCCCACCAGTCCCTGTTATTCCTCAAATGATCAGGAGGTTGAGAAGATTCCGGGAAACCATGATCCTAATTGCCCCGGATTGGGCCAGGAGAACATGGTACCCGGACCTTCTAGATATGTCCATCTGTCCTCCAATCCGTCTTCCACTCAAAGAGAATCTTCTCTCGCAGAAGGAAGGTCAGGTTCTCCATCCAGACACCAGAACCCTCAACCTTCACGCTTGGCTTCTGAAAGGTTGAGGTACAAGGATTGGGATCTCCCTGATGACGTCATGGAGGTGTTGCTTTCGGCCAGAAGACCGGCAACAAAGTCTTTATACCGCTGCCGTTGGAACAAATTTTGCAGCTGGTGTAGGGAAGAGAATATCGACCCTTTTTCATGTGGTACACCAATGGTGTTATCGTTTCTACTCTACTTGGCAAACTCAGGCCTTCAAGTGGGCACTGTAAAAGGCTATCTTGCGGCGCTTTCCATCTTCAAGTGCACTGCGGAGGAACCTTCGTATTTCAAAATTCCTCTAGTGGTACAAATTATCAAGGGACTAACTAACGTTTACCCTCCAAAACCATTCCAGGTTCCCTTATGGGACTTACATTTAGTCTTAAACTTCTTAATGGGCACTCCATTTGAACCACTTCACTCTTGCGTGCTGAGATTTCTCACGCTTAAAACTGTCCTATTGGTAGCACTAACATCTGCTAGGAGGGTGAGCGAGCTACAAGCTCTCTCCTGTAAACCCCCACATACAATCTTCCACAAGGACAAAGTTGTCCTACAGGTGAAGCCTAATTTCCTCCCAAAGGTGGTTTCTGAATTTCATATTACTCAGAAAATTACCTTGCCTTCGTTCTACCCTCCTCCCCATCCGGGGAAAGAGGAGGAAAGGCTACATAGGCTGGACCCTAGGCAAGCTCTCAGCTTTTACATCAGCAGAATGGCTAGGATCAGGCAAGCAGACCAACTGTTTGTAGGATACTCGGGTCACAAGTTGGGACTACCCATAACAAAACAAACCATCTCCAGGTGGATTATTTTGGCCATCCTGGAATGTTATAAACTATCGGGGAAAGAGCCACCCCAAAATCTCAGGGCTCATTCAGCCAGGGGTATCGCAGCCTCTTCGGCTCTCCAAAGAGGGGTACCGGTCCGGGACATATATGCTGCGGCTGCCACATGGTCGTCCGCACATACATTCACAAAATGTTACAATCTGGATTCCTCCACTGCTCAAGAGACCAGATTTGGCAAGGCCGTATTACATTCGGTCCATCCCTAAAGGGATACATAAGACTCTCACTCCCGCCTCCAATTACATGCCACTTCTATCAAGTCTATCAAAGATAAGGAATACGTCGGAGGACACAATCCCTTCGAAGAACAAGTTACTTCTTACCTGGTAACGTTCTTTCGACTGGATGTTCCTCCGACGTATTCCTTATCGCCCCTCCCAACCATCCCCGCAGTGATAACTTCCCTTGTGGTTGCAGCTTACGCTCCTTCAAGGTCAATAACCAATTCAGGCATGACTTTTCTTATGCTACAAAACGGAACTGAGCAACGGACGCAGCGCGTGGCTATTTATGGGCATGGTGACGTCGGCGCCGATACGGTGGCCGTCGAAGGACATTGACTTGGCAGACGTCGACGCGCAGCGCCCTCTACAGAAAAAATTTCCGAGGCCAGCAAGCTGGAAATATATTATCAAAGATGAGGAATACGTCGGAGGAACATCCCGTCGAAAGAACGTTACCAGGTAAGAAGTAACTTGTTCTTCTTTAAGGAGGGCAAGAATGTTTCTTCCATAGAACAATGTTTCAAGGATGGCAAAAGTGTCTCTTTTACACAACTTCTCAAAGATGACTTCCTGGTATACTCCTTTGCCAGGAATTCTTCATTAGTTCCTTAAGCTCCCCTGGTGTACTCTCCTGTCAGGTATCTTTTCACAATGTCTTTTCCTTTCATACACTTTAAATGGATTCCTTGGTATGCTCGCTTGCCAGGAATCCCCTTGTGGGTTTTGTATATCATTTGCCAGGTATCTTTCCCCCAGAAGGCTCAATGCCTGATTATACTTTATTTATCAGGGCTTCTTTCAATGTTCTCTCGGTTTCCCAGTATAGCACAGTTGTACTCCATTACTGTCTATATTTCATTGCATTGAGATACAACTTGTCCCAAGCTTCCCCACATTAAAGAATGTGGCATGAAGAATTGTTCAAATTCTGTCTTTCTAATATACTTGGTCGATATTCAAAATGCACTTTTAACTGTTCATGTGCCTGTCGCTAGACCCTGGGGTTCCCACCATCACTGGGCCAACTCACCAGTATCTCATAGCATTTCTGACCCATGGCACGTTACTGCGGCGAAGTCTTAACTCGGGAATGGCATCTCCTGCTTGACAGTGCTTCTTTCAGCTCTTCCGCCGGCCTCGCAGTCACTTGCCAGTTAAGTTGCTGCTGTTTGGCATGACCGCATCCTTGACAGCCTTGTTGCTGCTGCCGGTACCTTTGTAGCTCTTCCCCCTAGCTTGCCAGGCCCCCCCCCCGGTACTCCTGCCACTCTGGTAAGAAATGCTGACAAGCGGCAGCTTGAAAGCACCTGCCTCTTTCAGCACGGTCCATTCACGTTTGTCTGCCATAATCTGTGTTTTGCCTTCCCAATTCGCCCAAGCTGCTTCTCTTCTCTCGGTCTCCTGATTGAAAGTGTAAGCCATCTTTAAATGTCCCGTGCAGCAGATCTACATTGCAACACCTAGTCTGTGGGCCTCATTACAACCCAGGCGGTAAGTTCACTACTTTATCACCATGGTGTAAACTCTGTTTACATCATGGTGGATGGCGGATTTACCGCCCCATAGGGCATAATGGGAGTGGGGAAGGCGCTAATTACGGCACTGTAAATTACAGTGCCGTAATTAGCACCAAGGCGGGTTAGCGCCTTGCATTTTAACGCCTGCTAAAAGCAGGCGTTAAAATGGTAATCAGGCGTTAAGGGTTAACGGCGCCGACGGCGCCGTTAAACCCTTAACGCCTGGGTTGTAATGAGGCCCTGTGTGTTTAACTCAGGGTTTTCTTCAATCTATACAAACTCCTTCTTCCTCATTTCAGTACTTGAGGCGTTATGGCAGTTGGAGTCCATAGGACTAGTATGACCTCTAAGGTGATCTTGTTTGGGATTTTTCTTTAGTACAAAACCATCAAAGGTAAGAGATGTTATTTGTGATATGTTCATATGAGGTGTGAATGGCATTCAGCCTAGAATGTTTGTTAGGAACGGTTTTTAGAGTATTGTAACTGGAGGCATTTGTATATTGACAACATGCTATCGGGAATCCAGGAACTATAAGGTCTTCCTCATTTATAAAATAAGGGAAGAATACTGCGTCTCCTCCAATGGGGTCCCCACATCTCTCCGACAGCCATCTCCTGCCACATGATCCTCCCTCACAACACCACCCACAGGATCAAGCAGCAGCTGCCATCCCCTGGCCACATGGGAGGAGATCCCAGACTGGGGATCAGTGATGACTCCACTGGATTAATCGCACTGTTCTTTGGTCCACAACCCTGCCGTGAATCCCAATTGGATATCTGATAACATGTTATTTTGTTCTACCCAATTAGTTTTGCTCAGTAAAGCTCTCCTGAAAGTTTTAAATTCCTAACCTATGTAACTTCTATTGTTACTGCATGTTTAGAGCCCAGGTCCAATAATATGTCACTCCCTGCTAAACACAAGCTTGTGTCTCTTATGCTTTCCATTAATAATTCTCTCTTTGGGGTTGTTTGGGAGATTTGTCTTATGCCTGATATCTAGGGGCCAGATATGTTGACCTACTTGGCTTGCATGGTGTTTCCTCTTAGCTATGCTGACTCTCCAAGTGATAGTCGGGATGAGTAGTCAAGGCAAGTCTTAAGTAGACGATAGATGGTCTAACAGTACAGCAAACACATTCGATAAGTACATTATAAGAGAATATGCACACAATATAGCTATACAAATACACAGTATATTCTTTATATACCTTTTGTGTAAGATACTCACTACAAAATATTGCAGGTAATTGAGTAACCTCTCACAATTCTAGAAACCACAGATAAATGTGACCACACAGGAGTTTAAAATGTTTAGGTAACTCCAAAAGTTCACAGCCCCAAATCCCCACTGTTAGTTTGTGACCCCATAGAAGTCAATGGCCCAATTGTATCCAGTCTAAATAAGTTCAAGGTTTGGGAAAAGGGTTCAATGGAATGGATGGGCTCAAAGACGACCGTGGAGGCATTACTAAGATGAAATGTTGACTCCAAAAACGATGCACCAACATGCTTATCTGGAGACTGCAGAGAGGAAGCGGTCTGCTAATCTGTCCTGTGCGCCCATGGACCCCTTCACAATACAAACAATTAACAAACTCAATCCTGTTACCACCACTTGCCTCTTCATCCTCTTCAGTCTTTCACTCTTCAAATGCATCTTTCCTGCCTGTTAGAAAACATCCACTGTCATCCCCATGTTCAGGAAATCCACTGCTGCCCTAACAATCTGGCTTTCTACATACCTGTCTCTCCCTGCCATACCACTCCCAAAACCCTCAAGAGCGTTGTCTTTAACACCATTGTCGACTTTCCCGAAGGGAGCACTCCCACTGCATTGCCCTCCAGTCACGTTTATGGAGCAAATATACTAATGAAACTGCTCTCTCTCATGTCTCCAACTTTCAAACCACTGCTCGCCACTTGCCTCTCCTCCCCTCTTCAGCCAACTTGACCTCTTGACAGCCTTTGACGACAATCTGAACCAAACTTGCCTCCTTTATACCCTTGCCTCTTATCACATCAACTACGCCTCCATCTCCTGGAACCCAAACACCTACACCCCCATGCTCCTTTTTTAAGTAGTCCACCAAGAATCAGTCCTCTGCTCACTCCTCCTCACTCTCAATGCCTCCTCCCTGGGCAAACTCATCTCATCCTTTGCATTTCACCACCACCTCTTTGCAGATGAGCCCCAGATCTTTTTTGCCTTTCCCTCCTTCACCACGGCTATCTGTGAGCTCATTACTACCTGCTATCTCTGAGCTTGTCTGCCTCACAGCCATTCTCTTTATACCTCCAATGCTAACCCCACTCTCTCCTGCTTCTCACCTGAAATCCTCTCACTCATGCACCCAAGTCTTGCAATCTTTGGGTCTTCTTTGACATCAACTTAAGACTCTAGCATTTCATCACACCAACTGCTACTGATGTGAGGATTAACCTTCTCACTATATGGAAAATCTACCCCCACCACTCAACCAAAACTCTAACCTCTACCAGTGTGTTCAGCAAACCTGATTTTTGTTGGCGCTTACCGTCGTTCTTCCTTTGTACTCCATATCTCCCCTAAATGAAATTCTCAATTTCGCTTCAAGCACCTTCTGCAACCTACTAAGGCCCTTCCCCATCAACACCATGTTGGATGATTCTCCATGCACAATTGTTCATTAAATTCCTTCTCATCTACAAATCTACCCTTTGTCTTGCTCTTCTCTGCCTTGTTCACTGCATCTTTCTCTACTGTACCTCTCAAACTCTCTGATCTTCCACTGTCTCCGCAGACTTTGGTCCCTTTCCTGTGCATCTACCCGCTTATGTTCCTTCTGTTTACTTGTCATCTGCCACTGGGATGCCTTTCATGAGAATATTCAGTCCATCAGTGGAACTGTGTAAAACAAGACTCAAGCTCTAGTTATGAGCCAACTAAGTGGCAGCGCCCATCCACTCACTGCACCTCACAAACTGACCCCTTCCTATCTCTCCTGAAAATGTGGCACACGTGTGTACCTAATGTAAATATAAACACTAATCACATTGCGTCATTCGGACCATAATCTCTCCTTAGTCTCTGTCCTGCCCTTTCTCTTTATACTAAATCTACTGCTTTACTCTCATTCAGACGTCCAACTTCTGTTGTTAACACGAGCTAGTTTTTGCCTCTGCCATCTGTATTTCATCCTGTGTGTGTGATTTCTGTCTAAAAGAACATATCTATTGTTCAATAAATGCAAAATCCAGCTGCAGAGGTTGCAGTTCCCGTCTGAATGGGTAGGTCGGAAACCAAAGACCATGCTATCCAAGGATCAGAATAAGGACCCGAGTGAGTAAGGAGGCCTCTTATAAGAGATCCAGTTGAAGAAATCACCTCAGAGTATCACATACTCAGATGGCTGAGAGGGGTCTCTTGCGGAGTAACCTGAGAGGTCACTGTTCTACCTTCATGGACAACGTCAGCAATGAAGAAACCTGCAGCCAGAAAAGTAGAACCAAAGACTTTAGCCAGAATCCTGGGAACCCATAGATGGTGAATAGTTGAAGATCTGTCACAGTCACTCCGTATCCGAGAAATTGTCCAGCAGAGATGCAGCCATGTCAGAATGTCTGAAAGATGTAGTGCTCCGAATTAGGGCTCAAGCTGCACAAATGACTCCTATTGGTCTGAGGAGCACAAAAGTGCCTTAGATGAACAGACTCAGCTGGTCTCTTTGGGTCAAGGGGAAGGCGTGCCATACAAGTTTCCTCTGGTCATCGGAGAGGCAGATCTTTGCTGATGGTTTTATATGTCTCCATAATATGATGCTGCTGCGTTTCTGTTGAATCAATACACAAGTGTTGCACAGGTTCACAAAATCACCTCCACTCTTAAAAGAAAAACCATTTTACTATGTTGTAAAACAGAAAAATCAATTTAAACACTTTCTCCAAGACAAAGATTTCTTACATGTATAATACAATAATAGTGCAGCGGGTCATAAACAGCCAAAATACATTGCAGTCTGGTTCTCGTTTGGTTCAGAACTGTGATACTGAGCTTCTGTTGTCCATCTTGGGCAAACCATCTCTTTTGAGATCAAAGCCTAGCGTGCAACAGTGTACAGAGTGGCAGGTAATTATCCCTAACCGATGTTGAGGTCTGACCCAAAGCCTCCAATCTCCCCTCATTCACTGTTTAAACATTTTGGCACCCAACTTGTCTGTTCTGGTCGCCTATATATCAACTTTCTTGGCCATCTTCTGGGGATGCAGATACCAAAGGAATCCCTGATAGCTACCCCCCTCAGCCAGGTCCAAACATCCACTGGGGCCCTTTGTAAGCTCCTGACAGGAGGTCAAGTAAGAAAGGATCTTACATGGTGTAGTGCATGTGTGTAAATGAGCTAAAACATGGCGCTGGTTCGCAATCATTTTGGACATTCACTTCCATTGCCGCAATGAAAGTGGTATGTTTCGTTTCTGTGGCTTCAGTAAACAGACGTGAATTCAGCAGCGGTTGCAAGGTCATATTATGAACCGGATGAGCTCACTGTGGAAGATAGTTGTTGTATTGTCCGCTGAAAGACGAGCCAAGAAGGGAGTCGGAGCCATGCAGGTGCAGTGATAAGGGGTGTTGGGAACGAGAGCGAGAGAGAGAAGCTGGATTTTTCCACTCTTTGCTCCCTATACTTGCTGTCTGTCCTTCGGCCGGAGGCAGTTTGGTAGCCATGAAGGGGTAGGGATTTTTTCCCCATAAGAGGTGAGGTATTCCTAATGGAAAATCAGAGAACTGGAATCCCCGGATGGTGAAGTATCGCTGAGAGGGAGGACGCTCCGCTTCAGACCCCGTTAGCACGTGTGATCTCTCTACCTACCTGCCTTGGGACTGGGTAATGTCATGGCCGAGATGAAGTTTCCTTCTGCAACTATATTAACTGTGATGTATATTCTGTATGTTTATGTATAACCAACTATATTTTGTGTTTGAGGTCTTAGTGTGTTTATTATTTGTGTGAATAAAGGGCCTAACAAGAGCTATCTATATCCTAATTATTGGTCTAAGTGTGGTTTGTTGCCTCTCTGAGTCCAAGAATTTTTGGTCCGTGTAATGGGGTAAGTGGTTCTGAGATCGTTACACATGTCCGAAAAGCAAAACCTTTTGGTGCTGTGAGCAGGGTCTTTATGCTGATATTGCTGCCAAATAACCCGGCTAATTTGACGAATCTGAAGCTTTGGAGTCGGAAAGGCAATTTTCATTAGATATTTAGGGAAGAGAGTGAGGGTGTTTCACGGTATGGTTGATAGGGACATGGAATATTCATTGACATGATGAGTTCCCTGTTTAGGAAAAAAGGAAGCTCTGCAGGCGGAGACTGTCCTGAAGTGACTATCCAAGGGTGGACAAACGGTCCTTATGATAAATTGGCACAGACCTGGGCGCGTGGTTCAGGTTTTAGTGAGACCTGGGATATGAGTATAGGAGAGGCAAGTCGGGCCGAAGTGGCAGGTTGCCTGCAACAGGTGCCTGTTGAAAAAGGAAAAGAGTGCTCAGCTTTAGGTAGACGAGGTTGGATTTTGTTAAAAGCATTCAGAAGGGTGCATTAGCAGAATGTAGAATTACAGGCAAGTGTCCTGAAGTTGGCAAATGAGCTAGCTACCGAGAAACAGATTGCGTTAATGCAGCAACTCCAAATGAAGCTGCATAATGACAAGGCGGATACATATCAAGCAGTAGCCGAGAGAGCTGCTGTAAGAGTTGCCCGATACAAATATCGAAATAGAAGGGGGAGGGTGAATACCCGTAAGGTAGCAACAGTAATTGCCTCTGCAGGGGTTGATTGGGACCCTGACCAGTGGGACGGAGATGTATTCGATAGTACCAGTTCAGAGAGTGGTTCGGAAAAGCAAGTACTTTCCAAACCAGAACTTTGATAAAAAGAGGCGACAGTTAAACCAGTGATGCGCAGGCGAGCTGGTCTAAATCCGAATAATCCCGGAGGTGGGATGGTAGATTTAATCACGTTCGAGAATTATTCCCAACAGGAGGTCGGGGAGATAATCAACTGATTGAAACAGAGGGCTGGTGAGTCTCTGTTAACTTGGATGGTCAGGTTGTTTGACGGAGGTGCGGCAGGTCTTTTGGTAGACGCAACCCACATTCAGGAGGTATTATGTGTAGGGCCTCCTCCTGATAACGACGGGAGAGAACCGCAAGTGTCCTTTTTACAGCTAGCGGCCCAAGAGTGTAACCGCAAGTATCAGATCACATCGGACTGGCCTAGCGAGGAGAAGAAATGGTATACATTGAGAGAGGCTATTCAGAGGCTGAGGGAGCATGCCATGAAAGATGCTGTTCATGTTGAGACTCCTGAGCATATGGGAGTAGTAGCATTATCGGTCTCTTCCCGAAATGCCATCATTCAAACTGCTCCTCCGGCATATAAAAAAGTCATGACTTTATTAGTAGGGATGACCGGTAAAATAACGGATGCGGTGGTGGATGCCATTAGACAGCTGGCAGACTTGGGGGAATGGGAAAAGGTAGAAGAGAGACCCAGAGAGAGAAAGAAAGGGGCGAAGGGAAAGATGGACCCCTGGGAAGAGGTTTGATAGCTGAGATTCTTGTGTATCTAGAAAGGATATGTTTTGGGCGCTACTAAAGGATGGAGTGCCAAGAGAAGACATTGATGGAATTGAGACCAGAGAAATGTATCAGTTGTATAAAAATCGAGGACTCTAAGGTACAGAGCAGCACAAACAGGTGAAACAGCAGGATATAAATAAGCCGAGTCGGGACATGGTCCCCTCTGCGCCGCCTGAAGAGGCGGCGGAGAAAGGGTCCGTGGGGACGTCTTTCCCCTACCCGCCAACCTATGCTGATCTGCAAAAAATGATGTGTGTGATGTCGGCGACAGTCCCAATACGCGCATTCGAAATATTCATAGGATTATGATCAAACTCCGGTAGCGCCTGCCCGAATTAAGGTAGACAGACTGCCTCATGTGAATGTGAAGTTATTTTGGCAATCTGGGAATCTACAAGAGGTTTGCGCCTTAATTGATACCGGGGCAGAGACCTCATTGATTCATGGGAATCCGTCAAGGTTTAATGGAAGACATTTTACTATTACTGGATTGGGAGGGAAAGAGAGCTCCGCAGTCCAAACCTGAGTGGACATGAAAATTGGCAATTTTAAAAGGAATACTTATCAAGTGTTAATTGTTCCCATACCTAAATACATTATTGGCTTTGGTATTCTGGTAGGTTTGACATTGGGATTGGGAGTGAGTGCCTCGACATGTACCCCCGTCATTGTAGGGGAATTGAGGATGCCCCTGGTGCAGGTTCCGTTAGCCACGAAACGGGTATCTATGAAACTACTGAATTCCCAGGGGGGCAGAAAGAGATTTTAGATACCATTAGGGGATATGCTGAAGCACGAGTGCTACTCCCTGTAACCACAGCTTGGAACAAACCAGTCTGGCTGCTTAAGAAACCGGACGGGAGTTACAGGATGACTGTAGATTATCGTGGACTAAACAAGTACACCCCTCTGTAATACCTGTAGTTCCCGATGCAGTCACTTCGATCGAAAATGTGCAGAAGTTCAAGGGAACGTGGTATGCAGTGATAGATTTGGCAAATGCCTTCTTCACCGTACCAATTGCCAAAGAGTGTCAGGAGCAGTTTGCATTTCCTTGGAATGGGAGGCAGTATACGTTCTAGCATCTGCCCATGGGATATTTGCATAGTCTGACGATCTGTCACCGGCTGGTTGTGGAGCATTTAGACAGGATTCTGTGTACACCGGGTGTACAAATTGTGCACTACATTGACAACATTTTTATACAGGGAAAGAATGAGCACAGTGTGCAGATGCATCAAGGCATTATCATTGAAGGAGTGAAAAAGGAGGGATTGGAAATGAATGAGAGAAAAACCCAGGATCCAGCGGAGACTGTGATCTTTCTGGGCATTGTGAGATGGTGCCAAAAGTTAAAAAAAGGATCCTTGTGTTTTCCACCCCCATGAATAAGAAACAAGCTCAGCAATTCATAGGGTTGTTTGGATTCTGGAGACAGCATATACCACATTTGGGGCAGATACTTGCGCCTCTTTACTAAGTAACACAAAAGAAATCTGATTTTGAATGGGGCGAGGAGCATTTCAGATAGCAAAAAGTACCATACAGAGAGTGCCTGATTTGTGGACATTGAGGCAGGAGACGTGGAATTGAATGTGTCTGTCCGGGAGAATTATGCCAATTGGGGTTTGTGGCAAAAACAGGACGGGAAGCAAGCTCCTTTAGGATTTTGGAATCCTAAGTTACCTGATGCGGGTGACTGATATACTCCTTTGGAAAAACAGTTGTTGGCATGTTACTGGGCTCTGGTGGATACCGAGCAAATGATGGTGGGTCATGATCTATTGATCTGACCGGAAAGGCCAATCATGCAGTGGGTATTGAGCTCTCGTAAGACGCATCGAATAGGACATGCTCAAGAAGCTAGCATTATTAAATGGAAGTGGTACATTCAAGATCGTGCCAAGACAGGGAAAGGTGGAATCACAAAATTACGTGAGCAAGAAGCGGGCGTTCCGTTGGTTGATCTGGAACCCGCGAAGGGGCCGGAAATCAGTGAGTCTGCCGTAAAATTGGGTGTGGAGAGCTGACAAGTGAACAAATTGAACATGCCACTGACGGTTCAGCCAAATATGTAGGGACTGAACGGCACTGGAAAGCCGTGGCGTATAATCCTAAACTGAAGAAAGTGTTAACTAACTGGCTGCTGGGCGGCATACAATGGCTGGAAGATCTTGTGGAGGGCCAAAAATGGATCCGCTTTAAGAAACTAGCTAGGGAAAAGGATCTCAAAGACTGCACACTGGGGGACTATAGAAAGCTGAAGAAATCTCTAGTAAACAAAGCCCCTGAGGCGGGGAAAGCCTGGCATGTTTGGTTAAGAGAATACAAATCAGAAGGACACTTGGACTCTAAGGTGTACAAGAAATTGGAGGTGTATAGGGATCCAATATAAATATAATTTGCACAAATGGTCAGAAACACTAGGATCAGAAATTACTGAGGAACGGTGGAGGAATGTGTGCAGGACTGTGGCCCTTACCTCTTTGAATCTGGGGGAAAGGTGTCTTCAAATCAAAATACTAAACAGAGTTTTTCGGGACACCACAAAAGCTGTTTGCACGAGGTTTACTTGATTCAGAGGCCTGTTGGAGGTTTAAGCATGTGAGAGGTACATTTGAGCACATGATTGAATAAGGTTCTTATGATGAACGAAGACTTTGACTATGAAACAATAATTTTAGGTGAGGAAGTCTTAGTGGAAGATCTTTCTTATCCACAACGATGCTGGTTTTTCAGGGCAGCAAACTAATTCTGAGGAAGTGGAAAAGTGATGAAACGCCAAAGAATGGCTATCTGACCTAAAACAAGTGTCCATAATGGAGAAAATCATTCTTCGCAAGAGCAAGAAAGGGAACTTATTTGACCAGATCTGGGGAAGGTTTTTGTATTTGTGAGGTATTTGTGTTTATTCATTTCTTCGTTTGATTCTGTTGGTAATTCCTGAAAATTTCCTGAATTGATGTGAATATTTTTCTGGAATGTGTGGGGCTCCCTTAATGTGATGACTCCACATTTGTTTGGAATGTACTTTGTACATCAATATAATAAACATGTAAATACAAAAAAAAAGAAAGTGTTAACTACATCTGAAAAAGGGAAGAGTAGCCAATTCGCAGAATTGTATGCCTTGTATCAAGCCTTGAAACAGGAAGCGCCTAGTTATTGTTATATATATGATATGATATGGCATTTGTAACGCGCCTATACACAAGTGTTTCAAGGCGCGACGAGGCAGGGAGGGGGGAACAAGGGGAGACAGACAAACGATCCTACTAGGCCAGGTATCCTTCAGATCGCGCAAGTGCATCGGTAGAGGGGATGGGAAAAAGTGCAAGGGGGAAAGGGAGAGGGGGAAGTGCAGTACAAAGTGATTAGTAAAATACAAGATAAATAGTAAGGGCCAGCTGGTAGCAAGTGCAGTATAAGTGCAGACAAGTGCTGGGAAGGGGGCTGTAGGGATACAGATACAGTCCCGCAGTGCAGGGGTTGCCAGGGAGGCAGTGCAGGCGAGAGTGGCTGGGCCAAGGACAGAGATTGTTGAGTGGCCCAGTTGCTGATTCAGTACAGTTTCAGTGATTTAGCAGGGGAGAGAAAGCAGAAGCAAAGAGGAAGGTTTTGAGGTGCTTCCGGAACCGGAGATGGTTCTCCTCAAGTTTCAGGGAGGCAGGAAGGCTGTTCCAGAGGGAGGCCCCTGCTGCGGAGAGAGATCTCCCCCCAACTCGTTGCTTGGAGAAGCGGCTGACCCTGAGGGAGTTGGAGGCGGATGAGCGAAGAGCTCGAGAAGGAAGATATTTAGGAAGAGAGAGTTGAAGGTATTTTGGCCCAAGGCCTCAGAAGGCATTGTGGACAATGCAGAGGGTTTTGAACTTTATCCTCGCAGCCACAGGGAGTCAGTGTAGCGTTTTCAGTCCTGGAGAGATACGGTCCCTGGGCTTGAGGCCAAGGACAAGTCTCGCAGTCCTGTTCTGGATGATTTGCAGCGGGCGGAGAGTAGAGGCAGGCAGATTTAGATAGAGGCTGTTACAGTAGTCCAGCTTCGAGAGAACCAGGGCTCTGGAGACAGTGAGCTTCTGGGGGAAGGAGAGGAAAGGAGGGATACCTCTGAGGAGGTGCAGCTGGTAGTGTGACTTCTTAGAAACGTCAGAAATGTGAGGAGAGGAGAGTGTGGAGTCAAAGATGACCCTGAGGTTTTTTGCCTTGCAGGTAGGAGCAGGAAGAGGGCCAAGTGAGGCCGGCCAGAGAGCTGCCGGGAAGGAGGGAGTGGGTGTGCCGATGAGTAGAATCGCAGTCTTACTGGCATTAAGGCAGAGGTCGTTGGCGGCACACCATTCCTGGATAGCAGAAAGACAGTCGGAGATGAGGGAAGGAGAGCAGGAGGCCGAGGGTAGCCTGAAAATGAGCTAGTTATCATCCGCATAGCACTGAAAGTTGGGGCAGAGAGCAGAGATGCGGATTGCAAGAAGTGCCGGATACTGGTTGAACAGCCAGGGAGAGAGGTTAGAACCCTGGGGGACACCACAGGTAGAGAAAAAGATGTCAGAGAGGAAAGACCCCAGTTGTACCTGGGAGGGTCGATTTGAGAGGAAAGAGGTCAGCCAAGCCAGAGCCTAACCAGTGATACCCAGGTTATCATGGAGACTGATGAGCAGGATGGTATGGTTGACAGTGTCAAAGGCAGAAGAGAGATCGAGCAAAATGAGAACACATGGAATGTTAGAGTCAAGGTTCGAGAGTAGATCCTCACGGATGTTCAGGAGAGCAGTTTCCGTGCTTCTGGCTGCTCTGAAGCGAGACGGATGGTCATGAAGGCTACCAACAGATTCAGCATGGAGATTAAGCTGGGAGATGGCCAGTTTCTCCAGGAGCTTGCCCAGGAAGGGAGTGATGGAGATTGGGCGATAGTTAGCCGGGCAGGAAGGGTCGGAAGAGGGTTTCTTAAGACGGGGGTGCTCAAGGGAGTGCTTGAGAGGGGATGGGAAGACTCCAGAGGCGAAGGAGTGGTTGCAGAAGTCAGCAAGGGCAGGAGCCAAGGAGTCGATGTTGTCCTTGATAGTTTTGGAGGAACAGGGGTGGACCTGTTTTGACAAGACTTTCATAGATCGGACTTGTCTCGAAACCTCATCAGCAGAAAAAAGGGGAAAGGCAGAGAAGGGGAGAGGAGGGATGGCTGCAGAAGGGCCAGAGGACGGGCAGGGAATAGAGGGGGGGAGGTGATAGGAGGAGAGTGAGGACAGGATGTCCTGAGTTTTTGAAATGAAGTGGGAGGCCAGTGCCGTAAAGAGGGCCTGGGAGGGGACAGGAGAGGTAGAAACTGCAGCAGGGTTGGCCAGCTCCTTGCAGATTTTAAAGAGTTCGGCCGAATTGTTAGATGCCGCAGTGATGCGGACTTGGATAAGGGCTCTCCTCTTGGTGAGAACGGAGAGCCGGTATTGCCTTTGGAGCAGGCGACAGGCCAGTTTGTCAGAGGATGAACATGAAGCATGCCATTTCCTCTCTGCCACCTGCACTTGCGTTTAAGGGTGACGAGTCATACCAGGAGTTGCATTTGGCTTTGGGCTTCAGGCGGATTCTCATGACAGGGGCCAGGATAAAAAGAGTATCGGATATAGCAGAGTGGAGAGAGGAGAGGGCTGTGTCAGGATGGGAGTCAGCCGAGGGTTGAAGACGGGGCGAGAAGGTGGCAGCGAAAGCCTCAACTGACACACGCTTCATGGGTCGGATGACCGAGAAGGAAGGTGGCAGTGATGAGGGTGGCTTTGCCTGTGGGGTGGGGTAGGGAGGGTGAGGTGGGAAGAAAGGAGAAAGTGATCACTCCAGGAGAGCGAAGTGGAGAGAGGGACAGAGAGGGGAAGGTCAGAAGAGATCAGGGCATCTAGAGTGTGCCCTGCAGAGTGGGTCGGCCCAGACGGGAGAACAGAGAGTGAGAGAGAGTCGCAGAGGTCGCGAAAGAGTCCAGAGGGGGGACAGGAGGCATCCAGGTGGATGTTGAAGTCTCCAAGAATGAGGAGTTGAGTGGTTGAGGACAGGAGTGAGGAGGAGAGGTCCGCCCACTCGGAGAGGAAGGAGGAAATTTGACCAGGTGGCCGATAGATA
Source organism: Ambystoma mexicanum (assembly GCF_040938575.1). Lineage (NCBI taxonomy): Eukaryota > Metazoa > Chordata > Amphibia > Caudata > Ambystomatidae > Ambystoma > Ambystoma mexicanum. The sequence continues at coordinate 1,025,490,260 of NC_090923.1, read as the reverse complement.
GTAGCAATGGTAAGGGAATGGCTAGGAGAGAGAGAGAGTCGGCAGACAAGACATTCAAAAGAGGAGTAGGTCTGCGTGGGAATAGCAGTGGCAGGAATCCACTCAGGGAAGATAAGGGCCACACCCCCCCAGCACGGCAGAGCCTGGGAACGGAGAGGATCTTGTAGCCGTCAGGTAGGAGTGTGTCAAAGCTGGTGACAGAGCTGGCCGTGAACCATGTCTCAGTGAGACCGAGTACGTCAAGGTCCAGTTCCTCAAGAAGGCGGCAGATATCAGAGGAATGTTTGACGGCAGAGCGAGAGTTAAGAGTGGCAATGTGGAGAAGGTTGCCATCTTTAAAGGACTTCCGGGGAGGGGTACAGATCAGAGGTACGCCCTGCGGGGGTGAAGAAGGAGCAAGGGAGGGGGCAGGGAGGGAGGGTAGAGGCAAGGTAGCCGAGGACAGAGGAGGGGGGACAGCAGGAAAGGAAAGGAAATTGATGAGGCGCGGGAAGCGTCTATCAAAGAGGTGAAGGTTGGCCTGAGGGCCTTGGACCAAGACGGTCCCATTAGCGTAGACATTAATGATGGCCTTAGAGGAGTGGAAGGAGGCCAAGAGGACCTCCCAACGGGTGCCCCCATTAATGGGAGAAGAGGAGAAAGGAGATAGCACAGAGACCATATGAAGGGTCCATAGGTCTGGCGAAGGCACGAAAAAGAGGATGTCAGTGAGAGTTTCCTTAGATGAGGCATTGGTGTAGGTGTCAGCGATAGGGAGGCCTGGATTGGAGACCAGGATGTCCTTTTTAAACTTTTTCCTACCAGATTTAGTGAGGAGAGCAGGATAGTCGATGGAGAAACAGTTAGAAAAGATAGGAGAGATGGAGAGCACCATGGGATAGGAGGGAGGGAGGGGGGGGACAGGACAAGCGCAAGCAGACAGGAAGAGAGCGACAAGCCCTAGTTTACCACACAATCAGGACACAGTGAACACAGTAATGCATAACTGGTACCCAGTGGAGTGGCCACCTAAGTTTGAGACTCCTGCGAGGGGAGAGAAAGTCCCTAGATTACCACTAATTGCAGGGCAAAGTGAATTCAGGGCACCATGCGACTGAAGTGAACAGGTGTAGGTGCGGCGGGCAGAGGGAACAGGTGGAGCTAACAAGGTGGACCAACGCTAAGCGTCCCCTGCGGACACCTGCAGACACAGTGGGAGCCGCAGCTGTAGGAGCCGCCCTTTGCCTGAGGGGCCCTTAGCCGTGGGGGCTGGCGGGCAGTGGGGCTGCCCAGGAGGGTCGGTAGATAGGGACTATTTATACACATACTCATGGTCCATTGCGAACGGACTCGCTGTCTGGCTGCCCACATGGCAGAAAAATGGATGGAGGATTCATATCAAGGAAGTATGGGGAAAAGAACAATGACAAGATATTGCTGAAATGTTGATGCATACCATAGTCACTGTGTATCTGTGTATCATGTAGACGGCCATGGTGCGACAGATTCATTGGAACGTTGGTTCAATTCTGTTACAGATGAACATGCCAGAATTGCAGTCATGGACGCGAGGTCTGAGGAAGATGATCTGGAAGGGATTGCAAAGTGGGCATACCAGAAAAGCGGGCACCTTGGAGAAAAGGCTATCAGGTGGGCAGGTTAGGGATATCAGCCTTCCTCTAGAAACTGTGAAGACAGTGATTTTACAGCGTTGTGCGTGTTAGGGAGAATTCTCTTCTATGGCTAATTTCCCTTACCTATAGAGTCCCCCAGCAGCTTTGCTGGATTTGAGGGGTTTCTTTTTTTCTCCTACTAAGAGTGAGACCTTTTTTTTCTCACTCTTAGGCAGATTGCTAGTGGGTGTTTTAGGCTATCATGTGTGCTTATGGTCTATGGGGTTTTTCTCACCCTCATAGGAATCATCTTTTTTCATGTGTGGTACACCACACCCTCTGTGCCATACCACACGGGTGTCGTAGTGACCCCCACACATAGACTCCATACCCTGGGACTGACTACTGTCTCCCAGGGCATGTAAAGTCCCCATTGACTTTACTAGTCAAATCTTATGAACAAAACCAGTACAACCCATCTTACTATGGAGGTACTGGGAAGGGTTAATAGTTTTTCCCTAGTTTTCATTTTCGAGGGGGTACCGTACAGTCCCTCTCTCAAAAGTTTCTGGCTGGTGGCAGTGGTTACTACCAAAAATATTTGATTGCGAATATTTTCCTATGGATTTTCCCATTGTTGGAGGCTACCACTTTTACTGACAGCCTCTAACATACCGCTGGTTTATTTTAATATTAACTTTAATGTGGTAGGTTTTTATTGCCAGAACTTTGATTTAATTTCTCTCGTGTGTCTTTCTCTATAGTCCTAACCCAGGTCGGGGATTCTTTGTTCGTCCTTTTGGCGGGCTTCTGCACAGAAGCCCTCCTTTTGGCACCACTGAGTCTGGGGTAGACAGGATGTGTGGGAGGGGGAATAGGCACCCTGGACAGGGTTGCCTACGCAACCCAAGTCGCACTCTGCCCTGATAGGCTGGGGGGTTCTCCCGCCAGGAGAGCGACCCCACTGTGTGAGTGACAGCTAGGCTGTATGAATGGGGGTCTTGCTGCATAAAAGCAGGGTCCTGATGACTGGAGGACAAGACGTCGCCACTGGAACTAAGAAGCCGAAGAGGAGAGAAGCCAAAGACATCTGCAACAACTGAACCACCGATGAAGCCCTGCTGCAGATCCTCACCACTTTTCTCCAAAGACTCGAGAAGATCTTCACCTGCAAGAGTCTTCTTCCCTTGAGCTGGTGGTGCCAACCAGTTCGCCAATCGCCTTCCAGGACCTGCCTTGGTCGAATCGCTAGTGGCAAGCACTAGCAGACCGGATAGCCAGGCACTCGTCCACCCGGACTGCGATTTAAAGGAGCGTACTTTTTATTTCGTTTGGCAGCACCGCGGCTGGTTTCATCCCTGGGCAGTGCCGTAACTCGAACCTTCCTACACGACGAGAGCCGCTCTTCCTCTGCTGGATCTCCCGAACTGCAGGAACTGTCAGGAACTACCACCACCTCAGGAGCCTCTTCTACATTTTAAGGTACATTGTTCCGCCAGGCCTCCCTTTTCGTTGGGTACTGCTAAAGGTGTTTTAAATCCTTTACTTCCCTACTGGGTTGGCCGCCCCTATCATCTAACATTGTCTTTCACCTTCTGCAACCACATTTTCGAATCATTTAACAAAGACTTGGCTGCAGCTACAAGAACATTTTGCTCTTGGGCACTTTGCCCTCTACCACTGACTCTGGCACAGGCCTATTGACTCTGGCTAAATCTGTTACAACTGCCTTCACTAGATTGCTTCTCACCTAGAAATGTGTTGATGCACCTTACTCTTATATCCACCTTTTCCTTCCCTCTGTTTAAGTTCCATTTTGCTCGGTTTTCACCTCAGTATTATACATGCTAAAGTACTGCCTTGCCTAACTTGTTCACAGTCTTCTTGGGAAGTGTTGCTGGTGTGTTAGTATTTTCCTGTATAACTTGGCCTTTCTCTCCCTTTTGAGAAATTGATAGAGTGCCATTTCTGCTTTGTTTTCACTGTGCCGTTTTGCTCAGTTTTCACTCTTGCTCAAACTTGTCTACAATTTAAATAGGGAGTTGTGTATACTTTTCTTGACTGATTTAACTTGCTTTTATAATAGTGATTTGTGTGTGAACATCAGAGAGTGTAAAATAAATATATATATATATTCTTTTTGATACAAAGCTTTGGTCAGTGTTTCCTTGTTCCATAGTACTGTAGTCCTAATATGTAAACCCTGAATACTGCTCATCTCCCTCTTGAGATAAGTCTGACTGCTTAGCCACAGATATCAACTAAATCTTTGTGGTACAGACTGATACCAAAGGGGATTTTCTGCTCATACCTGTAGTCTTAATCTTCTGTAGTGCTCCCTAAGGGAACTGCACATGATTCTGCCTAACAGTGTGTGCCAGCATCAAAAACGGAGATCTATTCCGCATGTAATTCAGGGTACATTGAAACAAGGTAAATTGCCAGCACAGATTTGGCAGATGGATTATATCAGTCCAATGCCTATTAGCCATGGATGTCAATATGCATGTACCTTTGTGGACACATATTCCGGCTACCTGATGGTATACCCTTGCAGATTCAAAGTGATAATGGGTCGCACTAAAAGGGAAAACTGATTCAAGAGTATTGTCAGGAAAAAGGTGCTGAATGGATCTTTCACGTTCCATATCACCCTGAGGCTTCGGGGTTAATTGAAAAAATGAATGGCTTGTTGAAAGAACAATTGTGAAAAACTGGTGAGGGCAATCTGAAAGGGTGGCGTGAGCGTGTTCTGGGTGTGGTTCAGATTCTGAATAACAGGCCTATTGCTAATATTGAGATGCCCTTAATGCGCATGTTAATGCCAGCCTTACAAATGAAACCAAGCAAAGCAGTGGAAACAGTGTTGTACTGGGAAATGTTACCTGGGGCTCTAGCTCCTTATCGAGCCACCCCAGAGTCTGCAGGGGTGGATTTACATACGAGGGAAGAGATCCGACTGAAGCCCTGGGGAATCATTGTCATTGACACAGGAATTGGAGTGCAGATTCCATCAGAACATATGACATTAATTGCCCCTCGATCTGAATTAGCATTAAGAGGAATCCAGGTGCTCGGAGGCATTGTGGACGCAGACTATCAAGGAGAGATAAAAGTGATTCTGATTAACAGTGGAGCGAACATATTTCCTATCCATAAAGGGGATAGGGTGGCTCAATTAATAATTGTCCCTGTGAAGTTGTCCATGATAAGAAAAGGAGAACCACCCACGGTAATAACATGTGGAGATAAAGGTTTTGGCTCGTTGGATAGAATGGTTCCGGGAGCCGAGGTATGGGTTGAGAAGCCTAATGGCCCGCCGGTTCCGGCGGATGTGATTGCAGCAGTGGAGGACCAAATTGTCTTGGTTATGGAACCAGGGAAGAGAAAAGGGCATCATGATCCCGCTGACAAATGTGATTTACGTGAGTGATGTACTTCACTGATATCTTGTTGTCTTTCTGAATTCTGTTTTTTTTTAAAGATCCTGGGTGTGCTGTTTGCCCTTGTGGAGAGGTGTGTAGTGCATTCGGGAGGGTTCCAGGACATGCTAGAAGAGGTAGCAAATGTCTCCAGCCTACGTCTGGAGTGGAAGGTTTGGATGATGACTAACCTCTTTGAAGTCACTGCATTGCCTGAGAATGTGTCTGTTGCATTTTATCGAGGTGTTTTCAGGAAGCAGCGTGGTCATGGCCGTGATGTTTTGCCCCCTCCTGCAACTGCTGAACCTTTTGTGCGGCATAGTTATGCAGCAATTGTTGATCAGCCTGAACACATATGGGTTTTCCTAGCCCGTCAGGTACTCAATATTTCTCATTTTGAATGGACTGTGTCCTCCAATATATTCCTCATCTTTGACATGTAGTGTCCAGCTTCGGCTGCTTCGGAAATATTTTGGCAGCGGACGCCCTGCGTCGATGGCGTCGAGTCGATTTGTCCCTCGAAGGCCTCCGTTGAGGGTGATGTCATCGGATGTTATAAGTGGCACACATGGCGCCCGTTGCCTCAGTTCCGTTTTTCCGCATAAACTCGGCGCGCCTTGTATTTCTGCAGCTTTTGCTGTTCAAGTTGCTATGTCCTTGTCTTCAACACTGACTCCTCTGTCAGGATTCAAGACATGCTAGGACTGCGGCTCCAAGATGGCGATCATGGACCCGCATCAAGTCTGCCTGTGGTGCCTCGACGAGGGCCATGACACGGATACCTGCCCCAAGTGTCAGTCTATGACCGGGTAGGCCTTGAGGAAACGAAAGGGGAAGCTCAAGGTAGGCAAGGTGTCCAAGCCCCATAAATCCTGACCTGCTGGGCCTTCGACCGATGAGTCGAGAGGCGACTCTCCTCGGAGGAAGTAGGCCAAGTGCTCAAGATAACAGAGTGGTTCCTGCCACTCGCCCTCATCGAAGATTTTGAGGCAAAGGCACCGCCGGTCACCTTCCTCATCGTCTTCCTCAGGCAATACCCCCAAAAGGGTGAGATGCCCGTCCAAGAAATTGGCGGAGGCAGAATGGGAAGCATTCTGTGTGGAGATGCTTAAGATTTTTGTTAAACAGGGCAAAGCTCTGTCCGCGTCCTTCTGTGGAAAACGGTAGGGAGCAGTCTCGCCCGGATACCTGCGCGCCCTCGAGCTCGGGTAAACTGCGTGATCCAAATCGGGAGCCGTTGTGGTTTCTAACGATCACTCGAGACGTGGAGAGAGGTCAAGGTCTTCGATACCATCAAAACCTTCCAAACCTTAGAAGCCATCAACGCCATAGTGCCTATCAGGTCTTCCACCTTGTTATGACCGTCGATGCCTTCGGCGCCATTGTCAACGGCGCTGTTTGTGCCAGTTTTCCCGGCACAGTTACCTGTGACTGTGGGACCTCCAGAAAAGGCGGTTCATAAGTTTAAGTCGATGACTGTGCAGCCTCTGGGTACTACGCCTGACAAAAGGTGTACCCCTCTACCGAAAAAGGATTTTTTTAAGTCCCTCACTTCCATTTTTGAGGAGGAGGAATGTTCAGATCAGGAGGATGCCCCTTTTGGTCTCCAGTTTGGGACCCCTAATGTGCCTCAATGCCTCATTTCGGAGGAGAGCAGGATTCAGGACCTCCGAGTCCTTGTATAATGCTAGTGGTATAGAAACCTCTCCTGAGCTGGAGTTGGGCAAACCCGACCCAGTGGAGCATGTCGACTCCTCTTACAGGCAAACTGTGTCGAGAGTTGTGGAATATCTCGGCTGGCCTAGACCTCCTGTGCATTATGGTCAGGGTGATCTTACTGACATTTTGGACAAGGTTTCCCTACAGATCCTTTTTTACCATTCCATGTAGCTCTGCAAAAAAGGTGACCAGGAATTGCTAGACCCCAGAGACTAATCCTGCGGTGAACAAAGAAAATACTGCCCCTCCAGTAGCGACCCCAGCTACCTGTCCACTCACCCCACTCCCGAGAGCCTGGTGGTCCAGGCAGCCACGGCCACCTCGAAACAGGCAGCGTACCCTACCATCCCTCCTAAAAGGGACAATAACGCATGGATGGATGGGCAACCTCAGATTTTTCATCCTAGTGGACAGCAGTGGAGGGGTAGATCTTTTTGCTACTACTCCACATTTGGAAGGGCGAAAGAAATGGCCAGTCAAAGAGGCCAATGTAGGTTTCCTCGTGGTGGATGAGGCAGATGTGCCAAGCCAGTTCAAGCAGCAGCCTCTTTACCATCGGCCCCTGCAGCTGCTGCTTCAAAACCGCTCTGAGGCATTGTGTCATAGCTTACCAGTAGTGGGCAGGCTGTCTCAGCATCTAGAAGAATGGCACGACATTACTTCAGTTGCTTGGGCTCTGGAAACAATAGCCCACGGTTACTGCCTTCCTTTTATTACGATGCCTCAGAACAATTCACCGGGGAATCACTCTTTGAGGCTACCGGATCCGCTCCTTGTGTAGGAAATATTGACCCTGCTAGAGAAAGGCGCTATAGAACCTGTGCCTGTAGCGGAGAGGAACAAGGGTTGGTATTCCCCATATTTTTTGATTCCCAGAAAGGACGGGGTACTGAGACCCATCTTGGACTTGAGATACTTGAACAAGTTCCTCAGGAAGGACAAGTTCAAGATGGTCACTTTTTCTCAGATTCTTCAGGCCCTCCAACTTCAGGATTGGTTGGTGTCATTGGACCTTCAGGATGCTTTTTTTCATGTGCCAATCCATCTGAAGCACTGGAAATACTTGAGGTTCGCGGTTGGCGGCTCGCATTATCAGTTTCGAGTTGTGCCGTTTGGGTTGACCTCCGCCCCAAGGGTTTTCACCAAACTGATGGTGGTGGTGGCGGGGCATCTCAGGAGAGGGGGATTCATGTCTAACCCTATCTGGACGATTGGCTGATCAGAGGGCGTTCTCCCGAACAAGCCGTGGATAGTGGAAGATGTGGGTATACAATGGGACTAATTTAAGGTGACCATGAGGGGGGTATGCATGTCTCGGACGGTGGGCGTTCAGAGGTCACTGGACAGCAGTATCGGGCGCCTGGAGGGTGAAATATGGCAGCTGGAGGTGGATCAGGAAGGGGGTCAACAGGTGGGGGAAGCGCTAGCAGAGAAACTCAGCTTGCATAGGGGAGCCCTAAACTGACTGGAGCAGCTCGATAAGGGACTATATACGGCCAAACTCCACGGGGAAGGCGATAAGGCATGGCGGCTTTTGGCTTGGCTGATTAATTGGGAATCACCAGGGGAGGCGATCACACAAATACAGGATCGAAAGGATCCAAAGGGAGGACTGCTGTCACGTAAGTACATAGAAGTACTGTTGGCTGGTGTAGGCGACTCGTCTGGGGCTTCGCTGGACTATTGGATTTGCCTGCCCGAGATTGGTAAAGACTTGCTTTGTTGTTCGGCGAATCTGCCCTGAAGCGGACGTCTTTAAGGAGCACACGGACGCTGCCTGACCCTTAATTTGAAACCTACCACTCGATTGGGCGAGCAGCCTAAAGCCCGCCTTGGGCTCCGCCCCTTTTTACATTCAAATGCAACATGTGTAGCGCACGCGCACGCGCACACGGAAGTACATTGAAGTACTGTTGGCTGGTGCAGGCGACTCGTCTGGGGCTTCGCTGGACTATTGGATTTGCCTGCCCGAGATTGGAAAAGACTTGCTATGTTTTTTGGCGAATCTGCCCTGAAGCGGACGTCTTTAAGGGGCACACGGACGCTGCCTGACCCTTAATTTAAAAGTAAATATTGAACGATGTGAACACTGGAAATGAGAAATTACGTTTAGCGCTATATTGAATGATCACGTTTAGCGCTCTTCTAGAGTATTCACGTTTAGTGCCACTCATTAACATCTCTTCTCCTCACTTGTTTTCAGCCTACCACTCGATTGGGCCAGCAGCCTAAAGCCCGCCTTGGGCTCCGCCCCCTTTTTACATTCAAATGCAACGTCTGTAGCGCACTCGCGCGCACACGGAAGTACATAGAAGTACTGGTGGCTGTTTGCTGTTTTGTGATGTTATGATAGTGCGTGGCAATCTAACGTGGATCTTGATACAAGGTTTGTGTTTGACCTGTGGTTTGGTTAGATGAATTTAAAGAAAGGTATATAAAGTAAATCGTTAGGTGTGTTCCCCTTCCGCTGTCATTTCGTATTGTGGTTTTTCTAGTTTTGTCACAGCGGCGCATTTACGTTTATAAAGCGTGTTTTCAACTAACTAACTTAGAAAAAACAGTCAGTGTTAATCTGACTGTTCGCTAGTTACTTATACCTATTAATTCCATCTGGGTTAACTTTCTTAGAAACCACGTTGAGAATTGTTTATAATAGCTATGTGTCATGATGCCTACCCCCAGGCATCCGGACCAAGCCCATCAGCCCCGAGAGCAGGCATCTAGACATTTAGTAAAACCTCAGCAGCCCCGGCTAGGGGCTATCTGGGTTCAGTCCTGGTGCCTTAGGCGCCAGGCTCATAGTAGGAATCAGTCCTGGCGCCTCAGGCGCCTGGCTCATAGTCATTACTTACCTCAGGCAGACCATGCTGCAAATGACTCCAATCCAACATGAAGCCTGAAAGGGACTATTTTTCTACAGGGACTATTTTTTACTTTGGTGTGGTTCTAGGGACTTCTTACCTGGTACTACTTTTGAAGCTATTTAAACCACACCCGACCAGCAACATACGCTTTGCGTTACTCTGCATCCAGCAGCGTAACACTCGCCGTGCCTGCAGCCTGCATCCAATCTTCTGCCACGCCCGCCTCGAATCCGGAGCTCCTAAAACAAAGAGGAAAGAAAGGGACAAGGTTAGAAAACTAACTTATTTCTATTCCACACCTGATTCTGGATCCATCTGGTCTCTGGACCTGTAAAGAACATCATTTCTGCACGCGCCACACCTTCAGCTGCAGCGCCCCGCCATACTCACCAGTCTTCACAGCATCCTTTGGGTCGGCGCTGCCTCCATCATTTCTTCGCCGAACTTCGGCACCTAGGAGACAAAAGAAAACCACAAGGTGAGCCGAGGGAACCAACAAATATAATTCTTACCACCATAGACTTACCTGATTTACCACCGGAGGCATCCTTTTGTGACTCTCCATATTTTCACGTGCCGCATCTGTAAAGAGAGATAAAACAACACGTTTTCCTCGTGCAACATTTATCGGACAGCGCCGGGTAATACAGACTCTTACCTGAGCGCCACCAGCTGCCACAAGAGCATCTTTTCACGAGCCAGCTGCAAGACGAGAAAGGAAGGGGGTAACAAGAGTGAACATCGGACCTATTGAACTCTATGAACTTAATACTTACTGGTCCTCACCAGGAACCTCAGAGTCACTACTCTCCGGAACTCTCCCGAGCCTTCAAACCAGTGAAGTAACTGGAATCGACGCGCCTCTGCAAATCCACGCAGGATGGAGAGCTCATCTTTCAAGAATATAAGGAGAATATTTCTACGGGTTAAGCAGACAAGATTAGGAGGGCCGATCCAGTCAGTCATCGCTGCACTATGCATCACGTGGGTGGAGACCGAGCTGTCCGGGTTCGACCGACGCCCCTGTGGGAGCCAGGTGAGCGTAACACTATGGCAGCAGGCTTAAGGAGTAAATGCAATGATTTAACCACTATGGCAATTACTTCTTCTAATATTGATTCACTAGTTTGCCATGGCCGCGCATCATATCCTGTTGCTTTAGAAGCAATGATTTCAGGTACTGTTGCCGCAGGCAATGCTAGCTCTACCTTGTCATCATGCGAGGCTGCGACACATAATAACGGAATTAGTTAATCTCCAACTTTTTGTTCCACAACCTCCCATGATGATATAAACATGAACAAGACTCTAAATATGACTACAAACAATCTTTACAGAAGTGGTCCCCAGGTACCCTTATTGAATCCATCTATCAGTGACCAACATGACCATATCCTAAAAAATATGGTTGCCCTTGATGTGTCTCGTGCCATAGGTACATTGACTCCCTTGCTTTATGGCCCATCGAAAAAGGTCCAAAAGACTCTGTTGCAGTCACTCGATAATCAAGGCTTGGTAAGTGAACCTGGCAGCGATAGTTTGCAGGACATTAACCACGAACTACCTCCTCCACACTCGTCATACATATCGGATTGTGCAGATGTCTCAATTTGGCCTTTCCAACTTGATCCTTTGGATGGCCCTATTGATTCAGGTGAGAAAGTACTCCGATCTCCATGTACCTTCCCAGTAATCATAAAAATTCTTGACTTACTGGATAAAGGACATGATTTGACTCATTTAGTACTAAAAGAGATAAAGGGCACCCTGCATCAATTGGGATCTAAAATGGAAAAGATAGAGGGATTTATCATTGCTACAGACACTTTACGAGCTATAAATAGTAAAACCCCTCAATCTGCCCTGGTGCAATGTGAAAAAGCGACTCAAGTCGGCGATGAGGCAAGTATTTATACTTTACCATCTCCAAGTATATGTAATACTTTTTTGCCATGTAATTGCACGGCTGAATTAAAAGAACTCAAAGTCACTATAGAACTAATGAATTCTACCATTTTATCTCAACTGAGCAAGCTGGTTCCCTCTGTTGATTGTCTGGATAGTCCCTCAACCCTGGTGGAGGTGCTTGATGAACAACAGCGGAAGGACCGTGAAATTCTTAATTCCGAAAAAGACTTCTTTTTTATGTCTCGTCGTGCAAAAAGGGTGCACCAAAGGGCAATGAAAAGAAATCCAAAGAGGAAAAAGGAATCTACGGCCAAAAAATCTGACATAGAGGGGAGCAAGACTAATACGACATCATTGAGAGCTGAATCCTCACAAATTCTTGAACAAGAAATGGTCATAGTAATATCTGATGACGAAAGCATTGATCTACAGCAACTCTCCAAGGAGAGTCAGGAGGCATTAATATCGACACCTATTATTAAAATTCAACCTCAAACCAAAAATAAAGGGTCTGAAATTCACTTTAAAAAAGCTAGGATTCCCGTGAAAACGTCACCAATTAAGCCTCCCTTGGTTGATGCGCTGATCATAAACGCTTCGTCTAATTCGGAACCTCTAGAACCTGAAACGGTGGTCAAAGTGACTGATGAGCCATCCCTCTTACAGTCAAAATCGAACTTGACCAGATATTTTCCGAGTTTAGGTAGAAGCTGTACTACTAGAAAAGATGCCATACTTGAGCAACCCCTGGACATTAACAAGGTAAAAACCAACACGAATCCTTATCCGGAATTGAAAAAACCCTACAGTGTAGCTTGCTCTGAGCTCCCATGTAGTTCAGGGAAACCTATAGAAAAAAATGAGTGTAACAAATTCAAGTTTTCAAATAAGATCAACGGGAAGGGTAAAGTTTTAACACTAGATAATGATTGCATGCAATGCAAACCTAATTTTGCAGGATTCATCTCTGGCAAGGACAAGACGATCTGGTTTTAGACTGATGTGGCAAACGAACAACTTAATTTAATGAAAAGGAATAGTATTCCTGGTAAAAAAGATCCTATATCTATCTTCGCTCCTACTCGTATTTCCATACATGGTCCAGCTCTGAGTAGAACCATTCAGGAGATCAACTCGAAAGATTTTGAGAATCCCTATCAAGCTCCTCGAGGAATCCTTGGAAAACCATTGGAAAAGGGTATGTCTAGTACTGAAACACTCACGAAGGTGATTTCCAACGTGGAACCATTGCTTCCTTTATGTTCTGAACAAAAAACCCTCTCGAAATCTCACCATGAGAAACTAGAAATTCTCAGAAAGCTCTTATATACCAATGACTTAAATGTAGAAAATGAAAATAAGGCAGTACCAACACTAGGATCCCAAATGGTGAAAGGAGTTGTCTCCCCCCCTCTTCGGGTTGAGGAAAAAAAAATCTGAGAATCTGCCTGAGGATATTAATCAACTTTATCTGGTTGGGTTTGAAGGTAATAGGGTTTCGACAGCAGGGAAGCGCATTAATCGATCTTTTATATTGTCGCTTTTCTCGCGCATTCCTCAATTAAGAATGGTTAAATCTGAAGATATCCTTAGAGTTTCTATAGCCCAGACTGATAATTGTAGAGCAGTATGTTATGTGAGCTCCGAATCTATATGAAGTTTCTGTGGTTCCATCGTGATGAGCTCAAAAATCAAGGTTTAAGTTAACACACTTTTGAATTAGAATCATCAGCCAACGACTTCTTAGCATATATTGAACCTGTCGTTCCTACGAAAGCATTAAGTGGTACTGATGCCCAACAAAGTGTCGGTAGTGTTGATGGAGATTTACATGCACTGTTATCGCATGTAGCGATAACAAAAGGTATGCCTTGGCTGGAACCAATGGTCACTGCTTTCTTAGAAACTAAAATGCCACCTAGTTCCGCGTAGCAAACAGAACAGGGTCTGCTCAAAGTTCTTTCTTGGAATACTTGTGGCCTGGCCAACTTTACGGGATGGCACGCATCGTTATCAACTGATGAACAGCCAACGATATTAATATTACAGGAGACAATGAAATTGACTGCATTTACCATACCAGGGTTCACCACTTACTGTAAGATTGCAGGGAAGCCTCTCTTAGGATGACCTAGTGGTGTCCTTGCAATAGCTATTAATAACTCGGTGAACCTCCAATCAGAATGGGTATGGGAATCTGCAAATCTGTTGGGTGTACTTGCATGGAATAACTTGCCTAAAAAGACCACGCCTATTCTGATCATTTGCCTATATTGGAACCCTGTTAGATTCTCGATTGAAGCAATGTTAGATGAATTAGATGAATGCTTAGGGATCATATCCAGGAAATATCAACCATTAGAAGTTATTATTGGAGGCGACTTCAGTTGTGACTGTAGGAACTCGAGTGAATGTGGACCACTTAAATCGTCACATTTGTCACGAGGTAGGGGTGCGCAATTTAGAGAGTTATTGGAAAATTGGGATATGGACATGGTAACAAACAATGACGTAGAATCTCAAATTACATGATACCGTGGATCCAAATCATCGACAATCGATTTTATCTTTGTCAGTCGAGCTCTGTACACTCTCATTTCATCCTCACAATGCAGTTGCATTCTAACCAGCGACCACACATGCATTGTATGTAATCTGAAATGGGAATGCAGGCAATTAGATATTGTAGCAGCTTTAGCACTAGCTGAGATCAATCGTCCATAAATTTCCATTAGATGGAATCAAGGATTGTGTCATCAATTTGTTAACCATGTATCAAATCAGATAAACTTACATCAACTTCCCAATAATGAATCTCAAACCCCAATCACAAATTGTTATACTGAGGTGATAGACAATGCCCTATTCACCTTTAGTAAAAGATACATTGGGAGTATGCACCCCCACCCGTTCGATCTTAATTGTAAGATCCTTAAACGCGCGAAAAATAAGGCACTCAGACAACTGAAAACATCTGGGCTTGAAGTGCAGCAATGTCGATTTATGCGGTCGCAAATTTTGAAGTAATTTAAGAGAAACTTAAAACACGCACGTATACTCAAATACAATAGATTGAACTGTGACCTCATTAGAGCGATCTCTTTGCATGACACAAGAACAATATGGCGCATGATGAAAAAGGATGATAAAGGAACTCCATTAATTTCACCCTGTTGCATATCTGATAAAGTATGGTGCGATTATATAACGACTAAATTTCGCATTCCAGTGAGATTTGAGTCCCTCCCAAATGTACAGCTGTGCTATAGCAAGATCGCCCAATTGAAATGGACCCAGAACGATATTAAATGGGCAATATCAAACATTTCATATTCTAAATCAGCAGGCCTGGACGGTCTCCCACCCTGCCTCTATAAAGTGGACCCTGAGTTTTGGGTAGAAATTTTAAAAACTAAATTTGACTTCATTATCAACACTGGTCAAATTCCCCCCCTTGGACCGCAGCTAATATTGTTCCATTATTCAAAAAGGGCGATCCTTCTCTACCACAAAACTATAGACCAATCTCCTTGATAGATACGGATGCGAAACTGTTTGCTATTCTTCTCTTAAATGACCTCGAAAAGTTAATTCAAGAAAATTGTCTTTATTCGAGATTCCAAACAGGTTTTAGAAAAGGTATGAGTACCTCGTTGAACTCTGCTGTCATGTCCCATCTTATTGCAGACACAAAGGGAAAGAACTCACAATCCTTATATATGGCCATGATAGACATGACATCAGCGTTTGACAATGTGGTATGAAACCTCTTATGGCATAAACTGAGGTTGATGGGAATTCCGTTAGCACTACTTTACTGGTTTATTAAAGTACATACAAACACCGCATACAAAATAAACATTTCTGCAGACGGTAGAACAACTGAGCCCATTAGCACGTTTATTGGCCTCAAGCAAGGCTGCAACCTAGCGGCAACTTTTTTCAATCTGTATATATCTGACCTTGATAAGCAATGGGACCATAGCAACTTATTTTCTGTGAAAATTGGCTCCCTAAGGCTGAAATGGATCGCATTTGCAGATGACATCATAGTCTTCGATCCCACGCCGGCTGGGCTGCAAACCAAGCTAGTGCTCTTTCAGGAATTTGCAATTGCACACAACCTTACCCGAAACCCTGCAAAGACAGTTATTCTAGAATTTGGTAACAAGCAAAATAGTAAAGGATATCAATGGGAGATTATGCAAACTAAAATCTACTGCTCCCCTAGTGCGATATATTTGGGTTATAATTTAACCGCTCAAAATTCGATCAAATACTGGACGGATCTAATTAAAAATAAATCTCACCCTTTACTATCCCAACTTAAAATGACCTACTGACAATATTGTAAATTTTCATTAACACTGATGTTAGAATTTCTGACTTTAGAAACTGTCATTCTCTATTCTACTGATATGTGCCTAAGTGACATTGCCGCAATCCTGGATTCTACGCAGGGACCACTGTTAAAATCTGCTATGCACCTCCCAATGTGCATACCCAATGCAGTGTTACGTCATGAGTTTGGCCTGGTTGCATTATCTTCACGCTGGAAATGGTGGCAACTATCTGGTTATGCAAAGATGTGCTTTCCTTCGGAAAACTCTTTGTACGTTGATTTGAATGGATTGCTGAACTCTTCCTCCTCTGCTTCCTTTAAGAAATATCATTTGAGCATGCAAAGCATTTTGAATTCTTTATGTATCGATAGACGATGTTTACCAGCGCTCTGCGTTTGCTAAAAAGAAGCTCTTTGAACAGGTTTGGAGGTGTACAATAGAAAGCATATCAACATACAAAATGTACAAAAAGAGTACGGTGCCTTTCTTAAACAACACACACCCCGCTTTGACCATGTAGTTCGATTTCCATGTAACCATACGCGTCAAGCGTATATTCGGTATAGATTGAATCTATACCATACTAGAGAGAGAACTGCTAATTGGTCAAATCACGGTGAGCCAAAGGTAATTAAATGTCGATTCCCTCTTTGTAAAGAGCCGATTGAATCTATGAAACATCTTATTCTTGAATGTCCACATTTTAAAGTAATGAGGACCAACCGGCTCTCAAAATTTGTGAATATTGACTTTGAGGATTGTATGCAATTTCTTTGGGCAGGTATGATGCTAGGCACGCATAAACCTTTGATATTTGAATTAGTTAGCTTGTGTAAATATATTGAAAAAGAGTTGCTTAAATTTTAAGTATTAAGAGGAAACAAAATGTTTGACAAGATATCCTCTTCTCTTAAATTTCTTAAAATTCTTAGTCTGTAAATTTGTTTTAGATTATGCTGTAAATTTGTATGATGTATATGCAAATATTTTATGGTCTTATATTTCTTTTGCAATTTGTTTTGTAAAGGTTCTACAATCTTTTTTTGTAAATGAACCAAACACAAATAAAAAAAAAAACTGCTGTTTTCTTCGTAACAGGAGATACATGGGGTTTTCCAGAGATATGAGCATTTATGCCTGTCAGAAAGGATGTACGTGGATCAGGAAGCCCTAGACTTATTGGAGTTGGTTAAAATGCCCAGAATGGGCGGGGAGGAAAGGGATGGTCTGAACATGCCCATAGAGGAGGGTGAGATTCTGGGGGCAATTAAATTGATGCAGGGCAACAAAGCGCCGGGTAGCAATGGTCTCCCGGTTCAGTTTTATAAGACTTTTGCAGATGTCTTAGTCCCTCAGCTGAAGCGATTCTACGACGACGCACTACAGAAGAGATTGCTCCCGGAATCAATGAGAGAAGCGGTGCTATTTCTTTGTTAAACATAGGTACGACAATACTGGGGAAGGTGATGGCAAATAGGCTGGCGAAAGTGTCCCCAGCGCTGATTCACCAGGATCAATGTGGGTTTGTAGGGGTTCAGGACACCGGGTTCAACCTATGCAGAGTTCACCACGTCATGGACTTGGTCAAACACTTGCGCAGGGAACTAGCCCTGGTGGCAATTGACACGGTCAAAGCGTTTGATTCTTTGGCATGGCTATGGCTATTCACGGTGCTAAAGGCATGTGGCTTGGCCAAAGTGGTGATGAAGTGGCTGAGGATGATGTATAACTCTCCTACGGCCAAGGTTAAAACAGGGGGATGGGTCTCACAAAGGTGGTGTTTGGAAAGAGGTACACGCCAGGGATGCCCGGTCTCACCTATTATATTCGCGCTAGCATTGGAACCACTGGCAAGATACTTTCAGTCATACCTTGTAGAAACCGGCATCCAGGCAAGGGGGGTGACGCATAGTATCTCTCTTTACGCAACCGACGTGCTGCTCTTTGTGGATAACCCAGTAGAAAACATCCTGGTGATCCTGGAGGTACTAGGAAAGGTCCGCAAACTGTCAGGGTTTCAGGTGAACAAAGACAAATCACTGATTTTCCCATTGGCGGGCCTGATGGACAGGAGGGGGCGGGAAGTGATCTTGGGCGGGGAACTTTGCTGGGAATGAGAATCCTTTAAGTACCTGGGGATTCAAACTTACCATGAGGTAGAGGAGACATTCATCCATCCGTAACACCAGAAGGGCTCTCTCACGGATAGGGGAAGAGGTGACATTTTTGAAGAAGTTACCAGTATCTCTAATGGGTAGAGTTGCTCTATGTAAAATTGTGGTCCTCCCACGTCTTCTATATTATTTCACAATTATCCCGTACATGGTGAAGAAGGTATTTTTTTGGACGCTGCACAAAATGCTGGGGGGACTATTGTGGAACACTGGGCGGATCAGAGTAGCCATGCGGACATTGCGCCGCACGAGAGGGGAAGGGGGACTCAATATGCCCGATTTTGAGTTCTACTTTATAGCGGCGCAGTTGCAGTCGACGGCGCTGTGGCGGACTGGACCAGAAGGGGAACTGTCAGGCCTATTGAGGGAGATGCAGCCGATGACGCAGGGAGTAGAGTTATGTAGAGTTATTGTGGGGGCCCATAGGGGGTAGAGGGGATACAGTGGTCTTTAAGGCGTTTAGGGAGGTGTGGGCTAAATCACTGAAGAAGAAGCAGATGGCACAACCATACATCAGATGATTACCAATTGAGTTCGACTCCACCATCAGGGCGGCGCTGCTCAGCGTGGACCTCCAAGGTGCTAATGGACAGAGGGTGCACTACAGTGGGGGATCTATTCAGAGATGGTCGGCTGCAGAAGTTTGAGGAATGGAGGCAAACGTATCGAATAGCGAAAGGTCACTTTCTCACATACGCCAGGGTGGTCAAACGAATGGCGAAACTATGGGGCAGCATTCCGGAAGAGCCGGAGGAGCACATAGTCATCCAGATGATATTGGGACTAAGCAAAGGCATGGGTAGAGTATCACAAGTGTACAGAGTGCTACAGGAAGTCGGGGGAGATGGGGGAATTAGCAATTTAAGGACAAATGGGAAAGGGACTCAGGGGCATTGATCCCGGAAGAGCAGTGGGCCCGAATGTGGGAGGAGGTCAGGAAAGTTTCTAGGAATGTGCAGTTCCAGCTCACCCAATTCTATTATTTGCACAGAGTGTATCTGACACCGAAAAGGCTACATGCAATAGATCATAAGGTGTACCACATGCTTGCAGGTGATGCAGAGAGGATCATGCTAGATTCTGGCACATGGTCTGGAGTTGCGCAGTGGTAGCGAAATACTGGGGGGAGGTGGTACGCAGAGTGAATGGCTTACTCGGGGGCAAATATGAATGCTCCTGTGAGGTGTCTGTTAGGACTTTTGCCGGGAGCAAGGACGTATAAAGCCTATAATAAAATTGCAAGGTTCCTCTTCATACTGGCTAAGAGGCGGATTGTGTTGGATTGGAAGAAGGGATCCGGTCCGTCGCTGCGCCTGTGGATGCAAGAGGTCCGGCAATGGGGTTTGGCGGAGAACCAACATAGAGAACCAGAAGGGGAAAATGCGTTGGTGATGAACTGGGGCCAGCTGCTGAATGAGCTAGCAAATACACAAGATCTGAGGCCGCCTTAATGCACATAGGGCCGTAAGCACGGGTGGGTGAGTAAAAAAGATAGCTAGGCAGGGTGGGAAGGGGGAGGGTCCTTCACCTACATCGGTATGGGGAAAAGATGGGGAGCCTCGGGGAGCAACTGGATAGAACGGCACCTGGATTTTGGGGGAGTAATGGCACTTTTAACGGACATGGTCGCAGGATCCTCAGTGGAGGGGCATACTAGAGTGATTGTGAGACCCAGGTCACTACGCAGGGGTGGAGGAAAATTGTGGTACCTCAATGATTGCGCTGGGACGCAATAGGCTGCATCCTAGCCGAAAGAAATCGGACAGCAAGACCGTCAGTGGCATAGGCTTGGTCCAAAAATCCGCCAAAAAGTAAGTCGAGAAAGATGTGGCAACTCAGTGATGGGTGTGGAGGGAATGATATGCGTTGTGGGTCTCATTGTTCTGTTCTCTCCCATACCCCTTGTTCTGTATACAAGTTGTTTATGGTTGCAAAATAACAATAAAAAAAACCTTCACAGATCGGGCTTCTCCCTCAATTTCAAGAAATCCCATACGACACATTCCCAACAGCTCCAGTACACTGAGGCTGTATTAGACACAACCTTGGGAAAGTGCTCGTCGCCCAAGGTGAGGGCTCGAGACATTCTACAGATGGTAAAGAAATTCTGGAGTACCCAGAGTCTTCCAGCCTTCGATTTCTTGAGGTTGCTCAGCCTCATGGCATCCTGCATTTTTCTGGTGCCAGAAGCACGTCTGAGAATGAGATCCCTTCAATGGGCTCTCAGAACACAATGAACCCAATTCTCAGGGAAGTTGTCGGATCTCCTTCACATTGTGGTCCGAGTCTCACAGGATCTTCGGTGGTGGGCCTGCAAGGAAAATCTACTGAAGGGAGAACAGTTTTGGCAACCATGGCCGGAGATAACTGTAGTGACGGATGCCTCACTCACAAGCTGGGGAGCTCATGCCAATGATCTGACAGTCAGTGGTTGTTGGTCTCCATCGGAGTCCAAACTGCACATCAATCTTTTGGAGCTGAGAGCAGTCAGACTAGCTCTGAAAGCTTTTCTGCCATCTGTACGGGGGAAGAATGTCCTGATAATGACGGACAACACAGTGGCCATGCATTACCTCAAAATGAGAGGAGGCGTAGGGTCACTACCAATGTGCAGAGATTCAATGCGGCTCTGGTACTGGGCAATTCAAGAAGGAATCTCCCTGGTGCCAGTTCACCTGGCTGGAGAGGAGAACACGTCGTGGATGCTCTGAGCAGGCAGAGTGCAGTCTACCACGAGTGGGATCTAGCTCAGGAAGTCCTTCAAGAGATCTTCGGCCTTTGGAAAACCCCTGAAGTGGGTCTGTTCGCGATCAGTGCCAACCCGGAGTGCGAGCGTTACTGCTGAAGGGAATTTCACCCGAGAGGAGCTCTAGGAAACAGGTTTGTGGTGGATTGGGAATTTCCCCTGCTGTATGTGTTTCCTCCAGTCCCCGTCATTTCTCAAGTTCTCAAGCGGTTAAGACGGTTCAACACCCACATGATCCTCATTGTTCCGAATTGGGCCAGGAGACCGTGGTACCCGGACCTTCTAGACATGTCGATCTGTCCTCTGATACGTCTTCCACAAAGGGAGGATCTTCTCTCGCAAGAGGAAAGTTGGTTTCTCCATCCAATCCAGAGCTCAGAACTCTCAACCTTCACGCGTGGTTTCTGAAAGGTTGAGCTATAAGGATTGGGACCTCCCGGATGACATGATGGAGATGTTGCTTTCGGCCAGGCGGCCATCAACTAAGTCTCTGTACAGTTGCCTTTGGAATACATTTTGCGACTGGTGCAGAGACAAGAATGTTAATCCTTTTCAGTGTTTCGATCCGGGATGGTCTATCCTTTTTGTTTTCCTTAGCCCACAAGGGTCTTCAAATGGGAACCATTAAAGGTTACCTGGCAGCGCTCTCTATCATTAAGCGCTCATCCGAGGAATGCTCTTATTTCAAGATCCCACTGGTTACTTAGTTTCTAAAGGGGTTCCCGAATGTGTTCCCGCCATTGCCTTTTCAGGTTCCGGTTTGGGACCTTAATTTGGTCTTAAAGTTTCTGATGGGTGCTCCATTTGAACCATTCCACTTATGTCCATGGAGGCTGTTGACCTTTAAGACTATACTAATGGTTGCTGTTAGATCTGCACGTAGAGTGAGCGAGTTGCAGGCACTTTCTTCCAAGCCACCCTTTACTATATTCCATAAGGACAGGCTGGTGTTGAGGGCAAGGCCCTCGCTCCTACCTAAGGTAGTTTCAAACTTTCATTTAAGTCTGAAAACTGTGCTACCAAACTTCTATCCTCCTCTGCATCCTACCAAGGAAGAAGAAAGGCTCCATAGGTTGGACCCTAAGAGTGCTTTAAGCTTTTAAATTTCCAGAATGTCCAAAATGAGAGTGGACGACCAGCTCTTTGTGAGGTATACGGGACACAGGCTAGGCCAGGCTGTTTCTAAACAGACCTTGTCTAGGTGGATCATCCTCACTATTTCTGAATGCTATAGATTGGCGGGCAAGGACCCTCCTGAGGGCTAGCATGCTCATTCCACCAGAGGAATGGCCATTTCGACAGCCCTCCAATGGAGTGTCCCTATTAAAAACATCTGTGATGCTGCAACATGGTCATCAGTACACACATTGACTAAGCATTATTCCCTCGATACTGCCCATGCTCAGGATGTTACTTTTGGTAAGGCAGTACTTTACTCTGCCCTTTGAAATAAATATCTAAAATTCTTCACCCTCCTCCAATCGTGGATACTGCTTTGGGAGTCTGTCAAAGATGAGGAATACGCTGGAGGACACAATCCATTCGAAGAACAAGTTACTTACCCCTGGTAACGTTCCTTCGACTGGATGTTCCCCCAACATATTCCTTATTGCCCTCCCAACCTACCCCTCAGTAGAATTTCCCATGCTATTGCAGCTTTCGTTCCAACAAGGCTGAGTACGGTCAGGCCCGCTTTATGGGCATCTCTGCTACACGAGGAGGGAAAAACAGAACTGAGGCAACGGGCGCCGTGCATGCTACTTATAACATCCGATGACGTCCCCCTCGACGGAGGCCTTTGAGGGACATCGACTAGATGCCATCGACACAGGGCACCCTCTGCCGAATACCTTTTGAAACAGCCTAAACTGGAAACACTACATGTCAAAGATGAGGAATACGTTGGAGGAACATCCAGTCGAAAGAGCATTACCAGGGGTAAGTAACTTGTTTGTCTGCTTGGCGGATGCACATAATGCTGCAAACTTGATTTCAACATGTCTTGTGGCAGTACCAACACCGGCCCCTGTGTTACGGCACATTTTCGGAGTACTGCATGATGATTCACTCGTACAGGATTCGGATCCCAGGGACTCTTTTTCTGTGTATGAGTTCTGCAAATTCTGCCCTGACACCGATCGTAAATGGAGGAACATGACGCATATTGTCACCTACGACATTGATGCTGCTGGTGTTTGCTATGTTATGACGTGTGAGCCTCAGCATATTGTCAAATGTCGCCAACTTGACTTGAATGATGATCGCAGGAGTACTGATTTTGAAAACGACCTGTGTTCATGATCTGTGAAGGCGTGGGTAGATATTTCTAATACGATGTTGTGTAATTTTACTATTTTGACTACCAGTCATTTAAGCCATGTGAAACTTCCACAGGCTGGTTATTCTCCTGTGGCAACTTCACATATTCTTATATTCCTGCTAACATTTCTGCCGGTCCTTGGCTCTGACACGCCTCAGCTTAATGATGATTGCTTTGCAGCCTGCTGTTCACCGGTCTGCGCGATCTATTCATTATACTACTTTAGCGCCTGATTGTGATTCCAATGTGCACTTGTTATCTGAAGCTGAAGTATTGGCACTCACCTTTCTTTTATTGGTATTTAGGGTTTAGCTGCTCGGGCTATAAATCCTTGATCAAACTGGCCTGCTTGGTGGTTAAAGGGCTTAATGAGACTTATCAAGCCTTAACAAAGCTGTTGTTAGATAACAAACATTTTAGAGGGGCTATTTTGCAGAACAGGGCTGCGATTGATTATTTGTTTTTGAAGCACAACTTGGGCTGCTATGCAGTGGAAGGAATGTGCTGTTTTGATTTAGATGACCGTTCCCGTTCTATTGAGAAACATATGCGCTCAGATAGCTGAGGGTTAGGTGCACTGTAGAAATAAAGAATTAAATAAATATTGGTGGGTTGAAAGACCTCATTGCTCAAGTTGTGCAAGATCAGGGCGAGAGCTGGAGTGATCAGGTATTTTCATGGATTCCAGATGCATTGTGTTACATTTTTGTTTGAATTTTTGAAGGGGTGGAGTGTAGTGCGTGTGCGAAAATTAGCTAAAACATGGGGCCGGTGCTCAGCCATTTTGGACATTCACTTCCATTACTGCAATGAAAGTCTGTTTTGTTTCTGTGGGTTCAGTAAGCAGATGTGAATTCTGCAGCGGTTGCAAGGTCATATTATGAAGCGGATGAGTTTACTGGGGAAGATAGTTGTTGTATTGTCCGCTGAAGGATGAGCCAGGAAGGGAGTCTGAGCCATGCAGGTGCAGTGATAAGGGGTGCTGGAAACGAGAGCGTGGGAGAGAAGCTGGTTTTTCCACTTCTAACTGGATTTTTCCACTCTTTCCTCCCCATGCTTGCTGTCTGTCCTTCGGCCGGAGGCAGTTTGGTAACCATGAAGGGGCTTGGATTTTTTTCCCCATAAGAGGTGAGATATTCCTAATGGAAAATCAGAGAACTAGAACCCTGGGTGATGAAGTCTTGCTGAGAGGAAGGACGCTCCGCTCCAGACCCCATTAGCACGTATGTTCTCTCTGCCTACCTGCCTTGGGACTGGGTAGTATCGTGGTGGCCAAGATGAAGTTTCCTTCTGCAACTATACTAACGGTGATGTACATTCTATGTGTTTATGTATAACCAACTATATTCTGTGTTTGAGGTGTTACTGTGTTTATTATTTGTGTGAATAAATGGCTTAACAAGAGCCATCTATATTCTAATTTTTGGTCTAAGTGTGGTTTATTGCCTCTGAGTCCAAGAATGTTTGGTCCGTGTAATAGGGTAAGTGGTTCTGAGATCATTGCACGTGTCCGAAAAGCAAAACACATGGTCATTGCCAGTCTGCGCCCTATCACACAAGGGCACCAAAGTACAGTTGCCTGGCTATTGGATTTCCAAACAAGAGGCTCAATTTTTGGAGCAGATGGAAAGAAAGACTTTGTGAGCCAACCCTCACACTGCCACTGTTTCAAAGTACACTGCCAACTATAACCAGTACACTTGTCTAGTTAAGGTTACTTACCAAAGAACTCTAGTTGAGGGGTTTTTATCGGTAGCAACCATATTTCGGAACCAGAAGATGTCCCGCAATGACCACATACATGTAAGAGTTGTATCCAGTGAGATTTGTATGAAACACACTGGGGAAAGGTAGTTATGGCATCAAGAAAATGAAGCAAAATGTTCAGGGGGGTCAAAACTTAGGTAAGAAGGGGTTTTCTACCTAGCAGCGGACACAGTCAATATTTTGTATGCATGTACATTATTCTGATTCTGTAATAACACACATTCTTGATTGCGCTTGATGACAAAAATACAGAAGCTCTAGAGAGCTTGCTGTACCAATGTAATAAAGCTTATATTTGATAATATTTTTCTCCTGACGCCGAAGATTTTAAGGAATAGCACCAGACAAAAAAACTTCAAATTTGTCTGAAGATAAAAAGTTGCGTGTGCCAGCCATTCCAGTTTGCCTGTAATCACAGTGTCTGCTGATATGTCAGCAAGGTTTTTTGTCTAAGTACTGTTCCTGGTCATACTGTTTTTCTTCCAATGAGATAAAGGTTAATGTCTGATGATGGTTTCGGGGGGGGAGGCGGACGGATATAGGTTCTAGCATTTTATTACAACATGGCTCTCTACTCGGGCCACAACCACATTAGGTTTTTGAGATAACCTCTGACCCGCTAACACACTTTAATTTTAATTCAATTGCTTCAAATGTTTTTTGGGAGGATTTCCTGAAAACCTGGAGTGGATTTGGCTATAGAGGATTGGACACTTACATATTTCCAATCATTTATGGCTGAGGCAGTGGTGGTGTAAACGTTTTTAAAAATACCTTGTTTGTGAGATTTACCCGCTGTTTTGAAGTGTGAGGGATTCGAAGGTGTCAAGGTGAATCACCCCCAGCCCTTTAAGTTTGCAAATGGCCCTCATTTTAGTATTGTGTTACTGAGTGGTGCTAAAGGCTTATGTTTGATATTTCTGGTGGATGCATGTCTGTGAAGTTAATTAAGGTGGCTGTGTATCTCAGCATAATATAAGTCTGCATCCTGTGGGTGACGGCAAGTTGGAGCTCCTCCCTAGGGAACGTTTTTGAATGAGCCTTTGGTGACCTTCGAAGGCTTAGCTTAAGCCTTGTGTTTTCCCCTTGTCTGGTTGGAAAGTGTACGAAATTCAGATTGGAATGTGTGATGGGCCCATGAGTCAAGTGGGTGTGGGTCAAACAATTGGAGAGGATGAGGTGCATTGTGTAGTCTCTGGAATGTGCTGGGGCAGGAATGATGTGGCAGCTGAGTTTTAGGGAGGGCAGGAGGGGGAATGGTGGGTGTCCTTTTGATGTGCACAGTTAATCCCTTGGGGACGGGGGTGGGGGGGGGCATAAAGTGTCCTAAGCACATATTGCATGAATGTGCCAGAGTGGTGGTTGCTGCAATTATATTAAATTCCTCTATAGGTTATTTATTAAGTCCAGGAGGAGTATGTAGATGAGATGGAACATAAGGTCATGGGTGGCTCAGTGTGTGTCAGCCAAGGGACTTTAAAATTATGTATTTCATGGTGATTGAGTGAATGTGTGTAGGCTGGTGCCCCTGGTTTTGTCTTTTGAGGCTGTGCTTCGATTTGTTGTACCCATTTAGAATTGGATAATTAACAAAGGAGTGTCTGAGTATAAAGGTCAAGAAATAAAAATGATTGTACCATAGAAAGTGAATATAGTGGAGAGGCTGCCAAATGAAAGTATGACGGAAACATGGTGTGCATGTCCCTCCGCGCAATACTATTGAAAAGAGGTTCTGGCGGGGTCCAGGGATATCACATCAATACAACTCCTGCTAGATCCATTAGTTGTGGTACTTGGCAACATGAACTTTCAAAGCTCTTACAGCATTAGTGGAACTGTGGTCGCTCTGAACTCCTCAGTGCTGCTAGAATGGCAATAGCACAAGCCTGGAAGAGACATGAAGTTCCTCAATTTGCGGTGTGATGGCGGAAAGTATGGCAAATCTGGGCTATGGAAATTTCCAGTTTACCAAAATGAGAAACGAGCTGAAACACAGTTATCTGGGAGCCATTCATTTCATTTTGTCAAAATACACTTTCAACTACAAGCCCCTCATCTTGAAACAATTTGTGTAGCCACAAGGCAACTCCACGGTAAGAGTGGCCGGGTGGCGGACACCGAGACATAACGCAGGAATTCTGTAGCTCAAGCACCAGTTTGAACCATGATTGTTGATTGACCCTGAATTTTGAAGCTAGGCAGAGAGAATGACGCTGGACATGGTAACTTAATCGTTATTAATTTACATGAGTTATATGTATTGTTGGAAAAATGTGCGAAAATTGAATAAAGCAAGTCAGGAAGAAAAAGTGAATGTAAGCATTGATTTTAGGAGTGTATCTGCTCAAAAAATTGGAGGAGAATGGTGAGTGTATAAGTCACATAAAGGTTAACTGTCTTCTTCGGTAGAAAGTGAATATATTTGTCATGTATTTTGTTTAGGAATGCATCTACTCCTCATGGAGGAGAGGCCATAGGATTGCAGGTTGATTACTGGCTGGCACAAAACATGGAGAAGAAGAAAGAAGGAGAAAAGAGAGATGCCAGCTCCAAGAACACACTCAAGAGCTCGTTCCGATCTGTGCAGGTGTCGCGACTCCCAAATATTGGAGAATCCCAGCTTTCAGGAACCATGTCCATGACTGTTGTTACGAAAGAGAAGAACAAGAAAGGTAAAGAGCTATTCATATCAACCCTGCCGTGCAGCTCCTGCTGCTAGATCATAGAGTCCCAATGAGCCAGAATCCAGCCTACTGTACTCCCTGCTGCTTTAACTCCGGGGCCCACACACTGCTCTGAAACTGCACCTCAATCTGTCCCATAGTGCTCAGTTATTCCAAGACTAAGACCCACACTAAACTATACATGAGTCTAACCTCTCTCACTTCATTGCAGGCCACACAGCTATGCCAATGTCACTCACTCTTGAGCTCTGCACCTACTGATATCCCAGCTCTATGACCCACCCATGGCTTGGCCCGTGCAGCTCAATCCTGCTTACAGCGCCCCCTGTTATCAGAGCGTTGGGACCTTACATATAGCTCTAAATATGCATCCAATTCCTGCCTAGGGAGGTCCTTGACTAGGGGTAAACGCAACTCTTTCAGTGTAACCACAGAGACTCCTGTGTCCCATCCACTTTCCTCCGTACGTCTGGGTAATTTGTCCAACAGGGACATTATTGGAGAATAGATAAGGTGCCAATGCACATTCACCACTCTCCACCCTCCAACCTGCCTTGCAAATGTGTGTGCTTCATCTGTCAGTACTTTGCTCTGCTTTGGAGGGACAGAAGCATTGGTGCATCTGTTTTTTTTTCTCCTTTGCATCATTGCTTTTTTCATGGATTTGTTTTGCTTATGTTGACTGGAAAAGACTTTAGATGGTGGTGTCTTTTTGGGGGCTTGTCCCTGATTCTTACGCTCACCACCTTTGCCTTCAATGTCTTGGGCCAAACATGGTTGCAACCTCAGACATAAACACACACCCCAGGTATTTTTTAGGTTGCAACACTAAGTAGAGTTCTTCAATTGGTCCCGCCTCAGGACTTCATGGTATTCGCTTCAACAAAGAAGGCATGTGTTTTCCTTTTTTTCTTCTTTTCACAGGATACGCTGGTTCCTTGACTCACTAACTGGGGGGAGTTTTCTGTGCTCTTTTATTTTCCACATGTTCTAAGCCCAGGCCTGGAGGATCTTCTGACCTGTATGTAGGATATGTGGGTGATTTGTAGTCTCCCAGTTTGGGCTAAGCCAATCTGCATGTAAACTTGGGCTTTTTGGGGTGTGACCTTCTGGATGTGAATTAGGCCTGTCCTCAGTAAAATCGGGATGTCTGCTGTGTGGGTTCACTGCCAGGATCACCTCCTTAGATAGGTTCCTCCTGCTTCACTCTCTCCTCGTGGCTTATTGGAATCTTTAAGGCAGAAAAGGGAACCAATATTGGGATTTTCAATATGCCTCTTCTCTTATTGCCCCTAGTACTCTGTTTTGCTATGGCATTGCATGGTGGGTTGGGAGGTGGAGAGTAGTTAGGAGACACTGTTATCATCTCTCTCTGCATGCTTGTCTTCTTTTCTCTATAGGGCCTCAAGAGTAGTCCCTTGAGTCCAGCGGTTGTCAAAATGTGGGACAAACCGTACAAATATGTTGGTGAGACCTGTGGTAGGTCAGAGAAGGCAGGCATGGAGGCATACTTCAATACCTGGCCGTGATAGGTTTTAAAAAGATTGGAAATGGCGTGGCAATGAGACGATAGTGGTGGCTATGTTGTACGGATTTCAGGCCTGACGTAAAACATAGGGTCCTCGACATGCCCTTTGAAGGGTATGTTCTTTTCAGCCATATAATTGACGATGGTGGTGGCTGGTTTCCAACCTTCACGCCAGAATTTGGAGAGATCCTTGTGTCTCGTAATCAAAGAATGTTTTCAAAAGAAAAATGTCTCTCAAAGTTCCTGTATTCAAAACAATGCCTCATACAACCATCAGATTGTTCCCCTTCTCCAGGGATACGCAGTTATATGACAGAGACTCTATATCCCCCCAAGTCTACGAACATTAATTCCTGTGATCTTGTGCCTGACATCCTCGGATAGACACTGGACTTCTTTAGTCTGTTTCACCTTCCGGTGTTTGTTGTTTTTTTTGGCCCTCTGTGGGCTTTGGGCATCTCTGTGCTTTGTTTACCCTGTATACTCGTTGCTGGTACCTCACGTGCTACAGGCTTCTCTGACCCTTTTGCCTGGTCGATTTTGTTCACCCCGTCCTGGTTTATGCCCTCAATCTGCCCCTCATGGGCTACAGGCTTCTCTTGCTCCTTCGTTTGTTTGTTTTGTTTGGTTCACCCTGTCCTGGGGTATGCTCTCGATTAGCCCCTCACAGGCTACGGGCTTCTCTGGTCCCTTTGCTTGTTCGGTTTCGGTTACCTTGTCCTGGGGTATGCTTCCCTTTCAGTGGCAGCGCTCCAAGTGGTCTCATTCTGCTCGGAGCATTGGTGTCCATGCTCCAGGACTCCGGTACCTCTTGCCTTCAATGGTGGTGGGGCTTCCTGCCTCAGCAGCCCCTGTATGGCTTGAGGTTCCACCATTGATGAAGCTACAATGTTCTCTATGCTGTCTCAGGGATCCACCCACCACAGCATTGGCTTCGCACTTCACTCCTCTGCACGGCTCTGTGAGAGCCTGCATTTCTGGCTCTACTGCGGGTGGGCTTTCTCCTTTTGCTAGTCCATTGACCTTTAGGTTCCTCCCTGGAACAGAAAAATAATCTTGATTATGCTGACTTGCACAAGAAGGGGACGACAAATACAGGTGAGAAATCAAGCCTTCGCCCATTAAAGAGACCCTGTACATAATGTCCTTTCTCACTTCGCAAGTAAGTAATAAACATGTCATACATACGGGAAAAAGAAGTGGAGTGTTATCCTTCATTGCGCATTCGTTGTCCCCAGAGGGCGGTCACCCCCAGTGGGATACCGCTTGCCCTGTCCCCTAGCCATGGTGGCGCAGAGCGGGCTCATCACCCTAGTCCCAAATGGTGTGGTTCAGCCCTGGGGGAGAAGGAAAGAATTCTTCGGATTCATCACAGACCTCAGAAAAGGGAAAGAAACGTCAAACTTACTTGCAGGTTAAAGGCGCTAGTATTTTGTCTATGTGGGGTCATGGACAGGGGCAGCTAAATCGCAACTTGCACCTCTGGGCTGGCTACATCATTGGATTTTTCATTCATCTGATTTTCTGTGCCTCAAGTGCTTGGCTTTGGGGTCTTCCCTTGGTGTATGGTGATACAAGTTTACCCCTCCCATGTTTTCTCAGACACATTCTGCAAGCAGGAACACTGAGTGCTTGTCTCCATATCCAATCTGTCCAGTGTGTGAAATGAAGAGAACCTCCTCCATAAACTCAGATATGGGTTAATGATCCTTGTCATGAGGTCCTTTTTTATTTATATATCGAACAAGGTTATGCTGCAATCAAGTCTTCCTCTCCACCATATTTAACTAGTCTCTCACCACCTCAGTCGGGCCCATTATCACCTCAGTAGCTGCTACAGCTGTAATCTCTTCCTCCATTGGCCCGGTCCCTGCCTCTGGTCCCAGTTCGACCTCAAGAGACTCGGACAGATTCTAATATCGATCCAGTCCTCCGAGACATTGCCATGACAACAGCGAGCCTATGGAAAAAGACTAGGATGTGGCCTCCTCAGCCAAAGCATCCCATTAAAGGGTTTCTAGGGATTATGGAATACATGGAGATGCAGATTGTGGGCAGCGCTCCTCCCTGTTCCGCCCACTAACAGGAGATTAGATGCAAAGTTCTTCCTCCTTCCTTAAGCAAAGCTGTGCTTGTCATCTCACTCACCGGCTTAATCTACGGTAATCTCAGTGGCCTTGCAGCAGCGTTGGGGAGCGGTACTATGTTCATCCACTGGCAGGCTTTTTTTGCCATGATTTTTGCTGCTGATTTTCGGCTGAAAAAACCCAGAGTAAAATATGGGAGGGGTGGGTAAAGTTATAAGAGGTAGAGGGTGCGGGGAATGGGTAAAAAGAATTACTGGGAAGTGAGGTTGTGCCCCCCCCCATGTAAAAGAAAAGAAAAATGTATGCGTTTTGTTGGCCAAAAATCAGCAGCAAAAAACTCCATGAATAAAAACCTGCCAACGGAATGACATAGAACCTTGAAGAACCTCAACCTCTTCCTCTACAAGTTCTGGTGGTAAAGAAGCAAAAAGCTCCAGATGATTTGGGTAGGCAGGTCATATCAAACTGTTCCCTTGACCTCTGCAGGCCTTTCCCAGTGGCATTTTAGCAGCCTGTAGTTTGCATCTGTGCAAATAGCAGATTTCTCTTAATCTTTTCCAGAAGACAAGGTCAACCAGTTTCTTTTAGGTGCAGGGGAAGCCAGCCAGCCAGATGTCCCTGTCTGCTGCGCAAACAGGTTACCTGGCCACCCACTGAATTTACGAGACCAGGCTCCTGCACGACCAGTTACCCTTCCACTGCTTCTGGGCCTCCCAAACACTTAAGGGACTGTATCTGCAACCCTTCAGTCCCCTGACTCTCTGCACTTATGAGCCACCTCCGAGCAGCACTTGTGTTACTTGCACTCCCCCCCTCTCTGGCACTTCTCCCCCGCCGGACGCCCTCGCACTTGAGTGATCTGAATGACACAAGGCCTAGTAAGATTGTTGTTTTGTCCTCCTTTCCTGTCGTCCCTTCCTTGTCGCGCCTAGAAACACTTATAAATGACTTATCATTTTCTCACTCCAGAGATGATTCAAGCCATTGATGAATTGGTGACAATATTCTTAGATTTGGCAATGCTTCCACCTCCATTTTTTTTCTGAGGTTGCTGGGCTTGGTAGCCTTGTGTGTGAGGTTGTTCATGAGAAGCACACAGTTGCACTCCGCAGACAACTGGAAACCTAGCATGTATCCTTAATTCATGCTTATTTTTCTCCCCTCTCACTTTAAGCATGACCTATCGTGTTTGGCCTATGCACCCAACCTTTCACAGGTGATTTTGTTTGCACAGGAGGATCAAATAATCCCAATATCTGTGGGTGTGTCTATTCTGGGATGGGGAGGCGCTATGGGTTGAAAACAGATGCACGACCTCTGGAGCCCCTGAGGATCACATAGATTTGACTTCCCACCAGTTGGGACTATTCCATACCCTTGGACACCCGCCCCATTGCTTCAAACAGCTTTGCTGTATTTACTTTCAGAGAGAAACTGCACACATTTTTGTAGTTCCAGGAAGACTACAATTCCTGGCTTCCCCAGCCTACTTCAACACATCAGTGGCGCGTTAGCGCCGACGCATTTTGAAGAGGCCGATTGGCACTGCTTAGCGTCCGGGGAAGCTCCAGGAGCTAACGGGCCTTATTCCCAGGTACTTTTACTTTCCATCTTGTTACCACCTCCTCACTACTACGACTACATGAGGACCTGTACCTAGGATTACACGCTTGGACACGGCTCACATAGTTAAGTGCCCTCCCCTGCTTCCCGCAATTTTAACATGACCTGTAACCTGACGGGGTAGCCCCTTAAGCCACATGCCACTCTTCAATCTCTTTCTGCAGCTGACAAATCAGTTCAGCCTCTTCAGCATGGCCCTCTCCGCTTTCTTCTTCTTAACACGAAATCCCTTTTGCTTCGCAGAACCGAAATTGAGGACCTACTGTCCCATGAGGCACCTGATTTCTTGGTGATCACCGAATCTTGGCTCAATGATTCCATCCCATCGGAATCCACTTCGACATCCTCATCACAGTACAACCTATTTTGGGGGTGACCCAGCAGGGCAAAAATTGTGGGGGGTTGTGATCTTTTGCAATCAACTATTTGACTATCCTATGAGGCTCCTGATGACTGTGAATGTTTGATCATAATAGTTCAAATAAATGATAAGGTATCCCTGACCATTCGTGCGCCGTATCGTCCACCTAGGGCCAGGCCCTCGTTTGAGGAACAATTAATCTTAAATAAACTTACTAAAGCCAGCACCCCCGTCATCGTCCTTGGCGACTTCAACCTATGGGCCGAGGACGACTCTGACAAAATCGGCCTCCTCTCTACTTGCAGCAATTAGTATTACAGGGTACTCGCAGGCAGTGAGTAAACCAACTCATATTGCTGGACACACCATTGACTGGATCTTCTCACATGGTTTGACAGTGTCTGACATCACATTCTGAGCGTGCCCCTGGTCCGATCATTTCCTTGTCCTCCTCTGCTCACCCTCCTGCCCCTCCCATGAGGACTAATACTATTTCTAACTCAACTACGACCTCAGGAAACCTAAAAAAAAGTTAGTGCTGACAATCTACTGCCCATCCTTGACATCAAGCTTATCAGGCTTGAAAAATTCGACAAAGACTCTGATCTGGCTCCCTTTCTTGTGGGTACCCTGAACGAAGCAGACAATTCTCTTGCCCCACTTCAAGCCAGAATAATTCAACCAGCCTCCATTAAGAATTCCTGGTTTAACCAAGATATTCTGGATTGGAAACACTCCAAAAGGTTAGTGGAAAGGAATCGGTGCAAATCTCCGTCTCCACTTAAGCTGGCCTTGTACAACAAGCTGCACAACATCTTAAGGCAGGCATTATTGCTACTAAAACTACCACCTTCAATAACAGGATTTCTCAGGTCTAGCTCTTAAAGGGCTTTTCACAATCCTGAAAGAATTTGAAGGCAAGACAGTTGAGGGATTAACTCCTACTAAGGATTCAAAGTGGTGCCAAGCTATCCACAATAAATTTAAACAAAAAATCCTCAAATGCCAGGAAGCCGTCTGTGCTAGTAGGAAAGTCATCTCATCTACTGGGATGGACATTTCCACCCCTAAATCCACCCCAGCACTTAAAACCAATGAATTCACCTTTTCTCAATTTTCTGAGAGGGACGTCTCCCATATTATCAGCTCCCTGAAACCTACCATCTGTCTGGGAGACATCTGCCCCTCAAGGGTGTTCTCAGACTGCTTGGACTCGTTAGTCCTATGAGTCACCAAACTGGTGAATGTATGTTTTTCCGAAGGCCTAGCACCTCAGTTTCTGAAGGAAGCCTGGATCATGCCACTTCTAAAAAAAAAAAAAAAAGCAGTCTCGACCCTTTCAAAGTGTGGAATTATTGTCCCATCACAAACGTCACCTTCTTACTCAAAATGCTGGACCGAGCAGACTCTTTACAACTTCAGAGACATATTTAGGAAAATATTCTTGGTCCTCACCAGTCCGGCTTCAGAGCCAGACACGGGACAGAAACTGCCCTCCTTAATTTGAACTCCAACCTCACACTTATCGTAGATGATGGTCGCCCTGCTCATGCTGCTGGACCTCTCTGCGGCCTTTGACCTAGTGGATCATCCCCTCCTGGTCACAAGGCTGTGAGAGGTGGCATGATGCTCTGAGAGCCGCTGTTCGGTGGGTGGCATCTTTCGTGTGACCCCACAATGCCAGAGTTGCGGTAGGTGTTGCTGTATCTTCCCCTTAGGCAATCTCCTGTGGGGTGCCACAGGTGTCTTGCATCTCGCCGACTCTCTAACATTTATATCTTGCCTTTTGTGACTCTTCTCGAGGACCTGGGTGTGCAGTATGCCAACTATGCCAACGACACCCAGGTTGTCCTGAAGCTCTCGGGTATATATACGCAGGATACGGCAACCATCAATCTTGTCTGATGCTATCCAGGCTTGGATGGCAACCAACGCGTTGGGCTTGAGAACAAAACTGAGCTGATTGTGGCCTCGGAACCTCGTTGAAAAAGTTACCAGCATTTTCAAAGCTTTAACATAGCTGGTTCCATCATCCCTGTTGGGAAAAGTGTTAAGACCCTCTGGGTTATGCTCGATGTCGAGCTTACCATGAACCCTCAGCCAAATCCATCCATTTCTGACTGCTAGGAACATGTCCCTTTGGCATCAGCATTAGTTAACTCTCGCCTGGATTACTGTAATAGTCTGTTCCTGGGTACCAGGACAAACATTACAGCACTACAGGTGATCCAAAACGGAGCCGCCCGGGCTGTTAAGTCTCGAGGTAGACATGTTCACATCACTCATGTTAGGAAGGAGCTTGATTAGCTCCCCGTGAAACATTGTGTCACTCACAAGGTCCTGACATTGAGCCACAAATGCATGACCCTTCCTATCTCTGTAACGCACCAAGGTCTATCAACCCTGCCGCTTGCTACGATCAGCAGATCAGACTAGTCTCCAGCAATTTAAATTCAAACTGAAAGGGTTTGTGGTACCTCCTTCAATGTCCAGGCACCACTGGCTTGGGATGCTCTCCTTCCCGATCTGACAAAAATAACATCTCTGGCGGATTTCAAGAAAAAAATTGAGGCCCATCTCTTTAATCTTACATAACTGAATCCCTCTACTTTGTTCTTCTTCTGACTCCAGTTTTTTGTCTGTGCTTCTGACTCCAGTTGTTTGTCTGTACTTCTATGTGTGTCCTGAGACCTATGGGTGAGTGGCACGTTATAAAAAATAAATAAATAGACATTTTCTGGAGTTGAAGGAAATCTTCTAAGGCTTCAAGGCTTTTCTTCCTTCACTTTGTGGGAAGAGTTTTGATATTAACTAACAATTATATGGCAATGTTTTATATCAATAAGCAGGCACGAACAAGATCCTCCTTCTCTTTGCATAATGAGCTGGGCCTTGCGCCACTGGGCAATGCAGCAAGATGTTTATCTTACACCCGATCATCTTGCAGGGAAGATGAATGTGACTGCTAGCACTTTCAGCAGACTGGCTCACGCACCCAAATGGGAACTGCAACAGGATCTGACGGACCCAGTTTACCAGAAAAGGATGCGTTCCCTTTCATAGACAACTTTGCCAACAATTGCAACAGGAAATGCTCCCTGTATGCATCTGGGTACGGATAAGGACACTGTCTAGAGGATACATCCACCCTGCCTTTTATTCTGAAGTTGATTCATAAACTGTGCCACAGCAGGGGATTCAAGATGATTGGAACTGCTCCTTTTTGGTCACAGAGGTTTTGGTTCTCGTACCTCCTCAAGATGTTGGAGTGGTGTCACCAGTTTCTTCCTCTTAGAATGGACCCCTTCACTCAACAGGAAGGGAGAGTGCATCTATCCCCCTAGTCTCTGTCCTTGGCAGCCTGGTTCCAGAGGAATTAATTTATGGAGACCTGAGATTTTCCCAGGAGAACTTGCATGACCTTGAAACCACCACAACATTTTCCACTAAGTTGCAGTACACAAGTAAGTGGACCAGATTCTGTTACTGGTGTGTGAAGAGGGACATGAGCCATCTGCTAGCAAAACTGGATGATGTCCTAACCTTTATTACTCTGGTTAAATCTAGGTTGATTCGTATAGGACCTACCAATCGAAATGAGTGCCTACCTTTCCAGAGTCCTTAACTTTTCTCTCGCCAGTCCAGTCATGGAGACATTTTGCAAAACTGCTAAAGCACTTGCCACATGTCAGACCTCCAAATCCTCTTTGGGTTCTCAATTTGGTTTGTCAGTTTAAACAAGTCCTTTAAACCCATGGCCTGGGCAGACTTTAAGACTTGTTTCTTAAAAGTCGGTCTTCCTGTTAAGTCACCTCAGCCCAAGGGATCAGTATTTTTCATAAATACCAGGAGGTTCTGTACACTAGCCTTGACCTCATGCCTAAGCTTGTTTCAGACTTTCATGATAAGTTTTCTTTTCAAATCCTTCCTTGATGTTGCTAGAGCTCTCATGTTTTTTCTGGAAAGAAGAAATGTAACGAGCTCAGGACACCTGTTTGTCACTGAAAGTGGCCATTCACCTCGATCTATAGCAGTCAAGGCCACTATTGCAAGATGGGTTGGTCGACTGTATTCTAATGTGCTCCCAATGAAGTAGACTGCAGCCACCAAAGGCTCAATATGCACAATTTGTGAGAGCGAAGGCAGTCTTGTCACCTTACCAAAACATGTCCTGTTGGAATACATAGAAAAGGCTGCTAAGTGGTGATCAATGCCTACCCCCAACACCTTATACAGGGATTTCTATTTGGATGCCAGCTCGAGAGTATGTCTTCTTCAGGCAGCGGTCCAACACAACAACATTGATCGAAGGAGTTGCACTGCAGGTATATTTTCTGGCTATATCAAGCAAATGTTCCATGCCGTTATCACAAAGTTGTTAGTGCTTTGTAATCGCTCATAAAGGAATGTTAGTCACCCTAATGACTTATGTACTGCTAATCAATAGACCTTAATACGGCCCACCTACGGTCCCCCTGTATGTAGGACATACATGCGAAAAGGACATGCTCCAGTCACGTCATTGTGGGATGACTTATCCATAAGTATGGATTAAAGGGGACATTGGACTAGGGATACAGCAGTCACTACAATAACATTCCCTTACTTTTACTAGAACACACAATAGCTCTACCAGTGCACCTTATTCTGACTTTTATCTTCTGTCCTTGCTCTCATCCAGTGTACCAGTACTGATGCCCACACACAGTTTTGCCGTCCACTGCAATCACGTTGCTGCTCTGTGTTTCTAGCACTGTGACTTACAGAGCTCAGCCATCTGGACGTGCAGCACCCATATCCCTGCATTAAGACCCCTGCACACACCTTTAATGCATTGCAACTTTAGTGCTTGAGTCCACATACCTAATGTGACTTAATCGGGACAGAAAATGATGTCTGTCACTTGTGCAACCTGTAAGAGGGCATGGCCCCATCATTCTGCCAGAAATGTGGTGCCTGAGAAATTTAACTTTAGTCTCTTTGTGAATGAAAGCTGTCTCTGCAGTCTTACAGTGTGCTTATCTCTCCAATCAGCATTTCAAAAAATATTTTACCAAATATTTTATCTAATCTTTAAAATGAAAAAGTGCCCGCACAGAAAGCTTTCTAATTCATTTGCTTGCGATTTCAGTGCCCACCATTTTCCTGAGCAAGAAACCCAAAGAGAAAGATGTGGATTCAAGGAGTCAGGTGATCGAAGGAATCAGTCGCCTCATCTGCTCAGCCAAGCAACAACAAACTATGCTTAAAGGTGAGATGTAGAAAAGGGAAACATAAGCATATGATTGGGGATTTTATGAATCTGGAAGGATTTGGTGAGTAGTGTGTGCAAATAAAGTCCAGATCTAATAGACGCCGTCTCCTACAGGCACCTTCAAGGTGACTTCATCATCTTTGAAATATCATGCCAGGACAGACTGTTCCGGAACATCTTCCCAATGGCATTGGGTGGCCTTGTGCAGCTCCAGGATGACTGTCATGGCACCAGTATTAACTCTTTCTCTACATATAAGGAACTGTGTACGGTCTCTATCCTCATTGTCTCCACGTTTTTCTCATTCACAAACACTGAGCAATAGTAGACTGCTCACATTAAAATGATGAAAAGTAATTTAAAAACAGTGTCGATGTGAGATCTGTGGGAGCGGTTCCTGTCAATCAGAAAGAAAGTTACTGAAGGCAAGTAACTTTTCTACTAAAGGATACATCCCTCCC
This sequence comes from Ambystoma mexicanum, assembly GCF_040938575.1. Taxonomy (NCBI): domain Eukaryota; kingdom Metazoa; phylum Chordata; class Amphibia; order Caudata; family Ambystomatidae; genus Ambystoma; species Ambystoma mexicanum. The sequence goes on along the minus strand of NC_090923.1, from coordinate 1,025,451,407 downwards.
AAAGATTCCCCATCATTGAAACCCTGCCTAAGCCATAATTCGAGAATGGAGGAAAGAGTGTGAGCAACACAGTCTACACCAGAAAGGATTTAAGTACATGGCTCCCCAATCGTGCATCCTCTCTAGCTAGGGTATTCATCAACGACAAGGGCCAATATGACGCACTTCATCCCTGTATTTACTCTCTAATAGCTTGTGGACGGAGTAGGGCCTTGACTGCCTCTTCGTCAGACGTTCCTTGCACACCATATAACTGGTTAGAACCCAGTTCTCGGAGGGGCGGGGGGGGGTGCTGTTGAGCAGCCTGGAAAATGGCTGCCTAGCTCTGGAGCTCCGTGCCCAACCGTCGGTGCCACATCTACACCCAATCTGGCAGAAAATCGGAGCCCCACTGCCACATTAAGGCCGGCCTTCCGCCCCTACATGTGTGGCTGGGTTCGGACCCACTGCGGGCTGTGAGAGGATGCCGCGCGCTCATTGGGGTGCTGCACCCTGGAGACGCTCCCTACCACCTGAGAACATGTTCTGCCTGAAGCGGCGGCTATCTGCCCTGTGCCCGGCCGCCCTGCTGAGCCCACCCACCTCTACCCTCCCTAGCCCGCTGTGAACTACGGCCGAGCCCACCCGTGCTGAAGCGCACGTTATACCTGCAGCCTGGGGCCGGCGCCGCCTTGCGGGAGGAGACCCTCCCAGCCCCGTGGGGCCACCACCTCTCCTGCGCCGCGATGCCTTTATCCGGGAGCGGGGGGGGCAGCGTGTGGCTGGCGGCAGTGTTGTGACCTGGCGGAGCGATCCGGGGCGCGAGCTGCAACCTCCCGTCACTGCGTCTCTTGCTGGGACCCCACGCCCCCCCCGACATCTCCTCTCCATCCAGCATTGGAACCTAAACCATCGACACTGCAGGCGCTGGGGGTCTACCTACTGTGCTCTCTGTACCCCCGGCACTGGCCCGCACTGACGCTCGCTCCCCTCCCAGGCTGGCCCGACACTTCCTCCACCTATGCGCCTGGAGCCTAGACTGCACCGTGTGCCCGGCGGGCATTGATGCTTACCCCTGCAGTACCCCCATCTGCGCCTGCATTGCGGCATTGCCCCCTGTGAGGATTTGCGTGTCCTGGGCCTCAGAGCCACCCAAGACCCCCGCAACACCTACTGGCTTGTGGACTTGACTCGGAGGCTGCCCAGAAGATTGCAGGTGATCCTTGGAGGGACCTGTGGTGCGCCCTGTACCACCTTCTTGCTGCACACCCAGGGTCCCCGTAGTGGAGTGCCCCCCCCACATTTGTCTGGCTGATCAGCGTTGCGCAGGCCCCCACTAGTCTGCACCACCAGACCCTCAACACCCCCACCTCGGCCACCCTTGTCTATCCTCTTCATTCATCTCGCTCCTGCAACTCATCTCGTACCTACTACCTGGCAGATCTTCCAACCTCTACATTTGTCATGAACCGCCACTCGCGCCCCTTCTCGACTTCCTGGTCCATGATGCATCATACCACCGGGCGGTGTTCCTCTCAACATGGCTGCCCAATCAATCATGCTGCACTCCAGCGTTTACGTCGGTGCGATGGACTCCTACAAAAAGGACACGCCCCTGCGGGACCCCGCATCTCAACGCTCCTGTACTAGTTAGCGGCTAGTGTGCCTTGCGTTCCTTCCTCGTATCGCTTTTCCGATACTTCAGTCCTTCTCCCCTTCATTCCCGGACCCCGGAGCGGTTCCTCCTCTTCCAGGCTGCTTGCTCCTTCCTTCCTGGCTTCCCTTCCTTGCTCGTGCATAGACGCTGCTTGTTTAGCTTACGAGCAGCAATTTCCTTCCTGGTTCCGTGCTTATTTCTGAACGTAGTCTACCCTTGCTTCCCGGAAACCTGATCTCTTCCTCTGTCTCAATCCACCTTCCACGCTGGATGTAGCGGACCACCGGCCGTACCTGTTCAAGTCCAGGACTTCTCGGAAATCAGAGAAACCCACAAAGAAGAGAGCAGCGAAAGATAAACAGGTAGGATTGGGAGTTGAGTGTGACAACATTGGACTACTGAGCCTGGGGGCTGCTCCCCGAATCCCCCACATTGCGACCCAGCTACTTCGCTCTCTCCCTGTGCCCCTGCGCCCGATTCTATTGCTCGAAGCACCAGTACCTTCCGACACCGCAGCCAGCACCCACGACTGTTCAGTGACACAGTCGCAAAGAGAGAGCTTGCTCCTTCCAACTACACGGACCACATCTGTCCGCTTCGCCCTACACCATCATCCTCCCACAGCATGTCGAACAGGTCACATGGGGCCAAAAAGGTCAGAGCTATGGATAAATATACCAAATCGACACCTAGACCAGAGCAGGGAGGCTCCTCCTGGAACCACGACGACATAGACCCACCGTCAGACGCCCCACAGCCTGATCTAACGGTGATGATAGAGTCTATGGCAAAGAACTTTGCCACATTTCATGAGAAGCTCGACGACATTAACGGTAATGTGGCCTCTCTGAGAACTAAGCTGGACCAGCGTGGTACTGGGTTAACCGAGGCGGAAACAAGGATCGGGGCCAACGAGGACGGGGTGCTCGCCCTGCAGACCACAGTCACAGAACTGGTGCATGATATGAAACAAGTCAAGGCCAAGTGTGACGATTCAGAGTCTAGATCACGGAGGAACAATATCCGCATCGTGGGTGTTCCGGAGTCTGCTCTCAAAGGCAGGATGGAACTAGTGGTCGAAAACCTCCTCAAGGACCTCCTCGATAATCCTCAGCTTTCCCCGTTCTTCACAGTTAAGCGTGTGCACCGGGCGCTGGACCCCCGCCCTAAACCGGGCGACTTTCCCAGATCAATAATTGCTAAGATCCTTAGCTACAGAGATAGGGATCACATACTACGGCTAGCGCGAGACTGGAGTCGCAAATCATCAGAATCTTCTTGGATTTCTCTGTGGGGGTCCAGATGGAGCGTAGACAGTTTAATGGAGTGAAGAAGATGCTTAAGGAAAGGAAAATCGAATACGCAATGCTCTTCCCTACTCGCTTGAAATTTATCCAATCGCAACAAACTCTACTTTTTTACAGTTCCAGACGAAGCAATGAAATTCATCGAATCACAGATCCCGCTTGGGGAGCCTGCAGATGATCTAATGAACAATGACTAAGGCGACTGATACCTGCTACCAGTAGTGGGGCCTATTGGGTGAAACCATGATCACTGACAAAGGATCCTCCTCTCTCCTAATCCGGCATCATGGTTCACCAACTCAACCCGATATACTAGAGGGTGGGATTTCCCTGGCCTGAGGTGGACGTCACCCCGCTCCTCACTGTCACAACCACACTCAGATATGGGCCGCCTTCGCATCCCGACTCTCCTGCAGGCCCCCACTACCATTCATGTCACAATTACCATGTCTTCACCATTTGCCTGTTACAATGCATCACAATGTCTTTCTCGCATTCTAGTTATAAATCACAGCTGAATGAACTACGGTGGTCCTCGCACCAAACTATTCGCTAAGTAGAGTACACGGCAGCGGCGAACCCCGTTGCAGTTGCAATGTCTGTTTTGGCGTTTTGATATCAGTTGTGTCCCTCTTGGGCAAGTGGGCAGGCGCTGCCTAGTTGCGACAGCATGCTTGCGCTTACTACTTGGGTGGGCTTTACTACACTGCTAGTTGGGGGAGGGCAGTGAGGATGGGGGGGTTAAGTTGGGGGTTGTTACATTAAAAATGGCAGGAAAGCAGTGGCTGAGCCCTCGAAGAGGTGCGACAGTGCGGTAGAAGCAAATACACCACTGGAAGGTGGCGCTTCTCACTGTTGGGATGTTCCTCATGACCATTAAACTAATGACATTGAACGTCCGGGGGTTAAGCAACTTCACCAAAGCCCGTAGGATAACTGCATATGCCCAGAGACAGGGAATTAAAATACTTCTCCTTCAAGAAACACATGCCCTTGGGCACCTCGCAGAATCCCTCACACCGACTTGGGGCTCAAACAGGTTCTACACTAAGTATTACACCCAGTCCAGAGGAGTACTGACCCTGGTCCACAAGTCAGTGGAATTCTCACTGCGCACTAGCTACATAGACTCAGGGGGCAGATACGTAATCCTACACTGTCTTTTGGCCAACACAGAGTGTCTACTGGTGAACACATACTCCCCGAATATTGATGCCCCCAAATTCTTTGACGAGGTAAACACCCTACTCATGAAATACATCGGGGTCCCAATTATATGGGGGGGTGATATAAATTTGATCCTTAATAATGACCTAGACAGGTCGGGCACCGCTAGCAGAGCCATGTCCAGGGCTGCCAATTGCCTACGCACACATATGGACACACTGGGCCTACGTGATGCCTGGAGAGCACTCTACGCACACACAAGAGATTACACCTTTTACTCGTCTGTACAAGACAATCTATCTAGGATAGACTTGTTCCTCATATCGGCCGAATTAATGGGAAAGACCACAGACATACAGATACTGGCACGCACACTCTCAGACCACTCTCCAGTGATCCTACGGATCAAGCTGGAGCCTGGCCCACCTACTCACTCCGCCTGGCGCTTCAAATCCGAGGCACTGCGAGATAAAGGGGGTCATTCCGAGTTGGGCGGTAAGGGAAACCGGGCACCGGTAAGGAGACCGGCGCCGGTAATCCCTTACCGCCCAATTCTGAGGTCCCTTAGCAGGAACCGTTAAGGGCGTGTAGTCTGACCACACGTACTTTACGGGTCCCGCTAAGGGACCAGGGTGCTAATAACGGGCCTGCTATTCGCGGGCCTGTTATTGGCGCCTTCCCCATTCCCGTTGAGCCCTATTGGGGTTCAAATGGGAATGGGGAATGGTTGGTTGAATGGGGACTTACCGGGTCCTCCAGTGTCGGAATGACCCGGTAAGTCCCCATTCAACCAGACCGGAACCGGACCCAGTTTGGGAGGCAGCCATGGTGCTAGTAGCACCATGGCTACCGCCCAACTCGGAGTGATCCCCATAGTCTTTAAGGCTGAAATCCTGGCCAACATTAACACCTTTTTCGACTGCAACAAACGTCATAATACACTTGATGGGACCAGGTGGGAGGCATTGAAAGTTTTTATCAGAGGTATGTGCATCTCCAGGGAATCCTGGGTACTCAAGGACATAAAAAACAGCCTACAACACTCTGAAACCAAGCTTAAAGAACTGCAGCGGGAATATACCTCTGCACCTTCCCCAATCAAACTAGCACAGATACGTTCAGAGCTAGAAACCTTTGAATCCCATGCCCTTAGGGAGGTACAATACTATGCCCGTCCCCTGGCTGTGCGGAAGTACAGTGAGGGGGACAGACCGGGACGAACCTTGGGCAGGCTGGCCCGCATTGAAGGGGTTAAAACATGTATCGACAACATCAACATTCTTTAAAGCCCCCAGCTACTTCAACAAATAGCTTGGTTCTACATGCACCACATAGACAGCTTCAGTCCGAAAGGTAAGAACCTTTTGACTATTCCCAAGTACAAACTCAAGTCTGGGTTGGGAAGATCCTTTGTGGTGTTGGCAGCTCAGCTGTGGAACAACTTGCCAGACTCTTTCAGAATGGAAAGTAGCCATTCTGTGTTCAGAAAACCGCTTAAGACTCACCTATTCAGATAAGAAAGGAGTTCTTAGTCATCTAATGTAGTTCCTAAAACATATTCTTGAGGCTGATTTAGGTAGTAAATGTTTGTCTTGTCCAAGCGTCCTGATGCCCGTGGGCTACCAGCGCTATATAAGATAAAATACATACATACGTACATCAGGGATGTGAGCGGTGCCCAACACTGGTCGGACCAGCACATCCTGGAGACCTTTGCATACTTTTATGTGGCCCTGTTCGCCCCCCAGCGGGAGCACAATCTCCACGACATAAACCTACTACTTGACCAAATTCCCATGACATACATCTCTCGCGCCACCAGTCACCCTTGAAGAGATTACTGAGGTTATTTCTACCCTCCCGAAGGGCAGGGCTCCCGGCCCGGACGGTCTCGCCTCAGAATTTTATCAGGACCATGTTGCCATTTTGGCCCTGAGATTACACGAAGTCTGGACCGAATCGCTCTGTGTGGCTACTCTGCCCCAATCTCTTTGAGAAGCCCTTATAACCGTGCTCCCCAAGCCGGGTAAGCCCCTTGATGACTGTGGTTCCTACAGACCCTTTTCACTCATAAACACAGACACCAAAATATTCACCAAGGCAGTAGCAAACAGATTCCTCCCCATAATGTCGTACCTGGTCCACCCAGACCAAAACAGCTTCGTCCCCGGCCGGTCAACAGCCCTCAATATCCGTCGGCTTTTTAATGTCATGTCCAGAATCGATCCTAAAGCCAATGCAGTTGCGGTTACCCTGGATGACCAAAAGGCATTTGATATGGTGTCCTGACAATATATGTGGGCAGTGCTGCAGAAAATGGGAATCGGTCCACGCATGATATCCTATATCAAACTATTATATACAAACCCTGTGGCCAGAGTTCTGGTTAACTCCCTAACGTCGTCACCCTTCACGCTCCATCGGGGCACACGCCAGGGCTGCCCGTTCTCCCCTATATTATTTGCGCTAGCCATTGAGCCCATGGCTGATAGTGTCAGATAAACGCACCCGCAAGGGTATACGACTGCGTGACATGCCGGAAATTATATCACTATATGCCGACGATGTACTCCTTTACATCAGAGACCCTTCCGTACATTTAGACCTGATCTTCCGCGATATAACAAAAATTGGCACATTCTCGGGTTTTACCATAAACTACACCAAGTCCAAAATATTCCCACTAACTGCTGCAACCCCCCCAACTGGCATGTGAGTTCCCCCTTCGTTGGTCCCCTGGAGGCATCAGATATCTTGGGGTGCAGGTATCTCTGCTAAGATTCTGACTAGTGGCAACAATTACATTGCTACTGCGCACCTCGTGGAGTGCAAGATGTCAAGGTGGTGTAACCTCCAACTCTCCTTATCCGGCAAGCTCTCACTAATCAAAATGATAATAGTCCCCAAGCTTCTCTATATTTTTGCAAACGTCCCGATCTGGCTGGGGAAACAGTACTTCACGAACTTGCACTCCGTATGTGCCCAATTCCTATGGCACTCCGGTGCGATTCGCAAGAAGTGGCAACACATGACTTTACCCTACGAGAGAGGGGGCTTTAATGCCCCTGACCATACTCGATACTGGATTGCCGCACAAGCCCAACATGCCACGCACTGGTATATACACCTAGACCCTCCCCCCACATGAAACTTGAGAACCTTGCAAGCGAGGAGGTAAACATCATGTCCCTAATTCTCTATAGCTCATACCATACCGATGATCCGGCTGACCTCGTAGCCACTACAACCATGGCATGGAGACGACTGCCCCTGACCATACTCGATACTGGATTGCCGCACAAGCCCAACATGCCACGCACTGGTATATACACCTAGACCCTCCCCCCACATGAAACTTGAGAACCTTGCAAGCGAGGAGGTAAACATCATGTCCCTAATTCTCTATAGCTCATACCATACGATGCCCCGGCTGACCCGTAGCCACCACAACCATGGCATGGAGACGACTGCTGCACTCTTACCCCGAACATCACCCATACTACAAATGGTTGCCTATGTGGCACTTTCCGGGTCTCACCCCCACACACGTCAAACTCCTCATGCGACACTGGCTTGACCTAGGATATCGGGCGCTCTCTGATCTTTATCCCAAAGGGAAATTCATCACCCCGCAGACATGGCGACCTGGCCATTCGGGTTCAGCTCTGGAGCTGCTACAATACTTTAGACTAAGAGCGGCAGTTCGCGCCATGTGGCCCACTTACCCTGACGAGCCCCCTGACTCATCCGAGATTTGCTACATATCCAATTCGGCCGGCGGGAGGGGTATAATATCCTCCCTCTACAAAATGTTGATGGCAAAGTCGGTAGACGCACCCCAGAAACCACGGGACACATGGATTAATGAACTGGGTTTGGCAATTCCTGACGCCAGGTGGGGCAAAATATGCTTACACACACGCAAGGTCTCCCTCAATTCCAGATTCATATATATGCAATACAAGCTCCTCAACCGACTATACTACACGCCCCACAGGGTGGGGAAATTTGCACAGAACCAGTCCTGCGCTTGCCCGAGGTGCAGATCTAGTGAGGCTCACCACACCCACATGTTTTGGTCCTGCAGTGCACTTGACCCGTTCTGGGAAGCAGTAACTGAAGCTATCTGTTTGGGCTGTGGGATGGGGCTGGGGCGACGAAAGTGTCCAGGTTTCTGAACATTGGGGCCATGGTGACCAAAAAATGTATACTACAATGCTGGAAGCGACGATCCCCCCTGCTCCCCCCACCCCCATTTCGAGATGTGGCTGAATGAAGGCCCTTACCTGAACTCAAATGTGCCAGGAAGATTACATCAATTCCCTCCCCATGACCTCCCGCCCGAAAAATGTGTGGACAGATTTCTGTAGCTACTTGAACAGCAAAGATGATATCGAACTGCTCTCTTCCCCCCTGTCAGATGCATAGATTGAAGCATAACCTCGAATTTGGAAAAGTCTAATGGGCTGAAAATCCATCCCCCTCTGTACACCCCTGTACGTATCATGCATTGCTAATCCCAAACATGTGACATTTGCTGATTAACTGAGTTGTGTGCCTGCTACTCTTCCTTGCCAATAAAGAAAAGTGAAAATAAAATAATAGAAACCAGTTGTCACTTAATTTGTATAATATTGGCATCATTCATATATATATAAAAAAGGCAAAAGTTTTAAATCGTCATATGTGATTTACCATATATATATATTTTTTTTATTTCTTTTATAAAACATCGCAACTCCAACAGAATGTAGTTTGTGTTCAATTTAATTCATTAAAGCTCAACGTGTTTCGGTAGAAAATTCCCTTTGTCAGGAGCAATATATTCAATATAAGAATATACATAGAGAGTTATAGAATTCATCTTTGTATGCAGAAATGAAGCTCATGATCATTTAAGAGTTCACTTGAATAAATGTGTAAATAAAAAAAGTATACCTAACATTTGCAGTTATGAGGACTGGAGCTATAAAATAAGCACCAGTTATCAGAATTAAGGTCACAGTGAGACCATGTGTAAAGTAGGGAGTACCTTCATTTAAATCCACATGGAGACTCTCAGTAGTGCATGTGCCCAGTTAAATAGAAGGATTTGTGTCTGCAAAAATATAAATTACAATCAGGAAACCCTTCAAGTCTTCAACTATATGTGCTATCAAAGCTGAAAACGAAAGATTGATTACTTCAAATTACTTACTAGAGAATTTACATTCGAAGATACAGGAATCAGCAACACAGTGTTACTTTGGCTAAAATCCTTCATGGCAGAAAGAATGGAAACAACCTGGCTAACCCCCTTCAACTCAACACCTGTCACGACCCTCACCCAAAACCCCCTCTGGCAAACCCATTGGCCAGGTGGAGTCAGGACTCGGGCCTGTAGAGCCTGCCATCCTCTACAAAAGCCCTCATGGGGCCAGTCCTGGCGCCTATGGTGCCAGGCCCATACACCATGAACAACAATGTGCTTGGGAACTACTTTATTGTATTGTCAGCCAACATGGAGACATCCACATAGCTTGGTAGTGTTTTGGGTGTGACAGGCCTGGAACTACTTTCCCTGGTACTACTTTACCTGGGCTATATAAACCACACCCTGACTGCAGAACATGCTTTTTGTTACTTTGCAGCTTGCAATGTGACGCTCACCGTGTCCAGCTATTCCCTCGAACTTCGGAGAAGCAGAGCCTGCAAGGAGACAAATGGAACATCATTAGCAGCAGCATGTTACCTGCAGTCTTCATCTTTAAACACTCGCAGCTACTGAGAACAGCTTCCTCGAATCTGCATGCCTCCCGGACAGAACGACCTGAAAGAGGAAGATAGAGGCAACATTAAAGAAAGCAGTAGACATTTACAAATTACGAACTGCTCAAAAGGCTTACCTGGCTGGTCGCCTCTCGGCTGGCACCACTCCGGACATTCCACTCGGGCTGAAGAACACCGTGACCTACAAGGAAGGAAAACACAGGTTAGCAAAGGCAAGACTTTGCAGCGCTGCGCATAGCGCTTACTTACCGCATCATAGCGCTCTTAATGCGCCATCATTTACCAGCGGGGCTCAACCAAGCCAGTTTGCGGCGCTGAAGCTCCGGATACCTAAGGGAGAAAAAAAGAGACATTTTAAACAAATAAAGGTATGCAGGATAGCAATAAAACTAAAGAACAGCAATAAGACGTACCTGAACAATATCAAACGGGCCAGCGTCAGTGAAGTAACTGGACCGCACTCGCCCATGAAAGACCACGCACCCCTGCAAAGAAGGCAGGACAGAGAGCACACCTAATTCTACCACAAGGCAGAACCTTCCCCGCAGACCACATCAGGGTAAAGCTGAGAAGCATACCAGCGCTTAACCCAGCTGGGTGACGTCCCTGTGAATACCAGGTGAGCGTAACAACACCCCGCACTTGCGGAGTTCCACAAGGCTCATCCTTCTCACCACTGCTATTCAATATCTACATGACCCCTCATCAACCTCATCAAAAGGCACTGCCTCACCTGCTGCAGTTATGCGGACTACACACAAATCATCTACAAAATCAACTCTAGCTTAGAACAAAACCCAACCCATACCAACTGCCTCATAGAAATAAACCATTGGTTAATTACCAACTGCCTTAAACTCAACCTGGACAAAACAGAAATCATGGTCGCACCCGATGACCTGTTGAACCAACACCACATTCCATGGCATACTGAAACCAAACGGAACCATCCAAAGTGGTACAAAATCAAAGAATATTAATGGACAACGACTTAACACTCAAACCGCAAGACAACACAGTAGGAAATAAATTATTCTTCCACCTACACACAATCAAGCGGATACTCCCCCTTTCACATTTCCACATAAAACACTCTCCGTCATTTCTCTCGTCATGTCAAGAATAGACTACGCCAACAGCATCTATCTCAGAATGCCAGACTACCTAATCAAAAAACTACAACAAATACAGAATGCCGCGGCAAGACCACTCCTCAGACTAAGAGAGAACACAACACACTAACTCTAAGAACCCTAAATTGGCCCCTGATCAAAAAATACATTTTCTTCAAAATGCTCTGCATAATAGAAACAGCAATTCATGGCCAAGCAGCTGAACCCATATACCAAACCGAACACTAATTTCCAGCAACAAAGTTTTCCTCGAACCTAAACAGGACTCAAAGCGAAAATTTGTGGGCAGAGCGTTCTCCTGCATCGCGACAAAACTTTGGAACTCGCTCCCAAAGGAAATCGGTACAATAGAAGATCACCTAAAGGTCAGAAAACTGCTAAAAACATGTCTCTTCAACGCACCAAGCTAACCATGGAAATTCAACAAAGGAAAACTGTCAGGACATCATATTCGAAACACCAAAAATATCAGGAAATTGATTAACCAGTCCACCAAAAATCCCAATTGAACAGTATGAACCCGACAGAACAACATGTAACCATGGCACAAAAGGACACAGCCGAATCTCCTCCCCTACTGAAAACTGCTCTCGTACCTCTACTGCAGCAAAAAACCTAAAACAACCACAAACTGCTCAACAAGAATCTAAACCAATTATACACAAATCACCCATGCACACTCATGCACCAAACACCACATAATGTCTACAAACCAAAAACAAACCGGCACACAGTGATCGGTTTTTCCGAATTGCAGCTGCCAACAGCACATCAAAGCTCTCTTGTGCTTTTCCCTCTCAATCCCACTAACTTAAGCTCTCCCAGCCCGCTTTCCTTTACAGATCCGCCAGAGCGCCTGGAGACCATAAAAATGGCAGCAGTTTGTGGTATAAATCACAGTAACATAACATATGTTTTAACTGGATTCTGATGGATTCCTTTCTCCCATGGAGTCCTCGTGTGTGATATCTATCTCCCAGTGCAGCTGCTCTTTGGAAGCTTTTCTGCCACCAGGGAATGCATCTTGGCTCGGCGCGATGCCTCTACGTGCCCCACAGTGGATAAGACATCTGAGCTAGTTTTATTTTCCTGCATGCACTTCACACTTCAGGAACACCGCTTTGTAGGCATTCAGCATTTTGTACCATGCTGGATCTAGTAACTGCTTCAGTGTTTAAGTCTTGCACTGACTGCGGATGCCAGATGAACTTATAGGACCCCCACAGGATTTGTCTATACTGGCTGGGGGGAAGAACATGACACGCAGTACTGCAGGCCATGCCAGCCAATGCACCCTAAGGAGCCTCAGGAGTAGGCTGAAAAACGATTAACCTTTTTTTCAAGGAAAAAGGTTGTAGACCGACTCATTCCAGATCCCTCGGCACAGACCGTCATACTGAAGGACTTTTCGGGGTCCGCAAGGACAAACCGAACTAAAAGCATTCCAAGAGGTCATGCTCACCCGGCGATTCCTCCAACCATCATTCTTCCTTCTCGAAGGAGTGTCATCGATCAAGGGACTCCTTGGCGTAGAAGGTGCCACAGGGACCTTTCCCTACATAATCCTCCAGGAGGAGTGGGAGGCCTTCTGCCTTAAGATGCTAGACTTCTTTGCTAGAGCCCCAGTGCTGAAAGCTTCAGCCTTGGCTTTGTCTGGATCCACCCGCTCGGACGATATGGCTGAGACCCTACTAAGGTCTGCGACCATATGCCTGTGGCCCCTGCCACTGTCTCTACGTGCGAAGCCATGTCATTATACTGCACCCCTCCATCTTCCAATGTCAGTCTTCAGATGTCCTCCATGGGGCCTCCGGCTCGTGAGTATGATCCACTTCCTAGAGGTGTATTCATATCATAGTTGGAGTACAGATCTGAGGAAGGGCATGCCCATCCCCTTTGGCATTGACCCCTTATAGCCCAGAGAGGTCAGGAACTTCCCTGAGGAGTTCTATGGGAGAGTGGTGGATTGATGCACCTTGTCACAGATCTACAGCAGGCAAGTGGGCTGCAGATGTCTACAGAGTTGGACATGCTTCCTGCACCAACTTCAGGGAGACTTCAACCTGTGATGGCTGAGATGGTAGAGACCTTGGCTTATCTGCCCTTTCCAGACCCAAAGTGCAATTTGATTTGGTGGACATGTGTGCCAACAAGAATACAATGCCTCATTCTAAAAACTACTACAATTCAGAAAAGAAACTGAAAATCACTAAACACCATGGACCTCAGCACAAGACTAGACTCTACAAAACCACCAAGCACCATTTTAGAAACAGCCTACGTCGAAGTAAGAACTGAGATAGTCCAAAAATGGATTATGGAAACCCTACATGACATCACGCCATAAAAGCCTTTCGCCCCCACCTCAGAGCTCTGAAGAAAAGAAACTGGAAACTGGAACAAGAGTGGTGGAAAAATGACCAGCTGAAAAAATTGAAATACTCAGGACATATACGACTACATAAAACCAAAATCCTCAAAGCAAAAAAATGACTACATGCATCAACAGCCTAAGACTCTCGACAGCATGCAACACACCCACTCCCTTCCAGAAACTGCATGATGGGCTTGCAAACCACTTAAAAAACCTAAATCCAGCAAATTATCAAGAGTATGCCCATCAATGCAAATAACCCGACCAACCATGTAACTACAAACTAACCACAAGACAAAAACACTTCTCCAGCATGGGGTCTGCCATGGATTCACATGCTCTCTTTGTCAGGCCAGGAATCCTCAGTAAAAGAAAAAAACAGTTTCACTTTCATTTATAAACTGTCTTTCTCCTATAAACCAATCAATGAGCTCTGGGTCATACTGCCCCAGCCAATGACTTCCCTCTCCCTAAGCCCCTCCTCTAGCAGCCATCTTCAGATTCTTACCGCACATTCAAGTGTTGGGAGTCCTTGTGTTTCCCTTTTAGAGCTTTCTGCGCTTTTCTGGCTTTTTTGGCTAGGAAAACCCTATTTTTGGTAAAATCGAGCCTGTGCACTCCATAGTCTATACATCTGATTAACAGAGATCCATTTTTCGGCATCTTTCATCGCCCCTCAAGGGCAAAATCGTTTTGTGTTTTCTTCTTGGAAGTTTTCAGAAGGCCCTCAAGCCTACACGGTACCAGATCATGTCGGAGGAGAAGGAGGACGGGGTTTCCCTCTTCAAGCTCTGCACCAGCTGCGGTTTGCAGAATGTTTTCACGGACGACAAACATTCCCAGTGACTGTATTGTCTTCACCTGACGCACAAGGACGAAGATTGCGGGATCTGACGTAGCTTCTCCAAGCACACGATGAAGGATCGACACGTCCAGCTGCCGATGTGGCTCAATGCCCAGGGCCTCTACCCTGTGTGGTTTACAGGGGCATGCCGCATTCGGATCCAGCCAGCCAGAGCGGGCTTCTAAGTCCTTTGAGGGCGCTCTATGCGAGGGGGTTCAAGACAAACCTGAGCATTGCGAGTCCGCTTCCGTCTGGGTCGCTGCATAAGCGGGTCCCGCGACTGTCGGGGCACGTTCATCGTCTCCATCAGCCTCAATCGCCAGCCATCGCTCCAGCCCTTCGTCAAAGAGAAAGTCAGCTACCCCGGGGAAGCTGCGAGAGAAGCCGGAGAAGGCCAGGCAGGAAAAGGTGTCCAACCTGCCAGTTAAGGCCAGGGTGATCCTGATCGTCCTCATCGACCGAGATGTTTGCTGCTGCCCTATCAAAGGTGAAAGGGGCTAACCCGGTCTGGGGTACCCCAGTGGCGGTCAGGGTGGCTCTTCCTCACAGGCGGGAGGCTTCGGCCAAGCCAGTGGAGAAGACTCCGGAGGAGGATTCCAGACCTCAACCCGAAGAGCTCCAGGGCACGGATATTTCTTCGTCCGACGAGGAAGAGATAGTTTCTGTCCACACCATCTCGGAGGAGGGTGGTGACGAAGATGACGAGAACGTAGAGGAGATGCCCGCCAGAGGCGGCGACGACGACGATGATGACGTCGGCGGGGGTGACTACATAGGCGCAGGTCCCAGCGACCCTATTCCCCAGGCACCTCCCAGAGATCTGTTGCATGATAGTCTCTCGACTCTCCACACACTGGTGTCGGGGATTCTGAAGAGGATGCCGACGGCACCACCAGCAACACCACCGGCGACACCACTGCTGAAGAAAAGGAGGAGACACCCTACGCCTCCACTCCAACCGTCACTGGCCTCCCCCACTAGGGACATGGGGACGGATGGACACCGACGATGGCGGAATCTTGCCACCACCAAGGGCTTCTTCGCCGGATGAAGTGGGCTCCTTCCACTCCATGATCGCCCATGCATCAGAACTTTTCCAGCTCACTCTGGAAGAGAAGAAGAAAGACGGTTTCCTGTATCAGCGCCGGGAGGCGAAAAGGAAGACCATTCTGTTGGTACCGCTCCTGGACGATGTCTGGGATGAGGGGCTGGCACTGCTGAAGAACCCCACCTCAGCGAAGAGGGACGGGCTAGAGAAAAAATACTGGGTGCCATAGTCTGCACCCAAATATCTGCGGTCTCAACCATAGCCAGACTTAGTGGTCTTGGGTGCGGCTAGGAAGAAGTCGTCCAATCAGTCGTCAACCTCAGTCCCCCCGGACGGCAAGGGGAAGAAACTGGACATTGTGGGACAGAAGGTCATTTACTCAGTGGCAACAACGGTCAAGGCAGGCAGCGTCAGGTACGACCGGGAGCTATGGTACAAGATGGCTCTGATTATGGATTTCCTCCCAGAGGACAAGTGGGTAGAGGCGATGGAGATCCTTCAGTAAGGCGAGGTGGCGTCGGACCACGCCATCACCGTGGCCCTGGGCATTGCGGACACGGGGTTCTGGCAGATGGGAAATGGGTTTGCCACCGACGTCGTGGCTGGCTGAAGGCCACCAACTTCAGACAATAAGTCCAGACAAGGGTTCTGGACATGCCGTTCGACGGAGATGATCTTTTCGGCAAGGCAGTCGGTGAATCTCTTCAAGCCATTAAAACCGACACAGAGACGGCCAATGCCCTGGGCACGCTGCAACAGCACTGTCTGTCTTTTTGTCCCCACAGGTGGGAAGTCGGGGAGGTCTTCGAAGAGCTTTGGCAGTGGATCATCCTCTTACCGCCAACCCTCCCGTTCCACGACCCACAAAGCCTACAGGGGTCGTTCCAAGGCTGGAGGTTCGGGCCATGTTAAGAAAAGGGGCGATAGAGCTGGTTCCGAAGCGACTGCGGAGTTTACTCAAGATACTTTCTGGTAAGAAAGAAGACCGGGGCTGGAGGCCCATTCTCGATCTATGACGACTCAACAAATTCATCAAGTTCCATAAATTCAGGATGGTCACGGTGAAAAAATGTGCTGGGCCAACTAGAGGAGGGAGACTTTGTCATCGTAGAATCTGGAGGACGCGTACTTCCATTTCCCCATCCACGTAAAACATCGCAATTTCCTGAGCTGCGTAGTACAAGGGAAGCACTACCAGTTCAAGGATCTCCCCTTCAAACTGAAGTCGGCGCCCAGAGTCTTTACGAAGTGCCTGGTTCTGGTGACGACCCATCTGCGGAAGTCGGCGCCCAGAGTCTTTACGAAGTGCCTGGTTCTGGTGACGGCCCATCTGCGACTACAGGGAATTCATGTGTATCCATACCTTGATGACTGGCTCATCCGGGCCAAGTCAAAGGACATTGCGGTCGATCACACAGAGAGGACCGTCCGGCTGCTGACGGATTTGGGGTTCTAGGTGAACTGTGCAAAATACTGCTTGACTCCATCGCAGAACGTACTGTTCCTGGGGTCCAGGCTCAACACTATGTCCTGTCTGGCGGCTCCGTCGGAGGAGAGGTTGGTGGCCATTTTAGGCAAAGTGCAACGGCTGTTAGCACTGAAGATCGCCACAGTGAGAACAATCAATTCGCTGCTCGGCATGATGTCATGCATCTACCTGGTCCGACTCTGCAGGTTGCGAATGCGACCTGTCCAAGAATTCCTGGACTCCCGTTGGATCCAGGTGTCCAGAAGCTTCAAAGACAGGATCGTGCTCGACGAGGAATTCCATTGAGCGATAAGGTTGTGCGGCGTATGCGCCAACATCACAGGGGGCACAGATTTCCAGAGCCCTTCATACCAGGAGGCGGTCACGACGGACGCTTCCCTGGAAGCGTGGGGGAGCACACACCGGACTTCTCCACGCCAGAGGCGTGTGGCTGCCGAAGGAGAAGGGGCTATACATCAACGTCCTGGAACTATGGGCTGTGTTTTGGGCCATCAAGTCTTTTCTTCCGTCCCTCAAGGGCAAAGTGGAGAGGGTCTTCACGGACAATACCACCACCATGTTTAACATCTGGAAGCAGGGGGGTACCAGATTACTGGCGCTCTCCAGAGAGGCGCAGGAGTTATGGCGCTGTGTCATCGCCCAGGGGATGTTCCTCATTCGTTTCCACCTGCTGGGAATCAAATAAAACCGTTGCCGACTCCCTAAGCAGGGAGCTGCGCTCTTGCCACCAGTGGGAGCTTCGGCTGGATCAAGTGGACAACCTCTTCCTCAAGTGGGGCAGTCCCCAGATCGATCTGTTCACGACTTCGACGAACACCAAGTGCCGGAGGTTCGACAGCAGGTTTCCCCAGCTGGGGACCATGGGGGATGCGGAAGGCCTGTTCCAGTACACGTTCCCTCAGTTGCCGCTTCTACTACGAGTCATCAGTCAACTCAGCCGGTGCAGGATGATCTTCGTTGCACCGGCATGGCCGAGGCGAATCTGGTACCCGGTCTTTCTCAGCATGTCGGCATACCCTCCAGTCAAGCTATCAGTGGTCGCGGATCTTCTCGCCAGGGAAGGAGGCGCAATCCTGCACCACGACCCAAGATCGCTGAGCTGAAGGCCTGGCTCCTGCAGCATTAGAGTTTGATGGTTACGAGCTGCATGCAGATTGCAGGGAGGTCCTCGCCAAGGCCAGGGTGTCATCCACTCCGATGTGCCCCTATTTCCACAAATTGAAGCGTTTCGCGACTTGGTGCCGGTCACAGAAGATTAACCCTCTGAGGGTCACGGCCGCCCAGGTCCTTCCGCACTTGTTGTCCTTGGCTAAGTCGGGGCTGGCGCACGCCTCCATCAGGGTGCATCTGGCGGCGATCTCCCTCTACACCATGTCTCCGGAACGGTCTTCTCTTTGGTCATCAGTTCATCAAAGGACTGTTCTGTTTGTTTCGGCCGGTGAAGGCGTCTGCCCTGGCGTGGGAACCCAACGTGGTGCTGACTAGGCTCATGGGGCCCCATTCGAGCCGATGCTTCAAGCTGCGCTCAAGTTCCTGTCTTGGAAGACTGCTTTCCTCATGGCCATCACCTCTGCCAGGAGAGTAGGTGAAATCCAAGCTCTGTCCTGCAAGTGGCCTTGCATGACTTTCCACGAGACGAGGGTAGTGCTGCGGACGCACCCCTCCTTCATGTCCAAGGTTCCGTCGGAATTTCATCTTAATGAGCCCTTGGTGTTACCTGTGTTTTTTCCAACGCCTTCATCGCCGGCTGAAAGGACTTTGCACTCGCTTGATGTGGCTCGAGCTCTTAAGTTTTATGTGGCCCGCACAAAGAGTTTCCGGAAGACTTCTCAGCTTTTTGTGAACTTTGGTCCTGTGAACCATGGGAAGGCCTTGTAAGGTTTCCATCCCCAGGTGGCTCTCCGGCTGCATCACTCATTGTCACCAGTTGTCAAATCGACCGCTGCCTGGCTGTCCGAGAGCCCACTCTACAATAGCGATCGCTGCTACGATGGCGTTTCTGTCTGGTGTGCCCCTGCTGGACATCTGCAGGGTTGCTACGTGGAGGTCTACACACATCTTCACGAAATTCTTCTGCGTCGACAGGGATTCCACGGAGGAGTCCAGAGTCGGCCAAGTAATGCTGCGCAGCCTGTTCGCTTGAGGTGAGCCTGGTGAGGAGGTAAGAGTAATTGCTTCTGTTGAGCCTTGCTACCTCCCATGGTTGTGTATGTATGTACTGCTATGTATTCTTTATTAATGAGCATGGGAATCCATGCCAGACCCCATGCTGGAGAAGGAGCAAGTTACTTACCTGTAACTGTTGTTCTCCAGCATGGGTCTGGCATAGATTCACATGCGAACCCTCCTTCCTGGCTCTCGGCAGCTCTTCTTGGTCATACTACTCATACTGCCGCTTTACGTGCTACCAAATCTGAAGATGGCTGCCAGAGGAGGGGCTTAGGGAGAGGGCAGTCATTGGCTGGGGCAGTATGACCCAGAGCTCAGTGATTTGGTTTATGGGAGAAAGACTGTTTATAAACAAAAGTGACACTTTTTTTCTTTTACCGACGATTCCCAGCCTGACGACTGGGAATATTCATGAGCATGTGAATCCATGGCAGACCCATGCTGGAGAACAACAGTTACAGGTAATGAACTTGTTCCTTCATAACAATTTCAACAGAAAGATGTACCAACATAGTGAATCAAAGCAACAAAGCAGGATCACCAGCAGACCATCACCCACCAGACATCTACAAGATTATCCCCCGCCTGCAGAACACTTCAAGAACCTCTTTAACCACTCTCTGGCAATAGGAGCTGTACCACAAAGCTTCGAAGTAGCATATATTAAACCACTCCTCAAAGACCCCTTCGGAAACACAGAAGACTTAACCAACTACCGTCCTATCTCAAACAGCCCTTATCCGGCGAAACTACTAGAAAGCTACATATATGAACACAAATCCTGGAACATGTAAAAAGCAATTGTATACTAGAAAAGGCACAAGTCGGTTTCAGACCTATGAAAGTATTGGAAACAGCGCTACTATCCATCTGGTACTCCTTAAAAGCAAACACAAACTCCAAAATCAATTCTGCGCTAATACTACTAGACCTATCAGCAGCCTTAGACGCAGTCCACCATGAAACCCTCATCAAAAGACTTCAATAGGAATCTGCAACATGGCCTTAGTATGACTAAAGTCCTTTCTAACAGAAAGAACCAAAGCATGGTTAACCCCCTTCAAATCTGCACCACCCACACCATCCTACAGAGGCTCTTCACTCTTGCCACTGCTCTTCAACATGTACATGACCCCACTCATCAGCCTCTTCAAAAGATATGGACTAAGCTGCTACAACTATGCAGATGAGTCATAAATCATCTAGAAAAGGAACACTACTGGAAAGCCAGACCCAAACTCTCATCAACTGCCTCATATATAAATGATTGGGTGAGTGTTAGGCAGAAACCTGTGCAGTTCCCTTAGGGACCACTGCAAAAGGCTTAAGACTACAGGTGTTGGCAGTAAACCCAATTGGTAGCAGTCTGCACCACCCAGATTTACCTGGCAGCTGTGGCTGAGCAGTCAGACTTCTCTCAAGAAGAGTTAGACAGTATATAGAGTATACACATTAGGTACAACAATACAGTAGCACAAGCAAACACTGACCAGAGCTTTGGTATAAAAGTATATAAGTATTTATTTAAAAACACACTTGTAAAAATACACTGGCACTAATATGTCGAGCAAGTTCAAACACAGTCATTAGAAATATATACACCTCCCTGATTAATTATTCGACAAGTCTTAGGAAAAGAACACCACTTATCAATACAGAGGTGAGCGCTTAACCAATATGGCACTCCAATAATTATTTAAAAAGGGAGGGAAAAGGCAGAATTAGGAAAGCACACAATACCAACACTTTTAAAAGAACCACAGCAAGTCAAGAAAGGCAGAGTCTAGTGTAGAGCAAGAACGTTCATAGGCCAGGCCCACTCTTGGAGAGAGCAAGGCGGAATGTGCCCAAAATCACACAGTTGAAGTACACTTTAAAAGTCTTTGCAGATAGTTCAAAAAGGAGTTGGATCAGTTCAGAAAAGTTAGTGAACAGGTCCCAGGTCACCCCAAGATAGAGAGTCAAGGATTAACTGGACACCTGGAACAGTCTGTTGCGAGGGAGACCGGGCGGGACACAGTACCTGAAATGGTGAGAAAGCTCCAGCGGGGTCAGTTGTTCCTAGCAGCGGGTGCAAGTCAGTGCTTCGCCAAGGGAAAAAGGGGAGATCTCGTCGTGGAGGAAATCTGGAGGTCGTTGCACTGCAAGGGAAGAAACCAGCTGCAGAGTTTCCCGGTTAAAAGGTACTACCCTTTTATTCGCGGTAGTGGTTAAGCATGGCTATCTGGCCACCGGGGTGCTTGGCACGGGCGATTCGACCACGAGACGATCCAGGAAGGCGAAAAGAGGGCGAACTGGTTAACCCCACCAGTTCAAAGGAAGAAGACTCTCCAGGATGAAGATCTTCTGTCGTCGGGAAGTGGTGAGTCGGTTCAGCAGGGCTCCACCGGTGGTGTCGTCGTTGCAGGTCAGCTCAGCTTCTCCCTCTTCGGATTGTTTAGGTCCTGTGGTGACTTCTGAAGTTCCAGTTCCCAAAGCCCTGCTTTTATGCAGAAAACCCCCATTTATCAGTCCTAGCTGTCACTCAAACATGCTAAGTGTTGAGCCGGGCGGCTCACCACTGGGCCAATCACACAAGAGTGCGACTTGAGTTGCCGAGGCAGCTTAGTCCAGGGTGCCTATTCCCCCCCTCCCACACATCCTGTAGACCCAGACAGAGTGGCACCACTTTTGGAGACTTCTGTGCAGAAGCCCGCCAAAAGTGGAACAAAGGGCTCGACTTGGGTTGGAGTTACAGAGGCGAACACAAACGCCATTTTAAAACAGAGTCCTGGCAAAAAGACCCAACCGGGGAATAAATATTAAATAACCCGGCGGTATCTTTAACATTGCACCAAAAAAAGTGGTGCGTTTAAAATGAATGGGAAAATCCCATAGGAAATATTCTGGTGGAATATTTCGCGTGGTAACCACTGCCACCAGCCAGAAACTCGACGAGGGGGGACTGCACAGTGCCCCCTCGAAAAACAGACCCAGGGGCAATCTAATTACCCCTACCAGTAGTACTTCCACAATATGATGGTTTGTACTGGTTCTGTTCACAATTTAAGACTAGTGAAGTCAATGGTGACTTTAAATGCCCTGGGAGACAGTAGTCAGTCGCAGGGTATGGAGTCTATGTTTGGGGGTCACTATGACACCCCTGTGTTACTGCACTGAGGGTGCTGTGTAACACACTTACCAAAAACGCATGAAACCCTATGGAGTAAAAGACCCCATAGCCCATAAAACACATTACAAAGTCAAAGGACATTCTCAAATCATGCCTAAGATGGGAGAAAAAGAGTCTCACTCTTAGCAGGAGAAAAAAATAAACCTCAAAAATCAAGCAAAGCTGCTGGGGGACTCACTAGGTTTGGGAAATTAGCCTTAACAGAACATTCTCCATAACAGTGAGCACTAACAGCCTTAAACTCAGCCCGTACAAAACAGAAATCATTATCACGCCAACAACCCATTGAACCAGCATCACATTCCCTGGCCTAGTAAAATGGGAAACCTACCAGAACCTTCCAAAGCATTTAAATATCTCGAAACACTAATGGACAGCTTCTGACACCCGAACCAGTCAATGTATTAGCATAGAAGTGTTTCTTCCACATGTGCACAATCAAACAATACTACCTTTCCTCACTTTTCCACACAGAACACTCAACATCATCTCCCTTGTCATGTCAAGAAAAGACTATGCCAACAGCATAAGCCTTGGAATGCCAGACTACCTCACCAAAATACTATAGTGAATACAGAATGCGGCGGCAAGATTACTCCTCAGATGCACTAAGAAATAACATATCACTCTGGCACTGAGAACCCTGCACTGGCTACCAGTCAAAAAGAATTTACTTCAAAACTCTATGCATAACCCATACAGTAATCCAAACCCCAGGAGCTGAATTCATACAGGAAAAATCTCGATCTACAAACCAAAGCGAGCCCTGAGATCCAGCAGTGACATCTGCCTCGAACCAAAGCAAAATTCAAAACTGAAATTAGGCGGCTTAGCATTCTATTGCATTTTAGCAAAACTTTGGAACTCACTCCCCAGGAAAATATAAACACCTAAAATTCTGAAAACGACAAAAAATCTGTCCCTTCAACTCACCCACCTAAACAGGAAGTGTAACTGACGAGAAACACCCGACAACGACACAAGGAGAGACACTAAAACCAAAACAACCAAAATTGAACCAACCAAATCTGGGCTGGGCCAGCGAATGGAAAGTAGATTAATGCCAGAGACCATACAAGGAATTGAGCCCAACCAAATCAAAGTAACCCACAAGAATGCTCATACCTCTCTCACCACTAACCCTACTAAAACGTTCCCTTTTTCCTACAAACTCACCCTCAACCACCAATTAAAACACATATAGCGCTAAAACAGCACAGTCCTTAAATCACAAAGCAAACTGTACACCCCTCCAACACCTGACTGAACACAAACCACTAAACCTCCTCAGAAAACTACACCAGCGACTCACAAAACAGTGCCATACAGATTCACTCAACAAAACATCATACCCATGCCAACTAGAAGCAAACCTAATACAGAGTAACTTTCTTTTTGTAACTGAAGCCACCAACTGCAGAGCAAAAGCTCTCTTGCGCTCTCCCACTCCATCCCACTAACCGCCCCTAACCCTCCTTCCTTTTCAGATCTGCATGAGCGCCTAGATACTATGAAAATGGCAACAGTCCCAATGTGTGCCTGAAGACCATATCCTTCCTCTCCTTACCTGTGGACAAAGAGGGTAAGAGGCTAGACACTTGGGGAGAAAGGCTTTTGGCTCAGGCAGTCTGGGCATAAGGGTCATGACTGTACCCTATGCCAAGGCCACATTTTCTTTTGGTTTCTGGTCCACGGTTTCAGGCGACAACACCTGCCTGTGGGAGAGACCAGAGAGGGCTTTGAGGCCCTGGTTAATCATGGCACTGAGGCATCTCTCCAAAACATACAGTCATGGTGAGATCCATAGCTACAGTATCAAGGAATTATTCCTGGATGAGTATCTTTGGTTTCACTCCAGTTGTCCAGGCAACATTCATGGACTTGCCTTTGGACAGCAACCACTTGTTTGGGCGAAGGCCGATGAGTCCCTCCAGATGTTCCAGTCCTCAGGGCCAACTGCCAAGTCCCTGGGTCTGATGGTTTAACAGCATCAGCCCACTTCCCCAACAACTAGAGGTAGGGGATTTCAATCCTTCCTCTCCTACACCCACAGGGCAGGGGACAAGCTCCTTCAGGCAAACGGCTGCAATACCGCCCGAACAGGAGTAGGAGCTGAGGTGTTCCAACAGGAGACTTGTCTGCCTCTGCTGTTCCCTCAGGGGCACTAGTTATGAAGCCCCTGTGAATCAGACTTCCACCACATATCCCTGGTAGAGTGGGAGGGTTTCCCTGTTTGAAGAGGAATGGTTCCTCACCATCTCCCAAGCCTGGGTTTTACAAATCGTTGACAAGGATATTGCCTCCCCTTTGGTCAACTCCCTCCAAGACAAACCCCTGCCGTCACTGCTTGCCTCCGAGCACCCTCCTGTTGGAGGAGATTCCTTAGTTTCTGACAAAGTATCTGCAGAAGGACAAGTCCAAGATGGTTACACTGGTACTAATGCTCCAACCCCTCGACCTGCTGTACTGGCTGGTGTTGTCGTGGATCTCCAGGATGCTGACTTCCATGTGCCAATTCACATGAAACAAAGTAAGTTCCTGATATTCATAGTGGACAGTTGCCACTACCATTTCAGAGTCTTTCCTCTGCCCCCGGGATGATCATCAAGCTGCTGGCAGTGGTAGTAGCCTGCCTCAGGAGAGAAGGAGTTCATGTGTTTCCCTACCTGAATGACTGGCTCATCCAAGCTCGATCCCCAGACCAGGTGTTGGCGCGTCTGTTCCTTACATGAAGCCTGTTGCACAGCTTGGGTATCTCCCTGAATTTGAAGTCTCTGGTTTTGCCATTCCAGTCCCTCCTATATTGGTGTGGTTCTGAACAGGGTCGTCCTACCCGAGGACCGAGTGGTGAACATCTCCAATATGGTTCATGCCCTTTAATCACAGGAGAGCTTTCCGGCTTTGGCCTTTCTGTGTTTGCTGGACCCTTATGACCTCCTGCAGTCTTGTAGTACCAGAGGATCTGCTTCACATGAGGTCGCTCCAGTGGCTTGTCAGTTCTCACTGGTCGCTGTTTCAGATGCGTACTTCAGACCTTCTGCTGGTCTAGGCAAAGGTTTTCCAAGATCTAACATGGTGGCCCCTATGAGACAATCTTCTCAAAGGGGTGTGGCTTCATCAAACCTGGCCTCAACTGACTATAGTCACTGAAGCGTCCCTGAAAGGTTGGGGTGCTCACCTGCAAGGGCTGACCGTCAATGGTTTGTAGTCTCTATAGGAGTCCCTAGAGCACATCAATTTCCTGAATCAAGAGCAGTCTGTCTGGCTCTGGTCGCTTTTCTCCCTTCCGTATGGGGTAGAACTATGCTGATCCAGACCGACAACACAGTGGCCATGCACTACAACGACACGCAAGGTGGGGTATGGTCATTGACACTGTGCAGAGAAGCAGACTGTGGTTCTGGGCTCTGGAGAATTACTTGTCTCTGATGGCAGCTCATCTCAAGGTTGGGACAGAGAACATCATTGCAGATGCCTTGATCAGACAAAATTCAATCTCCCACAAGTGAAAGCTCTGTCACAAAGTTCTTTAAGGGATTTTCCTTCAGTGGTGGTCTCTTCAGGTGGACCTCTTCCTTTCCAATGTGAACTGAAAGTGTGAGTTATTCTGCTCCAGGGTATTTCCCAGACAAGGGATTCTGAGGGATGCACTGATGGTCAAGCAGACGTTCAACAGCTTCTCTGCATTCCTGCCGATACCTGTCATCCCGCTGGTTCTCTGGAGGCTATGTCTGTTCGGGTCCACGTTAACTTTGATCACTCCAGACTGGGCCCGGAGGACGTGGTACCTGGAGTTGGTGGGCATGTCCATCTGCCCTCCCTGTGACCTTCGACAGTGGGTGAATCTGCTCTCCAAGTCGGGTGGGCGTGCGCTCCATCAGAACCTTCATGCTTGGCTGCTGAGAGGCTGAGATATAAGGAGTGGGATTTGTCAGATACGTCCTTGACATACTTGTCTTGGAGGCATGCTACAAATTATTTTCATGCCTCTAGATGGCGTACGTTTTTGACCTAGTGCCGGTAGAGATCTGGCTCCTTTTACCAGTCCCAAATCTTCCATTCTGTATTTTCTGCCTTCTTTGACCCAGACAGGCCTTTAAATTGGGCCTCTGAAGGGATATCTTGCAGTGATTTTGGTATTCCAGCAGACCCCTGAGCAAGAATCGTTCTTTACGATCCCCACTATTATGCAATTTTCGTGGGGATTGTAAAACTAGTTTCCCCGCACACCAGATTTTTGTTCATGAATGGGATTTGATTTTAGCCTTTATTTTCCTATTGGCGCTCCATTTGAGCCCCTGCAGTCTTGTTCTTTAAGGTTGCTCACCTTTAAGGTGATTTTCTTGGTTACGTTCCAGACGTTGTCTGTTAAGTCTTTGTATTTGTTTTCTTCCAAAGAGAAGGTGTTGTTGAGAGTGAGGCTGTCTTTCCTTATGATTGTAGTCTCATATTTCCATCTTTCTCAAAAGATCCATCATGCTGTCTTTTTTTCTCCACCTCATCCTTCCAAGGCAGAGGAGTGTTTCCATCGGCTTGACCCGGTGTGAGCACTCGGCTACTAATTCGCTTTGACGATGATATCAGGAAAGATGACCAGCATTTTGTGGGTAGACACGTGCCCAGGCTGGCTGGTCTGTGACCAAACAGACCCTTTCAAGACTGTTCTTCCTCTGCATCTCGGAATCTTGGCTGGCTGGTATGGATGTGCCTGAGTGTCGCAGAGCTCATTTGATGACAGAACTGGCTGCCAACCTAGCCCTGCAGAGGGGAGTCCCTGGTCTGGATGTTTGCAAGGCGGCTACCTGTTCCTCACTGCACACATTTGCCAAACATTACTGCTTAGTGTAAAGTCATCCTGAAGTACGACACAGGCAAGAGATATCAAGTTGAACAAAAGAATATTTATTTACTTAAATGTCAGGATAGGATATATGTCATTTATAACGCGCCTGTACACAATTGTTTCTAGGCGCAACAAGACAGGGAGTGTGTGGGGGACAGGGGAAGGACAAGACAAACTATTTTACTAGTCCTTGTGTCATTCAGATCGTGCGAGTGCGACAGCATGAAAGTGCAGGGGGAAGGGAGAAGGGCAAAGTGCCACGGAGGAGCATAGGGGAAGTGGAATCAGGACAGCATGGTTGAAGGCCTAACTTGCCCTGTTCTAAACTGGGATTTCCCTACCTGAATAAAAGGAAGGAAAGTCTGAGTCAAAGAGTTCCACTTAAAATGCTGTCTGTTCCAAAATCTATCCTTGCCCTCACAACTACAATTTTCTTTTTTTTTGTTATTTATATTGCACCAAAAGCCTGTAGGCATCAGGGCGCAGGCAAACATACACACGCAGACAACAAAACTGAAAGGGGAGCGATGCGAACAAAAGGAGTTAGGAACCAGGACTTGTGGATACTGTTTATTCGAACAGCCAGGTCTTCATCTGTTTCTTACACGGCAGGTGGCAATTCTCCAAGTGTAGCTTCAGAGGTAGTGCATTCCATGCTAGAGCCGTAAGGGCGTCAAATGAGCGCCGTAATCCTTTGGACTTTTTTGCACATGGTACAACAAGTGGTCCTTGGAGGCCTGATCGGAGGTAACTGGAGGGTATGTAGGGTAATATACGTTTCTTTAGATAGCTGGGAGCTTTCCCATGTATGCATTGGTGAGCAACGAAGAGAGCCTTGAAACTTGGTCTAGCTGACACTGGCAGCCAGTGCAATTTCCTTCTGGGCCAGGAAATGTGTTCCCTCTTAGGAAAATCAAATATAATCCGAACAGCTTCCTTTTGTATCATCTGGAGTTTGGTTATGCAGTGTTTATTAGCTCCTATGAGAAGAGCGTTCCAGTAGTCCAATTGGGGCATAATGATGGCTTGGACCAAGACTTCACAATTTGTTTGTGATAAGAATGGTTTGGCGTGTCTCAGTACTCTCAGGTGGTATTGCAAGTTGCTTTTGAATGATTGCACAATCCCATTCACTGCTAAGTTTAACCAGCAGTGTTTTCTGTTTAATTATAAAGTTTGTATTCAATTCGGTGTTCTTTAGGCATTGGTGTGGCTTACTAGTTTTCATCCAGCCCACATATAGAATATTTATGCCTTACACTTTAAAAGAACTTCACAACACTCAGACGTTATAAACCGTTCTGCTTTAAGATATGTGCCCACTCCAATACAAAGTATTTCTTGTGCTTAAACGTTCAACAATGGGAAAAGTCTAGGACCGGAAACCTTTAAAAGCGTGCTCTTTATGGCTGACACAAGCTCAATAACAATCCTCTCATGGAATGTGCAAGGGCTTAACTCACCACGGAAGCGGAAATCCGTAGAACAAAGGCTTGGACAATTAGCGGGGACATCGTTTTGCTTCAAGAAACGCACTTACTACAGGAAGACGAACATAGAGTAAGATTTAACAAGTTCCGAAAGGCATACTTCGCCACCTCGGGCCAAAAGAAAAGGGGAGTGGCGATACTCTTAAGCAACAGGATCCCCATAACCAAAATCACTGTAAAAAGAGATCCAAATGGGCGATTCCTCCTACTCAAGGGGATGTTCGATGAACTCCCGATCACTATAGCGGCAATCTACGGCCCCAACTCCGCCCAAGCTAACTTCATCACAAATCTAATCCCTACCATTTTAGCATTCCACGAAGGGCATCTAATCATGGGAGGGGACTTCAACTCTGGGCCAAATCCCCAGATGGACAAAACCCTTCCGCCCACCAAATCTGATTATGCACAAGCTCTTTCCCTAGCCGAGCTATTAAGGGAGACGGAAACAGTCGACGCCTAGAGGCTCTTTAACGGGACCTCAAGAGACTACTCGCACTATTCCCAGGTGCATAAAGGTTTCTCAAGAATCAACCTCATTATGATCTCAGGGGTCATATACCCATGCCTGGACGCAACAGCTATTCACACTTGCATGATCTTGGATCACGCTCCAGTGTCGGCGAAACTAGCTATCCCAGGACAAAAGCTCCTTGCACAAAAACACTGGAAGTTGAATGACGCTTTGCTACTGGATGAATGCATTAGTATGGAAGTGGAGAACACAATACTCGACTACTTCAGAGAGAACACCACGGAGTCCTCCCCCATTAACATCATCTGGGACGCAATGAAAGCAGTCGTCAGGGGCTCATTAATCAGTGCAGGAGCTGAACAACGAAGGGTCTCCAAGATAGCCGCAGCCAAGCTGGAGGAGGAGGTGAACCGTCTGGAGACTGATCTAAAAAGGAGATACTCCAGAAAGGCTGAGAGAGAGCTAAGAAAGGCCAAAACTGCATTAGAAATGCACTGTGAGACCGCACCGCCAAAGCCCTTGCCTTCACGAAACAGTTTTATTACATAAAGGGGAACAAAGTGAACCAAGTACTAGTGCAAAAACTGAAAAAGACTCGAAGCAGAAACAACATCCTTACAATATCTGGAGCAGACGGCAAGTCCTTCTATACTGACGGGGATAAAATTGCAGAGTTATCAAGAGACCACTTGGAAATCATGAAAGGGTCACCAACAATACTGGAGAACCTCACAGAGTATTTACAATCAATCCCCAAGCAGGACACAATACAGCTGGAGCACCTCGAAACCCCTATTTCAGCAGAAGAAATAATTGATGCCATCAAATCACTGAAACCCACGGCTCCCGGCCCAGATGGCTTATCCGCATCTTTTTACAAGAAATACTCCAGGTGCTTGGTCCCCCATCTGGAGGAATTATTCAACTCGTTCCTAACATCTAGCTCCGTCTCAAGGTCTATGGCGGAATCATTAACAGTCTTGTTGCATAAACCTGGGAAGGCTCCCGAATTAGCTGCTTCTTATCGCCCGATCACGCTCATGAACAATGACGGTAAGATTTTTTCTAAAGTACTGGCGGGCAGGCTGGGGATGGTTCTGCCGGACCTAATTGACAGTGACCAGACAGGGTTTATACCCGGGAGAGGAACCCACGACAATATACGAAGAACAATAGACATTATTGAACATGCCCACAGGTCCGGGGACAGAATGGCAGTAATATCATTAAATGCACACAAAGCATTCGACTTGATGGACTGGGGGTGTATGCGGGCCACCCTGGAACATTTCAGATTCAGCCCAAACTTTACCAAATGGGTTATGGCCAACTACCAAATTCCCTCAACACAATTACGGGTTAATGGCAGGAGATCCGAACCAATACAGATATCTAGGGGCACTAGACAGGGCTGCCCACTCTCCCCCCTGATTTTTGCCCTACCTATGGAGCCCTTTGCAGCTAAGATTAGGCAGAATACCGGGATAAGGGGAGTCCAAATTGGGGGCCGGGAATACAAAATCGCACTATATGCGGATGATGTTTTAATAACAGCATCGAATTTGGCGGCATCCCTCAACTCCCTATGGAGGGAAATTGACGAATTCGGAGTACTATCAGGGTTCAAAATTAACCTAGACAAGTCCTCAGCCCTTGCGATCAATGTCCCTAGCCTGGAAAGAGCAGCCCTTCGCCAGCTAATGCCTATCTCATGGGAAAAAGATGCAATAGATTATCTAGGGGTGAGAATCACGAAGGACCCAACCCAACTCTATGCTGCAAATTTCCCACAACTTATTACAAACCTTAAGAAGGACCTAAAATCCTGGTCCTCCAGGGAGAGATTCTGGTTCGGCCGAATTGCGGCCATAAAAATGAATATTGTCCCCAGGTGGCTATACACCTGCACTGCAATACCGGCCCGAATCCCGACCCCAGTCCTGGTGGACATGCAAAAGAAACTGCAGGGATTTGTCTGGGGAGGGAAAAAGCCGCGCATTGGTAAAAGTATAATGATGCGGGACAAAAACCAGGGTGGGCTGGAGGTACCAGACATCGCCAGATATACTTTAGCAGCCCAACTATAAAATGCCTTTTCCTGGGTACAAGAGGCTGCCCCAAAATGGAAGCAGATAGAGGAATTCTGGTGCCCAGGCAGCCCCGCGGATCTCCCACACCTCCCAGAAAGGAAAACGCAAGTGAATGCAGGCCCCCTGGCGGCCACACTTACAACAGTCCGCTGCTGGAAGGCAGCAGCTCGGAAATGGGGCATCAGGGGTGCCCTGGACCCCCTATCCCCTGTCTGGAACAACCCAGAGTTTTCACCAGGCTGCAGCCCCAATAGTTCCAAGTCGTAGAGGGAGGCCTGCTTAAAACGGGTGACTTCCTGGAGGAGGGCTCGCCCATCTCATTCGAGAGATGCAAAGAGAAGTTTGGGGTGGAGGAGAGGGAAAGATTTCACTATACCCAGATAAGGCACTGGTTATCTCATAGGGCGGTACGCGAGAAGTGCGCAAGAGAACTAACAGCTCTAGAAAGCACCCTAACAACCCCAGCAAAAAGAATCAAAATCTCTACACTATATCGTCTCCTGTACAGGATTGACTCCACGAAAAAAGAAAGATACACGATCGAGTGGGAAAAGGACCTGGGTCGGGAAATAGAAGTGGAGGATTGGGCAAAAATATGGACCAGGCTGCATAAAAGCTCACAATGCATTACTTACAGGGAGGGGGGCTATAAATTCTGCTATAGATATTATATGACCCCGGTCCAAATCAACAGAGCCAACCCAGCGCTATCTGATCACTGTTGGCGAGGGTGCGTCACTCCAGGATCTCTATTTCCCATGGCATGGACCTGCCCAAAGGTGGAGACATACTGGAGGGAGGTGATTAAACACATCAAAGACATCACTCGACTCACTGTACCTTGGGATCCGGGGATTATTCTCCTAGGGGAAACAGGGGGCGGAGCACTGCCAATCTCAGGTAACTTACCTCAATTGTGTATGCACTTACTCCTCGCAGCAAAAATCTCCATGGCCCGCCTGTGGAAACATGAGGAAGGACCCTCAATAGCTTTATGGTGGTCCAAATGCTGGGACATTGCAGTGGCAGAAAAGGTAACCGCGATCCGAAACCATTTTCTCACCAAGACCATGAACATCTGGGATCCTTTCATAGACTTTGCAGCGAGGTTCCCGGCTCTGTCCAGAAGACCACCACTAACTAGGTGGTTACAAAGCAGCCCCCTCTATTAACCAACCTATATTCCACATTGCCACCCCATCTGCAGCGGCTGCCACCTCGACCAAGCTCAAATGTCATATCGAACAACGGAGGTCGGCCTAACGCCAACTAACTCCTTACCCTCCCTAAAAACTTGTGATGCTGAATGTTGCTGTTATTGAACACAATGCTGTCGTTGATGTCTGATTGATATGCATATTCTAATAAAATGTTGTTATGAAAAAAATAAAGTGTGCTCTTCCGATGCACGCGACCACTCCGCTACTAGATGCTAAGTATTTCAGCACAATGGAAATGTTCATTCACTCACGCTTCGTGCAACGGGTTTGTTATTTCGTAGAAACTCACTGGCCTCTTTAGTAGCTGTCCTCGCAACGCAGAGCACACGAACTGCAGCCTCTGCTGCCAGGGGACCAACCTCTACCCCTTAGACACCCTTGGGGTGGCTTCTCTTTAACTTGGAACAAGCACTTTGATTGTAAGGGAAAGGAGCAGCCTTTCCACCCGGCTCCCTTATCCACCACCAATCTGTTCCGCAGAGCTCCTGCTCCAACGGCAGGCTGTTTCAGAACACCTCTACTTGCCGTCCCCAACATCGTGCACCAAAGACCTTTTACAGCAGTTCCCTCCAATGGCTTGCCTCTCTTTCAACAAGGTTTCCAGCTGATCACACAGGCTTCCCTAGTGCTGCTCCTTCTTAGTGTGTTGCTTTTGCCTCCTCCTTTTATACACCTGCAACCCTCTAACAGGTTGCAGGTGTATTCTCTCAATCAGCCTTGCCTGACCATGATAAGGAGGGCATGCCTGACCTTCATACCACCTTGCAGGCATCATCTTCGTCTCAGTACCAAAATGGTGTGTGGTGTTCATTACTCTCAGTTGCCTCTTCCTCGTCTTAGTACTGTTGAGGGTCCCATATAGTGAATGGAGTGGAGCTGACTTAAAATAACCCCTTGAGGTCGGGGAGGGTTAGGTTGTTCATAACTAGGAAAAGGGGGACACCATGTCTCGCCTGAGGTCATCCCTATCTCAATCCTCAAGGACCCTGCACCCAGGTGATCCTCCCTCACGTCTACGCCCCCAGAGTTAGGATCCAAAAGCAATGGCCTTTCCCTGGCCACCTGCACAGAAGATCTGAGGGGTTTGGGAGTAAGTATGCCCTCAGATTTTTCACATTAGAGTCCCAATTGGGGCAGGAGGCTTGCTTTGGTAGAGCTGTCCTCCAAAGCTTTGTGGTACTGGTAGTGTCCTTGCTCCCCTCCCTCACCCAGGTTTACATACTGCTTTGGAATTCTATCTTAGATGAGGAATTGGTAGGTGGATGGAATCTATTAGAAGAACAAATTACTTGCCTCACGGTAATGTTCTTACGAATGGATTGTGTCCTCCAATGTATTCCACATCTTTCACATGTAATGTCCACAGCTGTGCTGCTTTGGAAAGTTTTCGTCACAGGGCGTCCTGGTCGATGGCGTCGGGTCAATGCCCCTCGAAGGCCTCCGTCAAGGGTGACGTCATCGGATGTTATAAGCAGCACGCACTGCTCCTGTAGCCTCAGTTCCTTTTTTTCCACAAACGTGTTTGCTGCGAGAACTTGGCACGCCTCATGTTATCTACTTCGATAATGTCTTCTTGTTCTACCCCGCCCACCCCGCGGTCTGGCTTCAAAATGTGCTGGGACTGTAAGTTCAAGATGACCATCACGGACCCGCACCGTATCTGCTTATAGTGTCTGGGTGAGAACCACGACGCGGACGACTGCTCGAAGTGCCAGTCATTGACTGCCAAGGCCTTGTGGGAGCATAAGGGGAAGTTGCAGGTAGGTCGGGTATCCAAACCCCGTAAATCCAAAAAGACTACTGTTCTTTTCACCAACGAATCGAGGGGTGACTCTCTCCGTCGGAGGGAGTCCAGGGGATCTCGGTCCCGGAGGGGTTCTCGCCACTTGTCCTCCTCGTCGAGACACTCCTGGAAGCAGCGTCACCGGTCGCCTTCCCCGTCCTCGTCGGATGATGGCTCTGCGAGGAAAGTGGCTAGCCCCGCTAAATCCACACTCCCACTCGGTTGAAGCCAGCAGCGAATGGTCTCGGTCTGATGCTTGCGCGCCTTCGGGCCCGGGCATTCGTCGCGATAAACATCGGGAACCGTCGAGGTCCCGTACGGGCAAGGCTCCGGTAGATCGCCAGAGACGTGCCGGATCCAGGTCGCGGTCTTTGTCCCAGAGGAAACCGTCGAAGTCTGGGAAGGTGTCGAGGAAGGCGTCAACACTGTTGGCGCCGTGTCCATGGAGTGGGGCTGTCGTGGCTTTGCCCTTGGTCAGGCCCTCAGTGCCCTTGTCGGCGTTGATGCCGAAGCTGTCGGCGCCCTCAAAGCCATCAGAGCCTACAGGCCTGAATTTGCCGATGGAGGCCCCTAGCGCTGTGCATCCTCTGAGGAAGGCTCTCTCTAAGACTGTGAGGCCTACTCTTGACAAAAAACAAAGAAGAAATCCAATGTGGATAGCCACGTCCCCTGCACACTTTCTAGACAGCCAAGATAGGCCTTTTGAACATTTTTTGAAATACAATATTGATAACTTTCAATCAATTCTGTAGAAAATGTCCATAAATGATTCAGTTGAAACTTTCTATTTTATAAAAAACAATGTTTGCTTTTTATTTGTCTTTTGGTGAGCCCAACTCGTTTCGAGTATAAAAAACTCTTCATCAGGGGCGTAATTTTTCAACAAATTAAAGTCTACAAAAGAAAATACATATATACTTCAATTAGTTTGAACTTAAAGCAGTTTTTACACAATTTTGAAAAACATCATATCAAACTTTTAGATCAATTTTAACAAATACATTGTTTACAAGGCAGTCAGCATAGTCTATAGGGCAACTTCCCATTTTTCAGTACTCATTTTAAATCCATCTCCCACAGGGCTACAAGTTATAGGATTTCATCAAAAACCAACAATTTAGGTTGATATGCAAATGACCCAAGTCTAGTATGGGCGTATAGTTTCTTATTAAATTTCGAATGTGGGGTAATGTGCCTTATGTATCCATAGTTGTGGTACACAGAATTGGAGAACGTGGTATAATATCTTAAGCAACTGTGAGTATACGGAGGAAGTGATGAGAGAAACAGGCTAGGAGAGGTGGGTCATATAGTAGCATTCGGAATGTGAAAAAATGGGCAACCATCTTACCCAGGAACATATATTAGGCTCATGAAATGATCCAATATTAGCAGATCTGATCCAGGTGTCAAGCGGACACTATGTAGTGCATCTCATGGAAAGAAGACTTTGGTGAAGCCTTGATGGATATGGATATCTAAATGGGATAATGGTATAACCAAGCGGTTATTAAATTAGCTGAGCGGAATAATAAGTGCAAACGAGAGGGTCCAGCCTCTAACTCAAAAGGAACTTACAAGTTCAGTATCCATCTGCGTCCAGGAGTAGTCCGAGTACGATCGGGAACCGCACCAGAGTGATGTATTCACTCGGCGTCCCTGTTTATACACTGAAAAGAGGCTGTGAGGTCATCACGCGCAAGTGCGTGCAACGTCACGAAAAGCGTGACGTCATCCGCGCACGCGCGCCAAGACGTAAACAAACCAAGTAAATACGTTTTAGGGGACCGGGTTGGATTTGAGCCATAACAGAATTATGAGTGATAAGGATGGTCATGAAGTTGAACAGTATTTGTAAAGACTAGGTGATGTAAATCACGATCAGAAGGTATGTATAAAAGAAAGAGTTAGGCACATAACGAACAATTAAAAACAATGTTATTAGTCCCATAGATTATTGGGTGTGCTTTCTGGTGTTCGTCTAAATGGAAAAAAAAATTGTCTGGCAAGGGAATTATCAGAATGCAGACAGTTTAGATAAATCTAGAGAATGTCATTTACATTTCAATTTGAAAACAGAATATGTACACAAATCTCGAGATGCCAACAGTATAGATATCCTAGGTATACAGACTAGTACATGTAGGAATAATTTATGTTTAGAAAATGAGGTAGCATATAATACACAATATCAGTCACAAATTTCACAATATTAGTCCCAAATTACAATTGTTGTGAGTTTACATGACATGAGTAAACTGTACATTTATATTTTATACAAAAACCGGGTACAGGTGATCCCTTGTCTAGACAAACAGGTGCTAAAAGTGAATAAAGTTTTAAGGAGTGTCTGGCCAAATCTTGAAATTTGATATTTGAGCTCCTATCATGGAATGAGATGTTTGGGCTCAAAGTATTACAGGGGTAATTTACAAAAAAAGGTCCTAAATAGTAATCTTCATTGATTCCAAGTGGAGTCATGGAATCAAGTTTGTTTATCCAAAAAAGTTCTCTTTGGGCCAGAAGTTTTGGAAGGTCCCCACCTCTACTTAGGGGTCGTAGGACTTCGAGTACCACAAATCTCATCTGTGATACATTGTGTTTTTCGTCTCGGAAGTGTCTGTACACGGGGGATTTGCAATTTTTCGTCCTCACACATGATTTGTGCTCTGTCCACCTGTCCTTAACCTTTCTGTTTGTTTTACCTACGTAGTACCAGGTCTGCTCCTGTACCTAGGAAGGAGTTCTTTCATTCTCTACAGAACATATATGAGGATGAGGAGAGGTCTGATGTGGAGTTGGAGCCTTTTGATACTCCTGAAGCTCCGGACATGGTCTTTTCTGGGGACAGTCGGATGAGGACCTGCGTCAGTCTTTACATCTCCTGAAATGGAGTTTGGTAGGCCAGAGCTTGGGGCTCATGCTGAATCCTCCTATCAGAGGTTGATGTCGAGAGTTACGGAGTACATGAGGTGGTCCGGCCCTCCAGTTGAATTCGATCAGGATGACCCGAGTGACATTTTAGATCAGGGTCCGTCCACTGACCCAGTATGGCCTTTTCACATGCCGTTACAGAAAAGGGTGGTTGCTACTTGGAACACCCCAGAGTCTCTTCCGGCGGTCAACAAGTCATTGACTAAGAAATACCGCCCATCCAGAAGCGACCCCTGCTACCTATCCACAAACCCCACTCCTGAGAATTTGGTGGTTCAGGCGGCCACAGCCACCTCGAGGCAGGCAGTGTACCCTACCATCCTTCCACATAGAGACGACAAGAGATTCAATGGATGGGCACGCAAGGTATTTCCGGCTGGGAGTATGGCGCTTAAATCGGCCAACTCCACCTGTGCCTTGGCCAAATTTTCACACACTCTGTGGTAATTGTGTCTCTGGTGACTGAGCATATTCCCGAAGGGGAAGAAAGAGATGGGTTTCTTGCTATTGTGAAGGATGGCAAGGATACCATGTGTGAATCCCTTCAGTCTGGGTTGGACATGGCTGATAGTGTCAGCCAGTCCATGGTTAGGAGTACCATGAAACGCAGGTGGTTGCAGAAGTCGATTTGCACTGGATTTGCAGGCCCGTCTTCTCAACATGCCCATTGACGGTTCTCATTTGTTTGGCAGCAAGGCTGACGACAACCTTGAGAGGTTGCAGACCTCCAAAGCAGCTGCTAAATCTTTGGGCGCAGCCGTGCGTCAAACTCTGCCTTTTCGTCCTAGGGGACAGCAGCAAAGGGGTACCTTTTGTTACTACTCCCCTTTTGGTAGAGCGAGAGGAGTGGCCAGTTAAAGAGGCCACCGTAAAGGTCCTCGTGGTGAACAGGGAAGAGGTGCCAAAGCCGCTCAAGCATCTGCCTCTTTGCCTTCTGGTGCTGCCGCAGCCACTCCAAAACAGCTATGAGGCCAGGTCTCATCTTTCGCCGGTTGGGGGCAGACTCTCTCAGCATTCCGAAGAGTGGTGAGCCGTTGCTTCAGATGCATGGGTTCTGGAAACAATAGCCCACGGCTACTGCCTACCCTTCCTAAATCGGCCTAATGACAATCCACCGGGGAAACTATCTTTGAAGATTCCGGATCCGCTCCTTCTGCAGGAAATCTTGACGCTGCTGGAGAAAGACGCTATAGAACTAGTGTCTGTGGCAGAGAGGAACAAGGGCTGGTATTCCCCATATTTTTTGATTCCCAAGAAAGACGGAGGACTGGGTCTCGCGTCGCTTCAACAAGTTCCTCAGGAATATGTTGGAGGAACAGCCAGTCGAAAGAATGTTACCAGTTGGTAAGTAACTTGTTCTTCTAATGGATGTTCCTCCCACAGGTTCATCCTCCC
Organism: Ambystoma mexicanum; assembly: GCF_040938575.1. Taxonomy (NCBI): domain Eukaryota; kingdom Metazoa; phylum Chordata; class Amphibia; order Caudata; family Ambystomatidae; genus Ambystoma; species Ambystoma mexicanum. The sequence continues at coordinate 1,025,413,069 of NC_090923.1, read as the reverse complement.
CTCCTGTCCCATTTGGCAGATAGCTAGTACACTTTCCGTTGTGCGGTCCCTCAGCGTCAGAGTGCTGAGGGAAAAAGGATGGAACTAAAGTCATGAGGCAGATGTGCAGCAGTTGTTGCGCCCCCCCTTGGGGTGGAGATGTTTCTGAAGAGCAGCTGCACTGGGAGATGGATATCTTAGATGAGGAATCCATGGGAGGAACATCCTCAGAAAGAACATTACCTAGAGGTAAGTAATTTGTTCTTCGGTAGACTTCTAAGTTTGTTAGTGATCAAGATTGAGGTTAATGTTCAACGTAAAAGCTCTATCTCTGGAAAATTCAACTGTGCTCTCAACCTGAACTAGAGATCACATGCAATGTACATATTTGGCAGCTAAAATAGCATTATGGGATTGGTATGCAAGAAAGTTCCCAAAAACTATTCAGTCCAACCAACACAATGCACATTGTGGAGACGGCACAACATGAGTAGGTGTTAAGATGGATTTTCAGAATCAACCCTCGGGTGAATTCTGAGAGTCCAACCTATTATGGTGAGCAGGAAAGAGACAGATGTCTAGCCAAACCAAGTCAGGGTAGAGTAGCAGAGCAGTGAGGCTTAGACTCAGGACGGGTGTGAGAGTGGTCTAGGGCTACAATGAGACACACAGAGCACTCCAATAATTCCAGTTAGAGAGAGTAATAAAAAAATACAATTATTTATTAGGCCTTCGAGATGCATTCAAAGGAAATAAAAACCTTGTGTAAGTATTATCACACAGCTACTTTTAAATACATATATATATATTTTTAAATACTTTTTATTATTTTATAAACAACACACCAAACTTTACCAACATTTAGGACATACACGTAGATGCTTCACGTCATTGTATTCACATATTATGCATCACAGTTCTCCCCCCTCCCGCCCCCTTAACTCGAGCCCCTACTTCAATACCACAGATTTCGTTCCTCAGGGTTTGTCTCCCTCATTGTTCCCAAGCGTGTCATCTTCACTGAGTTCAGCATGGGAGGGTCCTACCATCGTGGCCACCAGTTGTCTCCATGCTATCAAGGGTCCCGTTTCCTCCTGCCCTCCCCTACTGATTGCTTCATACCAGGCTGCCGTCTCTGCTTCTGCCCACTTCAGGAGGTCAGCTCACCACATCTCTATTCTGGGTCTTTGGGCTGCTTTCCAGCCCAATGCAATTCTCCGTTTGGCCAAGATATAGGCCAGGTCTTTCATCTTACTAATGTGCTGAAGGTTGCGTGGTCTGGCAAAACCCCGCAGCATACGTGCCCATACTGACTCCACCTCCATCTTAATCCCTTTTTGGGACAGACGTAGTTTAACCTCCGTCCAGAATCTGCCCACCTCTGGACATGCCCAGAAAATGTGTATCATCCCAGCGTCCACCTCCCCGCGCCCTGCCTGGGGCATTTCTGTGTCACTGGGCTTCCAAACCTGGCAATTTTGCTAGGGGTCATATATGCCCTGTGGGTAACATATAACTGGATCTGATGTAGCTTCGCATTCCGGGACACCTTCTTATGATACCTTTGAGCCCTGTCCCATTGTCCGTGTTGCATAGGTTCTCCATCCTCCTCCCAGTCCTGCCTCAGTTGGGGCAACTCCTTGCCCACCCTGGACATCAATAGTTCATAAATGCGGGATATTTCGTCCCCCTCCGAGATATCGTACATCGTCTCAATGACTGTATCGAGTTGTTCTGCTAGCTCTACCTCAGGCCACCTTTCATGCACTCGTTTGATGATTCTTGTATATGTGATATATTGACCTTTATGAACCCCGGCGTCCTCCATTATCCTCTGGAAATCTAGTACCTCCCCCTCTTGCCATATGTCTCTGAGGGTCGCGAGGCCCATCGGCTCCCAGTGTTTGCGGATCCCTTTTATCATTTGCGTGTCCTCACCGCATAGCCAGCTAGCGGCACCTGTGGGGAGCATGGGGTCAGGTTTCCCACTATTTGGCATGCTCTACTCCATATTTTCCAGCCCAGTTCCAGCAATCTCTGGTTTAGGTAGCCATACCACTTCTCTTAGGAAAAAAGGGGCGGAATCCTTGCTCAATTGCCTGGCTTCGGCCGTCTCTTCTTCAGACAACCATCTGGCCACATACTGTAGCTGTCCTGCCAGGTAGTATATCTCGAAGTTGGGCAGGTTTATGCCCCCCTTATCCCTCGGGTTTTGCAACTTCCAAAAGGCTACCCTGTTCCTGGAGTTATGCCATATGAAGCCCCTGCATAAGCTGTGGAGTTTCATGAAAAAGCATTTAGGGAGCATGTATGGGATGTTCGTGAAGAAGTGGAACACCCTGGGCAAAACCACCATCTTCATCAAAGCCGCCCTTCCCACCATGGCCAGGGGGAGCTTGGACCAGAACCCCATACTATTCTTGATATTTTTCACTGCCCTTTCCGTGTTGTATTTGTATTCATCCGCAGCCATGTGGTATATATTAATCCCCAAGTATCTAAATGTCCTGGTCTGCCACGGTATCGGCAAAACCGGTAGGTTCCCATGCGGGGCCCCCCTGTATCTTCCCAGAGGGAACATGCTTGAATTCTTAGGATTTACCGCTATGCCCGAAAGGGTGGCGTAGCGTTCCATCACCTCCAGGACATACTGTAGGTTTTGTTCTGGGAAGCGCAGGTATAACAGCATATCGTCGGCGTACAATGATGTCAGGTGCGGTCCCCCCTTCGTGTGGATCCCTATCTCCCCGTACTGTTGTCTGAGGCAGATTGCCAGTGGTTCTAATGCGAGAATGTAAAGCATCGGCGAACAGGGGCAGCCCTGTCTAGTGCCCCTACTAAATTGCCATTTATCTGAGATTATCTTGCCCGTTTTGACCCTTGCAATTGGGGAGCTGTATACCATCCTGGCCCACCTCAAATACCCTGGACCCATCCCGTATTCTTTCAGGGCCGCCAACAACCACGGCCACCGCACAGAGTCAAAGGCTTTTATTGCGTCCAACGAGACTATTGCCATTTCGCCGGGGTCCTTCTCTGTCTGTTCTATGATGTGGTGGAGTCTCCTGTGGTTGTCAGTTATATTCCTGCCTGGGACATAGCCTCAGAGACTCTGGCAATCTTCCCCTTTCGAGCGCTTCATTTAGCATGGCGAGCAGCGGGGGGAGTAATTCCTGCTTATATGTTTTATAAAATTCACTAGGGAGCCCGTCCGATCCCAGAGCCTTACATGTGGGTAGGTGCTGAACCACTGTCTCTAGTTCCTCTGTTGTAATTGGGGTGTCTAGGTTCTCCCGTTCTTCATCATTTAATTTGGGTAATCCTATGTCTTCCAGTGTTTCCTGAATATCCCGACCCATCTTCTCCCCCGTGTCCTCATAGAGGGATTTGTAGAATCTAAGGAACCCCTCATTTACTCCCTCTTGGGTGTCCCAGGACTAACCTTCTTCTCCCTTTATCTTTCTAACCACTGGTCTCGGTGTCTCATTTTTATATAGCCATGCTAGCAGCCTTCCCGGTTTGTCTCCCCCTGCATGTTGTCTTTCGATATATTTTTTATAGTTCAATTTACATAGTCTTTCCCAGTGCTCCCTGCTAGTTTGTTGTAGTAAATTCACCCGTTCGGCTTCCTCCTGTGAGGTGCCCCCCCTCTGCATCATTTCTTCCAGTTCCTTCTCTGTCTCCTGTAGCTCTCGCTCTATGCCCCCTTGGAGCCTTCTGGATTTGGATATGGCCACGCCTCGTACTACCACTTTAAACGCCACCCATAAGGTTCCTTCTGACTGCACGCTCCCTGTGTTAGTGTTAAAATACTAGGGGGCTGGTGTCTCCACTCCAAGACCAGGGGGGAGTGGTCCGATAATATTCTCGCCTTGTATTCTGAGCCTATCATTTCCCCTGCAAGTTTCGAGGCCACAAACATAGAATCCAATCTCGTGTACAGGTTATGTGGGGCAGCGCAGTGTGAATAATGCCTGCCTTTCGGGTGTTGCTGTCTCCAGATATCCTCTAGACGAAAATCTCTCAGCAGGGCCTGTAATGCTTTTGTGGCCGGGGTGGGTTTATCTAGTTTACTATCTGACCTATCCATTTTGGGGTATAACGTACATTTGAAATCATCTCCCCATAGAATCATGCCACCCAGTAGGGGGCTAATTTTACCGTAAAGGTCCTGAAATAGGCGCTGTCTTGGTTAGGGGCATATGAATTTATAATGCTCAATTCTCTGTTTTCCAGCATCCCTCGCACCACTATAATCCTTCCATCTGGGTCTACTGTGGCCTGAAGCATCTGAAACGGTACATGAGGTGCCACCCAGTTGACCACCCCCCTTGCATAATCACCTCTAGTTTTTCTTTAGTAAGGTGGGTTTCCTGTAGTAATGCTATGTCCACTTTTAGCCTTCTTAAGTACATCATTACTTTATTTCTCTTCAGGTAACTGTTGCGGCCTCTCATGTTCCAGGTCACTATTCTAAGACTTCCCGTCGCCATGCGTGGTTTGTCCCTCCTCCCTCCCTCTCAGTTATCCTCTCTAGTCTTATTTGGCATGAATGTGGGCTCGTACCCCTCCCAGTTTCAACATTAACAACGCAACTAACCCCCCCTCTCCTTCTTCCCCAACTATGTTCACTGCACACATTCCCACCCCTCCCTCCTCCCTAACCGTCCCCAACTGGTGCCCAGCTCCATCCCTGGATCTCAGGCTCCCCCCGCATTTGGTCCAACCTCGGTATGCCAAGATCAGGAATGCAGCAGGGTGTCACCGATCTACCGGTAACCTAACTGGTCCATTCGTGGGGGTGTGAGAGTAGGTTCCGTTAGGCTCCTACACCTTGTAATACATTTCCGTGCTCAAAGGATCATATTTATACAGCACTGGTCACCCTGCTCAAACAGTCTTTGCCCTGTCTATATTCTAGTCCCAGTGTCTGAGACTGCAACACCGTAGGTGCCGCAGTCTCCATTTTACTTATCTGTGCCGTCTTCCTTCCAGATACCCGATTCCGGTGGGCAGCTCTGTGTGTCAAGCCACTCTGACGCATCCTCCGAAGTGTCAAAGAATAATGCTCTGTTTTTATGGAACACCTCCAGTTTTGCCGGATACATTAACATGTACTTGTACCCTGCTTATCGCAATCTTCTTTTCACTGCACCGTAGTTCATGCATCGTCTTTGTACCAGCAATGTGTAATCCGGGTATGCCGTTATGTTTGCTGATGCCCTTTGTACGTTCCTCCCTTCCGGAAATGCTCTAGGATTTTTTTCTCAGTCTCGATAGTTCAGGATCTTGGCTATTACCGGCCTCGGGAGGGCTCCTGGTGGTGGCCTCCTCGTCAAGGCCCTGTGCACCTGTTCCACCGGAAATCCTTGAGTCAGCACTCCTCTGGTTATTTCCTATAGCAGCATTGTTTCGATATACTCCGTGGGGTTAGGTCCCTCTGCTCCTTCCGGCAATCCGACAATGCGTACATTGTTCCTCCGGGCGCGTCCCTCTGCTTCCTCTGCCCTGTTTTCTAAATTGCCCACGCGTTGTTCTAGGATGTGGATCTCCGATTTGTGAGACGCACATGCAGCTGTGTTCAGGGCCACTTCCTTTTCCAGGTCACCTGTACGTTCTGCTAGCGCTCTGACATCTTGCCGGAGGAGATTCACCTCTTCCTGTACTGCCCCTACTTTTAGCTCCAGTGCCGCCTTCAGTTCAACCATAGCGATTCCAATTTAGTTTCCCATGCTATTTTCAGGTCCGCAATTGCTTCCAGGATCTGCTGATCTTTGCTCGTGGCATCAGTGCCTGCGGTGGGGGTCCTCTCCTTTTTCCTGGCCCCTTCCGCCATAAGCGGTGTTCTGGTGTATTCTTCAAGCGTGGGTTGTTTGCCCTCTGTTTTAGCTTGTTTGTTGGCCATCTTGATATTGCTGTGCGGATTTATGCTTGCGCCCCGGGGTATGGTCTTTAGCTCCTCCGAGTGGTTCCACAATCGGCGATGGAACCTGGGATGGGCTAGAGTGGGGGTTTCCATGTTCTGCTAGTTCTGTGTCTGTAGTGGATTGTGTCCTCCCACGTAATTGTTCGCTATTGTTTCTTATCGTTAGTGTGCCCCGACTCCTGGTGGTTCATGTCTCTGTCAGCGCCCCCAAGTGCTTGTAGACCTATCTGGGTGTTGCTATGGGCCTGACACTCTCCAGCAGTGAGTGTCGTCTGGTCGCTGGTGCTGCTTGCCTGTTTATATGGTATGCTAAGGTGCTTTCCGCTGGGTGGGCCTCATGCCTCATCCTTTTCCCCCCTCTCATTGGCTTGAGGATGCCATCTTCATCCGGCTCCTATGCTCTCACCATTTGTCCACTCGTTATTGTGATCAGGCTCCAGCCGGTCCCCCAATGCAAGTTATGCTCAGGTTGTGCCCACGGCTCATCTCCCGTGCACCGGGCGGTTCTGTGGGCTGCTGCCGGCTTCCATATGTTTTAGACCCCGAGGTCTTTGTTGGGGCCTTGTCATATGTGCACTCCCATGGCCTTCAGTGCTTCCCTCTGGTGTGTGTGCACTGCTTGACTGTTTACTTTTTCGGGCTCTGCGCTCGATAATAAGTACACGGCACAACCATGTGTTCGCGGCAGTTCTCCTCCAGGCGGGGCCGCATATGCATATGGTTGCAGGCACTGCAAGACGTGCCTGCCTTGCAACCCGACTTGATCACCTTAGGTGTGTGACTGCAGTCTGGTTGCGGTCCTTAGTTAGGGCTTGCGCCTCTTCAGACCGCTGCTTCCTTGTCTCGCTCTCTGGCCCTTGTGCCCCCTGTTGCGTTGCTCTGCCGCGGGTACTCCCCATTCACTGGGCTCACAGTGGCTCCTCCTGGCAGGGGTGTGTCGGGCCGCTCCGTCTCTCGCCCCACAGGCGTCCTGATGTTATCCTTCGCTGGGGTCCTTGGTGCCCCTCATATGTCCGCCTCTCCCTAGAGCCGTTCCACTGCCTGCCGCATTGTTATGCGTTGTTGTGCGATACCAATGCTGGGGCCGTGATTGCTTGGTCGGGTCCCTCCTCGCTGCATGTCTGATTTCACGCAGCCTCTACGGCCTCGGTGGGCAGTCGTGTCCCGCTGCAGACGAGCCTCGGGAGCAGTTCGGTTGGGGGTCTCTCCCACTATATGTCAGATGCGGATCGCTCCCCCACGCCCTCAGATTCCGGCTTGTCGGGCCTGTCCAAGCGGCGCAGGTGTACTTGTGCACTACACCTCACAGCCGTATGTATCCTCCGTTGTCCACTCACTGGGCCTCATTACGAGGTGGGCGCAAAGGGATACCGGGCACCGTTAAGGACATCAGTGCCGGTAATCCCTTTGCTCCCTATTCCGAGGTCCCTTAGCGGGTCCCTTCCTTAACGCCTGGTCTGATCAGGTGTTAAGGACGGGACCCGCTAAGGGACTTTAGAGCTAATAACGGTACCGCAATTTGCGGTACCGTTATTAGCTCCTTCCCCATTCCCATTGAGACCTATGGTGGCTGAAATGGGAATGGGGAATGGTTTTTTCAATGGGGACTTACCGGTCCCTAAAAGTCCCCATTGAACCAGGGCGGACTCGGTACCGGTATGGGAGGTAGTCATGGCGCAAATAGCACCATGATTACCTCCATACTCGGAATGAGGCCCATTATCTTCAACCGGACGGCTGATTCATTTGTCTGTTCCTCCCACCGCCATTTTGTGTCGCCGTTCATGGATGTGCGACTTCGGCAATGTGCACAGCACTGTCCCAATGCGTCTTACAGGCTCCAGAATTTCTGCGGGCATGTGCACCGCATTTATAGACGGGCACGTAATTTTTCAGAGCTTATGTGCATACGTGTGTGCACTTTTAGCGAGGATCAATTTCAGGATCTCGGGGAGCTCCTCCAGAACGGGACTCCTCACATGGCTCTCGTAGCCATGCCCCCTTTCAAATACATATATATATTTATATAGGCGAGGTCAATAGGCTGCAATGAGTGTAGGTGTTCACAGGCTGCTGTAAAATCTCCAACTACACAAAAGACCCCTGAAGCGTCTGTAAAATTCAATGATGCCAAAGAATGGGAATGGCTACAGAGGATGATTCCCCAAAAGAAGCTGATGGAGTGAAATAACACCATTCTCAGTTGGAACACTAGGGGTTTCAATCATTGGCTTCATCAGGGTGGATCCTGGGACCTCCTTACGGCCTGTGAAAAAGGGTGACCGTGGGCAACAAGCTGGTGGCCTTTTGATTGGAGTTAAAATACCTTTAATCCGACGGGGGCGGTGTTGTGCGCCGACTAAGATGGCCACCTAGTTGAAGAGCTGACCGTAATAAATATCCTAAAGTTAATATCCTGCGGACCAGAGAACTTACCCCTCCCCCCCCGTGAGAAATTGGAGTGAGGAACGGTATAAAAGTGTGACATAAACATTTTGCCCCTCGGTGCAAATCCCCCCAAACCCCCCCCCCCCCCGGCCGGCGTGGCTGAAGACGTGGAGCCACACAGCCTGACTGACTCTGATCTATGACCTCTGAGACACAACCTTGCTGTCATCCTTGGACCCCCGCACGGCAGTCACTGGAGCAGTGCAGAGCCGGATGAAGTTGCCCCCACACCAGCGCCGGTGGAGGGAGCGCTGACGAGTACTGAGAAGAAGCAGTACAGGTGACACGCTACAAATAAAGGTACCGGCTCTGCACGCACGTAGCACTGGTAAACGAGCCAGCCACGGGGATCACAAAATACACCCACAACAGTAAATACTCAGCGATTTAAATAAGCAACACTGCTGGATACCTGTGAAACGGGGCGGATCGGGACAAGGACGAGCTGCCATTAAGATAATTCCCGGAGAGTCGGCCCGGGCTGCCTATAAGCTAGCAGCTGCCGTATATAGAAGCCCATTATCAGCCAGGCCGGGTCGAGGTGCTTTTATGGGGGGTCCACTGCAGGGCTGCTGTTCCTTCCCCCACTAAATAACAGAGACTGCAGGTGAAGCTTCCGCAATAACTACGAACCAGTCGCCCTGGGGCATTCGGGTTCAGACAACCAAGCAAAAGCCACACTGCAAGCAAGCACCAAATAACCAGACCACGCCACTGCACTGCAGAGGTGTTTGTGTGTTTTATTCGTATTTATATAGCGCACAACAGCCCAAAGGCATTGTGGCACTTGTTACAGAAACATGCTTAGTTACAGAAAATATCCATTCGCATTTGTTACATAGTGCGAGCAAATTTGTATAAGATACTAGTACATTTGTCATGAGTATGTAGAGTTAAGATAAGATATATATACATAGATTACATTCTATTTATATTACATTTATATTACAATATACATATTAGGAACAGTGGACATGCTCACAGCGTTAGTTCAGGAGAGTGGTCTTGAGATTTTTACGGGATTTTTACAGAAAACAGAGATGGATGCTTCAGCTCTGAGGGGGGCAGGGAGTGAGTTCCATAGTTAAGGTGCAATGTATGAGAAGCCTAGCCCTCCGGCTGTAGCTCTCCTGATGCGTGGTATGTGTAACTGGTTAGTGTACTTAGTTCTGGTAGGGCATGTTGAGAGGTTCTAGATCTAGCTTCAGCTAGATATATGGGAGCTGTGCTGTTGATGCATCTTTGTATGATGGTGAGGATTTTGAGTGTAATGTGGCCTTTGACCTGGAGCCAACGCGCCGCTTGTCTGGCTTGAGATATATGGGCCCTCATTACAAGTCAGGCGTTAAGAGTTTAACGGCGCCGTCGGCGCCGTTAACCCTTAGCGCTTGATTCACACTTTAACGCCTGCTTTTTGCAGGCGTTAAAGTCCAAGGCGCTAAGCGACCTTGGTGCTAATTATGGCACCGTAATTTACGGTGCCGTAATTAGCACCTTCCCCATCCCCATTATGCCCTATGGGGCAATAATGGGAATGGGGTAGGGCAAATGGTGAATGGTGAATTACCGCCCCACTCACCTTGGAATGGGGCGGTAATTCCGCCGTCCACCATGGCCGAATCCAGCATGGACCATGGTGCTAGTAGCACCATGGTCCACCGCCTGACTCGTAATGAGGGCCATTGTCTCTTCTGGGGATGCTCATAGCTCCTCGTAGGGCATTGTTTTGTGTGGTTTGTAATCTGTGTATGTTTTTGGAGGAGGCGCCAGCCAAGAGAACGTTGCAATAATCGAGTTTGGCACCTATTGTTGCTCTGGCTATTGCAAGGCAGTTAGTAGCGGATAGGTAGGGTTTAATGGCATTGATAAGTTTGGTGCTGTAAGCTGACGTGGAAGCTATGGCGCTAACTTGTTTGTTCATAGATTGATTCGCATCGATGTTGACACCTAGAGTCATGACAGAGGAGGATACAGTGATGGTGGAATTATCTATGTTAAAGTTGCCGTATTGGGGACTTAGCTTTGTTATTGTGTTTTTCTGCCAGCGGATAAGGATTTCAGTCTTGAGACAAAGGCCATTGACAGCCATCCATGCTTGGATTGTAGTGTAGATATCGTGTAGGGCCGTGGCGTCTTGGTGATAGGAGCTAGATAGTGGTAGGCATACTTGGGTATCATCAGCGTAATCGCTAACTTGTTTGTTCATAGATTGATTCGCATCGATGTTGACACCTAGAGTCATGACAGAGGAGGATAACAGTGATGGTGGAATTATCTATGTTAAAGTTGCCGTATTGGGGACTTAGCTTTGTTATCGTGTAGGGCCGTGGCGTCTTGGTGATAGGAGCTAGATAGTGGTAGGCATACTTGGGTATCATCAGCGTAATTGGTATATGCTATACCCATTATGTCAAGTAGGTCGAAGAGGGGTTTGGTGAAGAGGTTATAGAGGGTGGGGGGCTGCACATGAGCCTTGGGGTACTCCGCAATTTATGGTTGTAGGGTCGGCGTTTGCTAGGTTGGAGAAAACCTTCATGGCTCTGCCTTCCAGGAAGGACGTAATCCAAGATGCTGCTTGTTTGAAGAAATGGGCTGCCTGAGTGAGATGGGTAATTAGGGTTTTATGATCAACCAGATCAAATGCTGCCGATAGATCGAGAAGGAGGAGCAAGGCAGGTTTACCTTTGTCCATGATGTGGGAGATTAGATTTTTTTAGGTCTAGTAAGGCTGATTCTGTTCCATGCTCTACACGGAAACCAGATTGCCTTTTACCCAGTATGGAATTGGATTCTATGTATAGTTGGATCTGGTTATGAGCTGCCTTGTCCAGGATTTTCATAAGGAACGGCACTGTTGTTATAGGCCTGTAGTTGTTGGGCTGAGCTAGGTCTAGTGTGGTCTTTTTTGGAAGGGGGCGTACCCAGGCTTCTTTGAGACTATTAGGTACAGAGCCTGTTTTGAAGGAAGCATTAATGAAGGCAGTAATCAGAGGGGCGAGGTCGTTAGCACATTCCTTGATAATTTTTGGGGGGCAAATGTCTCCTTTGCAGAGTGATGGTTTGAGGTGTTTGATGAGTTCAAGGACCTCAGATTCAGGAGTGTCTCTAAAGACGAATTGGGCGTGATGGGGATCGCTACGCTTGGTTTATAGTGACTTTTTTGAACATCACATTTTGGAAATGCCGTTTTTTTGACAGCAAAATGCCGGAAAAAATATGTGCATTTTTTTTTATTTTTAAATGGGGGGTTGCCCCCAAACCCCCTGTTTTTTTATTGACACTTTTTTTTAATAACGAAACAAAAATAAAACATATAAAATAAAATAAAACATTCTGAATTTTTTTTTTCGGCATTTTGTTTTCGACACAAAATGGCATTTCGAAAATGTGTTTTCAAAAATTTGACTGGATACCGCTACACTTAGCTTGTGTGAGAGGGTTAGTCTTTTGGTTAAGGAGGGCTTTGCAGTGGTTGTGATTTTTTTTTTTGGAGGAGCTCTATTTTATTGAGCATTGCGGACTGGATGCTAGCGCACCAAGCTTTGTCTTTGATTATCTCATCTGTGCTAGCTGGGGGGTGTGACCAGTTCGTTAAAGATGGTGAATATCTCTTTAGCTTGCGAGTTGGCCTTAGAGATTCTCTCGTTAAAAGAGTTCGCTTTTGCTGCGATGATAGCTTTTTTATATTGGAGAGCTATCTGTTTGAAGAGGTTCTTATTTAAGTCATTTGGGTCCACTTACCAGTTTTTTTGTACCTGATGCTTTTGTGCACGGAGAGTTTGGAGTTCATTCGAGAACCAGGAGTTACAGTGAAAGGATTTTTTTTCTTTCTTGCTTTCGAGTGGGGCTATTGCGTTTATAGCATTGTTAAGTGTATCGTTGAATATGTCCCATAGCACTTTAGGATCCTGAGAGAATGCAGGAGCTAGACAAGGGTTGTTAAGGTATGGTCGGAGGTTGTCTGCGTTAAGTCTTTTTTGAATTTCTTGTTATGGCTGGTGGCGTGTGAGTGAGAGCTTTGGGACTTTGGGTAGTGGGGATAAGGAATTCAATGCAGGTGTGGTCTGTCCAGGAGGTGGACCAAAAGCAACGCTCCTAAGACTGCTTGGAGCCCCCTGGAGCGGAGCAGACCAAGTTAAAGCTCCCTTTCACGGGACGGATAACACAACACATTCACCTACCTTACTACGCATGAGCCAATCCTTGAGAGGAGTTGCTGTCATATAAGCTCAAACACCAAGTGAAACACAGTGGCTGCAAGGCACGTACTGCAGCTCTTAAAGCCCCAGTTCAGCTGGACACAATATATTGCTGGGAGCGCCTCACCTATGCAAACATTCATACCAAACGAATTAACGTGCATAAAACCTATACAGGGACGCCACAGAGCTGTTCCTGAATACCTCACAAGTTCAGCAATAAACAACCAACACAAGCTTCGTTCTACCACACTCGTCAACGCACCCTTCAGGTGCAGATATGACATGAGGGGCGAAAGGCAACAGAAAGGGCCCCATGGACGCCTTCACAAGCACGAACATTACTGAAGAATCTAGGCAAGCACCCAGCCTAACACAAGCAGAAGATCCGGTGGACCTACATATGACGGCATTACAGGCTAGGTTTTGCGGCAGTCAACAGCAGATTGGATGAAATTGGTAACATCTTTTCCATGAGATCCGACCTACAGAAAGTGAACACTAGAGTCACTGAAGCAGAGGCCAGAGTGTCCACACTAGACGATACTACTACAACACATGGCAAGGATATTGAGAACATTAAAAGAGACCTAAAAGCTGTACAGTCCAAATGTGATGATTTGGAATCCAGATTGCAGCGGAATAGCATTCAAGTGGTGGGCTTGGCGGAGAAACCTCTTAATACCACAATGGAGCTGTTTCTGGAAGAGGCACTTCGTTAAATGCTCCCGGAAGCCCATTTCTCCCAACAATTCCTAGTCGAGCGAGCCCACAGATCTCACTCCCCTCAGCCTAAATCCAGCACCCCACCGCGCACCTTCATTGCGCGCCTGTTCAACTACCGAGAAAGGGATCTGATACTACGATTATCAAGAGAGAAAGGCACGTTAACATTTGATTCAACAAGGGTTCTCGAACTGTGTCCAGGCAGCGAGACGTACCTTTTGATCAAGTAAAAAAGGCACGTAGAGCAAGGTCCATCCCGTACGCCATGATGTTCCCGGCAAAACTCTGCCTACAGCATGCAGGAAGAGCCCACTTTTTCGAAACACCCAAGGAAGCCATGTCTTACAAAGAACGCAAGATCCCGGCTCCTCCAAAGGCAAGTGGCCCTAGACCACAAGAGGACACTTGAACAAACCTCTTCGGCATGACGACTGGGCACAATTTTCAACTTGTCCAAACCGCAAGAAAACAGCGCGGCAGATCCTAAATGCGGCCCGAAGCATAACGAAAAGAGCTGGTCACACAGCACCACCCACAGTTGCAGTTTTTGCGCAAAAGGTTTGGGTATACACTATCCAGTTGGAGGGATGGTGAGGGCGGGATAATTGGGAGGGGGAGGCTTGTTGCCTACCAAGAGTTACAAGTGATACAAGGGGGGTGAGGGGGAGTTTGTTTAATGGGAAAACCTAACGGTTGCATGTACCTTAAAATATGCAGTAATGACAGTAAATCAGATCTGGAATGACATAAAGACACAAAATGGCTGCACCAGCGTGGTACCAGGCAATTAGACTCCTAACATGGAATATTAGAGGGTTGGCGAATCCCATAAAAGCTAAAAAAATCCTTGCCTACACCAAAAGGCACAGGATCGATATCCTTCTATTACAAGAGACGCAGGCCATCAGGAAAGTAACCGAATCATTTCCCCATGACTGGGGTCCATTACAGATCGGTACAGACTACTCGTCACAATCCAGGGGGGTCCTGGCCCTCATCCACCAACGCTCCGCATTCCAACTCACAAAATCCAAAGTGGACGTAGAGGGCAGATATGTAATTGTTTGGGGGATAATGGATAACCAAGAACTGGTCTTGGTCAATACATATGGCCCGAACCTGGACACTCCGGAGTTCTACATAAATATTGTCTCGTTAATCACGCCACTGGGGGAGGCCAAGGTAATCTGGGGGGTTGACCTGAACACAATCTTTGATTTACAGAAAGACAGAAATCCAGGGGGTCAAAGGAATCATACCAAAGCCGCAATGACCCTATTGCAAATCATGTCAACCCTGCCCCTCATCGACGTATGCCGAGAGACCCACCGTTCCCAGGAGGAATACACATTTAATTCACAGGTGCAGAACTCCAGCTCAGTTGTAGATTACAGGCTGTGTTCCCCCGAATTTATCCTGCTGACACACAAATGCGTCATACTCCCACGCACAATGTCAGATCACTCACCAGTCCTATTCCATATAACGGCAGTCACCGACCAAACCTCACAATGCTGACGTATGCCCCCAACAATGCTGAAAGATGATTCTGTTATCGAGTCTTTAAGGGTAGAAATATAATATGGGCTCAGTGGGGTTGATGGCCTCTGTTTGGGAAACGCTTAAAGTCTGGTTAAGAGGTCACTTGATGTCCCTCTCGCTGGGGTCACTTTGTGAAATAAGGAGGGAACTAAACCAAACAGAGGACACGTTGAAGTCCCTTGAAACCTCATACTCGCGGACCCCAGGGGTCGAAACGCTAAGGCCTTTGCAAGCCCAGCGCACAAAGTTTAGATCCCTAGCGGAACGGGAAGTTATGTACACCACACAACCAACTCGTGCTCGCAGATATGGGGAGGGAAATAAAGCAGGCAAATCTCTGGCTAACCTTATTAAGTCTGAACAAGGGATACGATCTCTTACTGGAGTAAAGGGGTCGGATGGGGTAACACATATGGAAGGCCAAAAGGTTAACAAAGTGTTCAGAGTTCTAATCCGCTCTTTACCCAAACACAGAACAAGTTACAACAGAGAAACTCGAACAGTATCTGGCCGGTATCAGGTAACATTTTCGCCACCATAAACATTGCCGTACATATGGTCGTCGGGAACGGCCACAGGCGATATTTTTGGTGTCGAAAATATTAGGTGCGGGGTTGTCCCCCCGCAAATAAACAAATGCCGCAAAAATATCACATGGAACCATATGGCCTTGTTTCCACTGCCCCAGCTGGAATGGGAGGAGAGGGAAATACTGGATATGATATGATGTGATATGATAGTTTATTTATATAGCGCCTATACAGAATGTGTTTCAAAGCACTTCAAGGCAAGGGAGTGAACAAGGAAAAATACGACGACATTCTTACAGGCCATAAACAGTAAGGATGTGAAATCAACCTTCGTACTCGGCCTGACGACATTTCAGCTAGTGCAAGAGCTAAGACATATATAAGGAAGGGAGGGGGAGAGTGGGAAGGAAATGGAAACACAGGCGACTACCATACTAGGCTTGACGAAATTCCTGGTAGTGCCGGAGAAAACAAAAGGTGAGGGAGAGGGGTGCAGAAATGGAGGGGAGGAACAAAACAAGCGACTATCGTACTAGGCCTGACAACGTTGACGACGTTGCTATCATACTAGGTCCTCCAGGTACAATTCTGAAAGAGTAAGTGCATAGAAGAAAGTAAGGGGAGGGGAGGGTAGGAGAAAGGAAAAGGGAGAGGGGAACAGAGAGTAAGCAGTCAAAAATAGTGGAGAAGCAAGAGGGGAGAGTGAATACAATTGCAGAAGTCAGTAGTAACACACTTGCACCTGAGCGGCAAGCAGGAAGGCACCAGGTGGGCGGGGCTTAGACCAGGTGACCTAGATCCACTTACACTCACACAGGAGGAGGTCGTACAGGTGATAAAAGACTTAAAGGTTGGCAAAGCGCCCAGACCTGATAGACTCCCGGTAGACCTGTACAAAAGATTCAGCGCTGAACTAGCCCACAAAATGATGGAAATGTGGGAAGAGGTCCTGGACTCTGGCAAGCTCCCAAGCTCCATGAGAGAGGGCATGATCTCAGTCCTGCTCAAACCTCATAAACCACCACACGAACCCGCATCCTACCGCCCCCTCTCCCTAATAAATTCAGACACCAAAATATTTGTCATGCCAACCGTCTACTACCATATATAAACAAACTAATGCACCCAGACCAGTCGGGATTCGTCCCCACACCCTCCACAGCCCTAAACCGCCATAGATCTTTCGCCATAACATCACAACTAGACCCGAATGCCAAAACAGTGGCTGTCGCCCTAGATGCCGAAAAGGCGTTTGACTCAGTATCCTGGTGCTACATGTACGTCATTCTACGGAAGATGGGTTTCGGCCCCGGATTCCTGAGATTTATTCAGGTACCATATAAGGACCTGAAAGCCAGAGTCGGAACAAATACAACTATATCGCCAGAGTTCTTATTGCATAGAGGCACGTGCCAGGGTTGGCCTTTGTCCCCCCTCATTTTTGCCCTCACCATGGAAGGCATGGCAGCATGCCTGCAACACAAACATTCATGGCTAGGTATTCGAATCAGGGCCGTCCTCTCAGTTCATATCACTATACGCCAATGATGCCATGCTATATATGAGACCCTGAGTGGAACCTCCTCCCTGTGAGGCAGGAGAGCCGGGAATTTGTGAGGTTCTCTGGCTATACAATGAATCCGTAGATTATCCCCCTGACACAGGAGTGGTGCAATCGGCAGCCACTTCCTAGGCATCATAATGGCCACGGATAAGCAAACCCTATACGCTACAAATTACGAACCTTACTTGACGCTTCTTGAGGCTAAATTGAGCGTGTGGAACAAGCTCCCGATTTCGCTATATCTTCGGGTAGCCCTGCTTAAAATGGTGGTGGTGCCCAAACTACTGTATCTATTCAGTAACATTCCAATATGGCCTGGGCACCACTTCTTCGATAAACTTCAAAAGCTTGCATCTAGCTTCATATGGGGAGGAGGCACAGTGAGACTCAACTGGCCCAAATTATGCGAAAGTTACAACACAGGGGGACTGGCCTAACCAGACTTCCTACTGTACTACTACACAACGCAAGCAGGCTTTGCTAAATACTGGTCCCCCAACACAGAGCAATACGTCCATATGCAAGCAGAAAAATGTGCAGTTGCCCCCATGAATTTACAGACCATGATGTACGCTAAGAAATATAACAAGGATGAGGTAGACCCTGTTTGATGCACGACGCAAGCTTGGATGGCACTGTTTCATAGGGTAGGTTGCACAGAGCCATACTGGCCACAAGCCCTCCCTATGGCACTACCCGGATTTAACGCCCACGCTGGACACGATGCTTCAAAAAAGTTGAGATCCAGGTATAGAAATGCACTTGGGTGACCAGTTCCCCCGAAGGGAGGTTTGTTTGTCTGGGGGAGGCCCAGGAGAAGGTCGGAGCCAGTCTCACAATAATGTCCCCCAATCAGGTGTTTCTGGGATGAGGTGGCAAACACACTCAATGACATACTTGATACACACATCCCAGCCACTCTGCTGAAATACCTGCTAGGTGACATTGGGAAAGTATCAGTTAAAGTTCACAGGCTCTTTTCTGTAGCGGGGGCGGTTGCCAAATGGAACATACTTAAATGCTGGAAAGCAAAGATGGCCCCCACAACTCAGACATGGCTCAAGGACCTGATACTAGCATATGAGTGTGAAGAAAGTTATATCAAGGGAATTCCAGCTACATGCAGACCAAAGGACATTTGGACACCACTTCGTCAATACCTAACTGAGAAGCAGGATGGGGCGGGTGAAGAACCTTCATCGCTCAATTCCAAATGATATAGACTAAATCATCACAAAGTGTATAAGTTCTCCAAAATTGTGATACTATGCATTAAACTGATATGTATAATGGTTTCGTAGACATGTAACTGTCAGATGAAAAATAAAGTGTTAAAAAAAATCCTTTAATCCAATAATCATTCATCAGGGTCCACCGGAAGGTAATATATTGGCTGTGGAAGTATCTGTCTGGGGGATATGGCAGAATTTGTTGGTAGTTAACATCTATGACCCACCTGGTATTTGTACATCAGAGACTGTTTGATCTGGACTTGATATTGTTTTCCCGGTGTGATGCTTTAATTGGTAAGCCAGTGGTTCTCTGTGGAAACTGGAACGCCAAATGTGTGGACAAAGATGGGTGTGGGGTGTATGGAAAAGTATTCGATCCTTGTGTCATGTCGACTTATAAATCTAATGACAAGGGAAGGCAGTCGCTGGATGTTTTTAAAGAATGGGACTTGACCATATTGAATGGCCGTACCACTGGGGACCAACTGGGTTGTGTAACCTGGTCTGCAGGTTCAAAAGAGGAGACATTGGACTATATAGATGGGAAATTATAAGTTACTCACCGTAGTGACTAACATACTCTTAGTCCATAGTCCCCTTTCCTCCATACTGTATGGGGCGTCCCTTCCAGGGGACCGGAGACAGAACCCTTTTCACCAGAAAAAACCTTCTTCCCCTTTATAGGCGTGCGACGGAGCGGCCCAGGGAGCATCCGCTGCCCTGACTCTGCCCTCCGCGCCACACCTCAGTTCCCATTAACACGTCGACAATAGATTTAACGTTGCCTAATGACACCAGTATTATTAGGGGTGAGGTTGGTGGGACGTATGGAGGAAAGGGGACTATGTACTAAGAGTATGTTAGTCACTACGGTGAGTAACTTATAATTACTCTTACGTCCCGTCCCCTTTCCTCCATACTGTATGGGCGATTACAACTGATTGTAGCCCCAGGGTGGAGAGGAGACCCTCCTTAAGCAAATAGGTTCCGGAGAACCGCCTGTCCGAAAGCCGCATCGGCTCTAGCGCCAGCATCCAGACAGTAATGCTTTCAGAAAGCCGAGGGAGAGGCACAAGTGGCCACTCTGCTTATGACTTGCCAAGGGACATGGCGCTGGGATGCGATGGCTGTTGCCTTGGCCCTGACTGCATGGGCATTCATGTTGGCCAGGAGCGGCTTGTGCTGGTCCTCCTACTTTTGATGGCAGAGACCATCCAGCGGGGTATGAAGGCCTTAAAGGCTTGGTAGCCAGCCTCGAGCCTCCGAAAGTGAAAAAACAGGACATCCGACTTGCGGAAGCCCTTGGTCCTGTCTAAGGAGGATTTTAGGGCACGCCTGACATCCAGGCAGTCCAGCACTCTCTGTGCTTCATCCTTGGTATCAGGAAAGAACGTAGGAAGGACTATTTCCTCATTCAAGTGAAATGCAGATGAAACCATGGGCAGAAATGCGGGTGCGTTCGCATGACTACCTTGTCCTTGTGAAAGGTGGTATATGGTTCAGAGGCGACCAGCGCCTGGATCTCGCTGACTCTGTGAGCCGAGGTAAGACTGACTAGTAAGGCCGTCTTGATGGTGACCAGCCTGATGTCCACGAATGCCTTTGGCTCGAATGGCTTGTGCACCAGGGCGCCCAAGACTATGTTAAGGTCCCACACCCGGTGTGGTCTCTTGATGGGCGGGTAGAGCCTAGCGAGACCAGTCCTATGTTTCTTGACGATAGGGTTGGAGGAGGAAAAAATGCCTTCCTCCAAGTTCCTGTAAGCCCCAATGGCTGCAAGGTATGTGCGGCGGGTGTCCACCCGTATGCCAGAATGAGCGAGGTGCGCCGAAAAGGAGAGCACGTCGTCCAAATTGCAGGCAAAGGGGTCCATTCCCTTGGAGTCAGCCCAGTGGCAGAATCTTGTCCATTTGCTTTTGTACTGGGCCCTGGTGGCTTTGCTCCTGGCGCCCTGTATGATCTCCAGATTGGCCTGTGAGAGGCTAAGATGCCGAAGCGTTACCTGCTCAGGTACCACGCTGTGAGGGCTAGTTTCCCTGGTGTAGGGTGGATGATTATGCCCCCCTGCTGCGACAGAAGATGTGCTGGGCCCGTAGGAAGGTGTATAGGGGGCACCTCCGAGAGACTGAGGAGCTCCGAAAACCATGGCCTGGCCGGCCACCATGTAGCTATCAGAATGATGAGGAGTCGGTGGGACTCCTTGATCTTCCAAATTAACCTGTAGATCAGAGGAGTAGGCGGAAAGGTGTAGGCTTTCATGCTGGTCCACTGGAGGTGAAATGCGTCGCCCAGAGAGCCGGGGCCCTGACCCTGCCAGGATGCGAACTGGGGACACTTCTTGTTGTGCCAGCTGGCAAAGAGATCAACTTGGAGTGACCCCACCTGTTGAAGATCTCGTGAATAACAAGGTAGTTTAACTGCCACTCGTAATTGTCCGCTCCCAGCCTGCTGAGCATGTCCGCCTCCAGGTTGGATTCCCTTAGGAGGTAGACTGCCGAGAGGTAAATGTCATTTTCCATGGCCCATTCCCACATGCTGATCGCCAGTCTGCATAAAGGAGGGGATCTGGTGCCTCCCTGCTTGTTGACGTAGTATATGCTGGTCGAGTTGTCTGTCTGGATGAGGTCAACCTTGCCCCTGAGAAGTGGTAGGAATGCTCTGAGCGCTAGCCAGATGGCGTTCAGCTCCAACCAATTGATGTGACATCCCTACTCCTTCTCGAGTCCAGGTGCCGTGGACCAATAGATCGTCCAGGGTGGCTCCCAGCCCTCGAGCGAGGAGTATGTGGTGATGGTGGCCTGCGTAGAGGGCGGCTGAAAGGGCTTCCTCGTCCGTAGGTTGCAGTTCATGTACCACCAGGTTATGTCCGGGTGGAGAAATGGAGGAACGTTGATGATCTCGGATTGCAAGCCCCGCTCCTGATTCCACAATGGCGCGAAGTGCAGCTGAATCCTTCTCATCCTTAGTCTCGTGTGCAGCACGGCTAACAGGACTGCCGCCACTAGACCCAGGAGATGTTGGTCCCACCATGCCGAGGTTACTTCTCTGCTGAGGAAGTGGGCGGTGGCCCTCTTGATGGCTGAGATTTTGTCCTCCGACGGGAAGACCCTTTCGGAGTACGTCTCCCAAATGAGTCCCAGGAATGTCAGAGTCTGTGTAGGCTGCAGCTGTGACTTCTTGAGGTTGAGCGAGAAGCCCAGATCGTGCAGTGTGTTCATTAGGGCATGGGAAGAGTGAAGAACCGCTTCCGGAGATGTAGTCCTGACTAGCCAGTTGTAGAGGTATGGGTAGATATGGAGGCCCTGCGCTCTGAGCATGGGCGTAGCCCCTCAAACGTATTGCCGGTGTTAGGGCATAGCCCCTCGGCCATGGTGCTGGTAAAAGGGCGGAGCCCCTCGGGTGTAGACCCGGTACAAGAACCTTCTGGTCCCTCGACACTGTGCCCGGGAGGATCCCTCGACCCGAAGGCCGGTAGCTGCAGCAGCCTTGATGCACGTGCCGGTAGAAGGACCTGGCCGGTCCCTCCCGCGCCGAAGAGTCCCTGGGAAGGAGTCTCCCTTGTGGGGTGCGCTAGAAAAAATCGGCCCCACCTTATCCCTGGTTCAATGTTTCACGAAGTTCTTGAGATCCTCTGGAGGCGACCTCTGGAAGAGCTCCCTCTACCTGGCTAGTCTGTTCTTCAGCGCCTTCGATGACAGCGAGTCAAATGCTGAACACGATTGCCAACCATGGTCTGAGCCAAGGCAGCATAGGGAAAGGGTGTGGGGGTCTGAAGTTGGGAAGAGCCTGTTGCAGGTTGCACACCTGCTGAACCTTGTAGAAGTCGGCATGCGCCGGGGAGGAGCGCGACGCCTGAGGACCGAGTACCTGAATGATAGATAAGACAAAAAAGACAAAGAGAAGTATCCACGCATGGAATTACATGGCGGAAGCCAAACCCGGGAGCGCTGATGAATTTGGCCCATTGCTGTCGACGCGGAAAAAGGGACTGAGGTGTGGGGCCTGAGGGTGGAGTCAGGGCAGCGCATGCTCCCTGGGCCGCACCCCCGCAAGCCTCTAAATTTAAAGGGGAAGGAGGTTTTTTCTGGTGAAAAAGGTTCTGTCTCCCGTCCCTTAGAAGGGACTCCCCATACAGTATGGAGGAAAGGGGACGGGACGTAAGATTATGATTGTTTATCGGAACAAGTAGCATGCCTAAAAGTGTGCCTTAACGATTATAGTGACCATGCAACTCTTTCTCTGGCTGTTATGTTTCCTGCCAATAGGGCAGGAACTCGCCTGTGCGGAGATGTAATCCCTAATCATGCTGGGAATATAATTCTTTGGAGCCAGAAAAAATTGATAGGATGTGTGCCGCGCCCTTACCCATGGGGTTTGATGTGGGGAATAGCCTTGGGGTAAAGATCCTGAGGCCATCGAAGCACGGATACAAGGGCTAACCCATTCAATTGGCAAGAGCAATGGTAAACCCAGTTTGGTGTGGAAAGGTGGGGGAGATAAACCCTTTGACATAAACATCCGCGATCTGAAGAGTAGGATGCGTAGGGAGATCAGAGCTCTTGGGACGTATGGTCAGTGCCAGGGATCCATCTCCCAGGCGCACCTGGTAATTAAATCTGTAAGGGAAAAATACTGCTCCTGGCTAAAACACTATCGGCTATCTGAACAACAGACTGCCTGGCAGCGTTTTGTTCGGGTGATGATTAGCCGAGATAGCTGTGAAATATGGAAAGTTCTTGCGAATGGCAGGGGTGAAAAGCTAGCCAGGATCTTAAACCCCATATCTGGTACCCAATGGGTTGCACATGTAACTGCAACATTTTTCACTGACAAGATATCGGCAACGATGGACTATTTCCATGAGCCGTGGCCGCTGTCCCTGAGCCGTAGGAGTCTGATTGATGCCTTTTTGTTTCCAAATACTTTTTATTGCCATTTTTTGTTTTTTTTACACACAACTGTAAACTCCCCACCCTCCCCGCCCCCTCAACACCCCCTTCCCTTTCTTCCCGGGTTCGGTATGCTCCGCTCTGCCAGTCTTTGTGGGTTCAGCATACCCTCCTTTTCCTTTTGGTCCTCCTAGTTCATTTTAGCGGCCTCTCTCCGCCTCATGTATGGGGTGTTCCTCATACCAGCCCCAAGAGTTGCATCTTCCTTGGGCACCACACTCTCCTGGACTCTTTTATTAGGAATTGTATCACCAAATCCCAGTGCGTAATTAATTTCATGTGGTCTCCCCTGATTTCATAAATTACTTTTTCCATTGCTACCAGGGATTACATTTTGCCCACCCATTCGTGCTCCGTGGGTGGTGCTTTTGCTTTCCATTTCCACGCTACCATTAGGGCCCCTTTCTATAACCAGGATTACATAGACTTTCTGCTGGGCCTTTGTGGGCAGCTTTTCTTATTCCCTGTCCATGCCCAGTATGAACAGCCCCTTATTCTGCATTTTTTCCATTCCCAGTATGCCCCTTATTGCTTCTTGGATCATGTCTCAGAACTTTTGTACTACTGGGCTAAGCCACCAAATATGTCCCCAGGTTCCCTCTGCCCGCACCCCTTTTAGTATTGCATGGAGACTGTCTGGTATATTTTCGACAGTCTACTGGTTGGTGAGATGCCACTGGTACATCATTTTCATCCATATTTCTTGGATTTGTAGTGAGTGTGCCAGACTGGAGAGCTGTTGCTGCTGGCTGTACTCCCTGTTACCTTCCTGCCCCCACCGCCCTTGTGGGGTGTCAATATGGCTAACAGTCCAGTGCGGAGGGGGTTGGGGAGCTCCTTTTGCCCTCTTTACTGCCTGGTGATCTGCAAGTCACTAAGCTGATGGTGCCAGCGAGAAATGAGGGCAATATGTTGTACTGGTGCTGGCTTCTTTTTTTTTTTTTTCATAATTTTTTTAATTTGTTTTTGGTAGCAAAAATTAATTTAGACCTTTACAAAATTTTGTCAGTAAAATAACATTGTTCATATAAGATCACAATATACTGTTTATGTACAACACAAGCAATAAATTAACTTGTACGTCAAAGCTTGTAAATCAACAAATTAAAAATTAAAAATTCATCCAACGCAATATACAATAAAAACTAATTTCTCTTTCGGATTATTTTCATGATGATTGAGAACTACTACTCTGCTCAAGAATACTCATTACAATTAGAGTTATTTACTCGTCAGTTTTAAAGAGTGCCCATCTGGATTTCAAAAGATGACATCCGTGTGCGTCAATACGGACCAAAAAAAGAAAAGGTTACCTCACCTTTTCTAATAATAAACCTCCATAATGCCAGATATGATACAATTGTTGATGTAAATACTATTTATGTTCCAGTGTGGCATCAGTGGCCTTCGTGATATACATCGATTTGTTTAATCGCAAAAGGTCTTTCTCAATCAGGTTCACAAATCTCACTATTGCTATCATGATAGAATTAGACAGCACAACCAAACCAACTGGCGCTCAATACTACAGTTCGAGACAAAAAAAGGTCCCAAACAACAGAACCTTTGCTGATCAAAGTGTGTACAGTACATAAGCAAGTGTTCCAGAGTTTCACACTCCCCCACCATAGAACAAAACCAACAGCAGTCCCACTGCCCCAACTCTTTGTAACCTGTCCAGTTACCAATACGAGATCCCGTGCGGATAAGATCAAGGCGGAATCTCATGTATGTCCTTCTAGCATGGTGATCAGGAAAACACACTAAGTATGGTAAACTGGGCAAAACAGCCTGCCTAAATTTAGCATAGGTGCGAAATGAGGAATAACCTGAGATTAAATCAGCATTGCAAGACCATGCATTCCTAAAAAATCTAACTTTAACTTTCCGCGGAGAATCAATTAGGTCCTGTTGCGTCATATTCAAAGATCTCAATATCACCGACATATGTGACTTAAATTCAACCATAGATGCGGGGTGATCTTCATTTAGCATTAGTCTGAAGTCCTCATACAGAGAATTAACTGGAGGCGAGATAATTTTGCTGAATGAGTCCCAATTCGTGTAGAAGAATGTGGTTGGGCAAATAACCGGGAAGACCTAAGACTCTTTTCCAAATCTTGCCTTGGAGGATGTTTAATAATGGCCCCAGATTTACCAAACAAGCATCCAAGGTGTAAAGTAAAATAGGTTCTACTTTCATGGTGTAATAGTGAAGCAGGGGCAATAACGAGTATCTGCAATACCGGAGAAAATAATCCTCATCTGGGCGGACAGCTGGTTGAGCTTAGAATCCAACACTAGTCGCCACTTACCGACAGACATACCATTCGATATATAGTACCCCAAGTATGTAATCTCTTCCCTCATGATTGGATGTGAATTTACCACGTACTTGAATCTCAGATTTTTCTTCTTGGGTGAAAAAACTATTATGTGAGATTTGTCTGAATTAATAGTCAAGTTATTCTGGATACAATACTCATGAAAAATGCTTAGTTTGTTTTGAAGCCCGAATGGTACGTTATCAAATAGAATTACGTGATTGGCAAATGCTAGCCAGTGGAGACGCAACTTGCCCAAGGTTACCGGGAATGTGTTTGTTCCCTCCCATATTTGCTCGATATCGGCCAGGTATAGATTAAAAAGCACCGCGGCCAGGTTGTAACCCTGCTTCACGCCAATTCTCATCGGAATACTGTCAGATAACAGGCCCTCTGAGTTAATCCGCACCCTATAAGAAGTGTTTTGATGAAGAGCCGCTATAATCGCCACCAGCTCGGAAGGGATACCATAGGACAGCATCTTCTGCCAGAGCCGGTTGCGTAATACGCTATGAAATGCTGCTGATAGATCTAAAGATGCCATATAGATCATACATTTGGCTGGGCACGTGATGCTGACAATAAGTGGGCAAGAATTGATCCATTAAGCTGCGTGCCTATAGCTCTGCGGAAGCCAACCTGGGCTTTTGAGAGGATACTGGTGGCATTAACATAAGACTCCAATTCACACAAGACCAGCTGTGCAAAGATTTTTGCTGGAATATCAATTAAGGCTATTGGCCTAAAATTTAGCGGGTCGTTTAAAGCACTCTTTTGAATTGGGATTACAATTGCCGTAAGCCAGGAGGGAGGAATTTTCCCAGTTTGGTATGTTAACTGATAACATGAAAGCAAATACCTGGCCCAAAACTGGGGGTCATCCTTAAATACGCATCGGGCCCAGCCACTTTTGAAAATGTCAGTTGTGAAATTGCCCATGTGATGTCCTTGATTTCCCATGGACAAACGGAGGGAAACCTCAACTGTAAATTAAGGGACTCGAGCCTTCTGTGTGGTTCCGGCAGGTTGTATTTCTGAAGGAAAAATGTCTTCCATTCAGGGCCAGATATGGTAGCCACCATGCGGTTGTCCACCTTACCCAAAGGGTTTCGTAAGATAGCCCATTGGTCCCTCGTGTTGCAGAGCAGGTCAATCATCTGTTGGTTGGCACGATTGTAAGCGGCATAGCGCAACAACTTTATCTTTGACTTAAAGCGAGCAACAATAACGTTTTTTTCTCTTTTCAGGTTTGCTGGACTAGAAGAGGTACCTCTTAAATTCCGAAGCTCAGCATTTTTTTGAATTTTTAGATTGACAACCTCTGCCAAGTGTGGGTATACATATTTCTGAAGGCTGTTTTGAAGGCATTCCTTGAATAAGCTCACCAGGTGCGTGCGGATCATCTTCAGGTGCTGGCTTCCGCCTTCTCTCCCCTCTCAGGTTGCTCTTATGTACAGGGTTCTATGCTCAGACGTCTTCCGTTTTGTGTTGGTGCTGGCTTCTCTATTGAAGCCTCAGGCTGCTTCTGCGTTGTGCCAGTGCTGCCGTCCCCCCTACTTGCCCCTATCAGGCTGCTTTCTAGCTGGATGTCTTAGCGGGGGAGGCTCTGTTGCCCACTTCAATGCTTAGAGGCCACTCCGCTGGTACTGCCGGGGGGAAGGAGGGCCCTCTGATATGTTGGGGATGGGTTTTCCTCACCTCCCCCTTCCAGGCTCCTTCAATTTGCCAGGGGGGCTGCTTTTGTTATCCCTGGGGGGGGTTCATCCCCCTCTCATGTGCCTGGTGTACGCTGGGGAGGGGGGCAGACTTACTTCATGCTGCGGTTGACTGTTGACCCTCCGGGGGCCGCCTCCACCTCCCTGTTGCTTCTTCCGTGCCACAGCAACCGCTCGCTCAGCTGCTGTCTTACTGGGGCTCAGTGCTGCAGGGGCCAGCGGCTGGCCCGCCCGTACGCTCCTTGTGCTCGCCCTCTGCTTTCTAAGGAGGGAGCACGCTGACAGCAGCCCCGCCCCTCCTCCGGCCAGCTCCGGTGGCTCAGCTGTTGATGAGCTGTGGATCGCCACTGCGGGCACACTCCGCTGACCTCGTTGGCCCCGTCACCAGCTGTCCAGGGTCTGCTTCTCTCCTTGGGACAGTCTCCAGACTATGGTGGCCTCCGGATGCTCCAGAGCCCCTCTCTTCTGCGCTTCACTTGAAGACGCCGGCTTGGTGTTAGTGTCCCGCAATGTGAACGGGACAGTCCGCTGCCCGCTTTCAGCTTAGCGGTGTGGCGCCCATGCCACAGTTGGCTCCCCAGGTTCTCACCGCGTGGCCGCCATATTGTGGGCTGCCTGTTGGAGTGCAAGCCCGCTCTTCGTTCATGGATTCCCTCGGTTGTGGGCACCGGTTTCCCCTGCAACTTCAGGTATTTGCTGAATATTCCGCAGCTGTTCAGTGCTTCCCCTTGCTCTGTACCATGCAGTTAGACCCATGTAGCTGCTTATGTCTCAGAGCCCACGTGGAGCTCTCACAGAAGCGTCCGCATAGCAGGCGCTCCATTCCACGCCCCCAAATAATATACATTTTTTAATATAATTTCTATTGATAAAATGAGAAAGTATGCATGAGTACTGCCTCTGCATAATCTGTGTCAGACTTTAGCGCATAAGGCTAATGTTAATTGATGTGTTGTTAATCTGGGTTTACCTATCCGTCCCATTTCCCTGATCTCTCCTTTGTGTATTGATGTCATTTAAACCTCCATATACTTGAGAAGGAGACCATCTTTCCTACCACATGTAGTGTCTGATTTCCATCTTTCTGTATTTCCTTTGCCTCCTCCTTCCAAAGCGGAGGAACAGTTCTATTGGCTGCACCTTGTGCGAACCCTCAACTACTACGTGTCTCAGACGAGAGAGGTCAGGAAAGATGACCAACTCTTCGTTGGTTATGCTGATGCTCGCGCTGGCAGGGCTGTAACCAAACGCACCCTGTCATGGTGGATCATCCTTTGCATCTCGGAATGCTATGATCTGGCTGGTAAGGATGTGCCTGGGGGTCTCAGGGCACATTCTGCCAGACAACTAGCTGCTACTTCAGCTCTGCTACGGCGAGTCCCTGTTGTATGGGCTTCTTAGCACACATTTGCTAACTATTTCTGCTTGGATTCTCAATCTGTGCAGGATGCAAATTTTTTCTGGGCTATTCTTCAGAGTTTTC